>NW_024543075.1:11365000-11865000 GCF_018167655.1 Microtus oregoni
TCTAATTGTTGTTATGCTCCAATCCCAGGCTGGCCTAGGGTGCTTCTCAGGACTGTTCTTCCTTTCCCCCTCTTCCTTCAGTCTGAGATGATGGGCTCTTGAGTTTCTCTGCGGCTCTTTCGGTGTTCTCCATCATGAAAACAGGCCTTGCTCTGTAGTAATTCTGTGGTTCCTAGATTCTTTCCAGTCAAAGGTCCATTGCCTTGATGCCACCGATGCCTGCAGGATGCTATTATAGACAGAAGAAGTGCCATCTTTATGAACTGCTCATCCAGTGTTTTTCTTTTTTGACACAAAACTTTCATAGAACTGTGTGAAAGGTGGGTATGATTGGGAAAGCTACTGAGTTTAATGGAGAATTCAGTGCACTCGGAGTCTCCCTGCAGCTGCTCTAGTGGAGGATGCTGATCTCTGAGAAGTTTATACTTGGGCAGTGTTTGGGAATGTGGTCCTCAACTTACTACACCCATCCCTACTGCCCTAGGGTCTCACAAGTACCCAACCCCACCAATTTCCTTGGTGAACATAGGAACACCATGATCTTTCTGACTCCTGGCTGTGGTCAGAGCTAGAAGTGGGATTTGAGATGATCTGAAGCCATCTCTTCCTTTTTGTGGGGAGAATAGGGCAGACTCATTTATTTAACAACAGGGAAAACTTACACATCCTCTAAAATCATGTTGTGACCATGGGCATCCCCTTGTGTTCTTCTAGGTTCAACAACAGACAGGAGGGACACATCTCAGCATAATGGAGGTCGTTCTTACCCATTCAGCTGTTACCAGAACATGAGATGGGAAGGCTTCCCTATGACCTAGAAGAACACAAGGATGGCCATGGTCACGACTTTCAGTCAACAGGCTTATTTGGAGTCTTAGTCAGGGCAACAAGGCAAAAACAAGCAACAAAGCGGATCTGAGTTAGAAAAGAAAATAAGTTGTCATTGTTGGCAGAGGACATGATTTTAGACATATAAACCCCTGAAAACTCCACCAAAATAAACTGTGATAGTGTCAATCGGATCTCAGTCTCTGGGACAAATATTGGAGCCTGAAGAGGGAGCTGTGGCTGTGTTGACTCCTGGCTTCAGCGGTTTCTCTTTGGGCTATTGTGAGTCAGAATATGGACGGGAGCTGCTCGTGTTATGGTGATGGGGACACAAAGATCAACGAAGGGTCAGGATCCCAATAACCCCTTCATGGGCCATCTCCAAAGGTCCGACTCCCTAGCACCAGGCCATGCCCTAAGACTTCCAACATCTCTACCAAAGCATCACAGTCTGTTGTCCAAACCTTTCGCACCAAGGGGACACTTAAGATCCAAACCATAACAAGAATTAATAAATGAATCTAGCAAACTTGCAGTTTGCAAAGTCAACTCACATATATCCGTAGTGTTTCTGTATGCCAAGGGTAAATTAGTTGAAATAGAAACCAAAAGATTAATATAACTTATAACAGCTCCCCCAAATACCTGGGACAAAATTTAGCTAAAGAAGTGAAAAATTATACAATGAAAAGTGTAAAATATCGATGAAGAAAAATTTGAGAGGACAGAAAAATGTGGAAAAACTTGTTCTATGTGTAAGATTACCATAAGTGATACTGTTAAAACATCTGCACAACCTAAAGTGATTTGCAGAAAATACAATTTTCATTAAGACACAATGACATTATTAAAATGTATAGAAAAATGCTAAAGTTTATATGGAACTACAAAGGAACTAGTCAAAAAGAACAAAGAAGGGTGCTGATTTGTCCTATCTGATTTCAAGACATACTGTAAAGCTGTCGCAATCAAACAGCATGGGACTGACATAAAAAGAAACACAGAGACCCACGGAATAAAACCAACAGCCTAGGCATAAAGCTATGCATATAGAACTGACTGATTTGGGGAGAATGCTAAGAACATAACATGTCCTGGAGAAAGGACAGCCTTTCAAGTCTGTGTTTCTTGGAAATCTTGATATCTACATGCAGAAGAATGAAGTTTGACTCCTATATTCCACTAGCTTTAAAATAAATCAACTCAAAATGGATTACAAACTTAAATACAAGGCATGAACCTAACCAAATTCTGAAAGAAAACAGGAGAAATGATTCAAAGTATTAATGAGTAACTGTTTCTTTAAAATATTTTTAAATTTATGTTTTGTTCCATAATCACTGGCTAAGCAGCCGACTTTCAAAGCACTGGTTTTGAAATCAGTGTCTCCAGGTTAGTCTAAGAATGCTACCTATTTTATGGGATTGCTAGTTCCAGAACTCGTTGGCCTATAGACCATACCCTAGGATAGTGACCTTCAAAGGCTGTTCCCCAGTTGCATGAAGAACCAGAGCATTTTTTAAAAATAAATGCATGCCCTTCCTTGGGTCATGGTCAGCTGGGCTATCAATCAAAGGAGACTCCATATGCAATGAAAGCAAATGACTCCCAAGGAACAGTGTTTATGAGGATTGTTTGCTTGGCAAATATAGGACACTAAGGTCAAAATGAATTTCAGCTGAACACTGAGGAAATTTGTAGAGTAAGACTATTCCAAATATTTATTGTAAATATACCTTACACATACATTTGAGTTCTGCTAGTCCAAATCGTCTTTACCCAGGACCAAAGCTGTTGGCCTCCTTAAAGCCTTTGCTCAGTGGTAAACACGCCTGCAGTTCACGTCATTTTAACAACAACAACAACGGCAACAACAAAAATCCCTCATGATCAACTGTGGTATTAGTGAGGTAGGGAAGAACGAGGCTTCCCCAAGGAAGGACATGGGTTATTAGTGACCACCACACAGTATACCACAAGTAAACGCCATCTGATGCCACCAATGAGGTTAAACGGTGACAAAACCAGGCCTTTCAGAGATCTTTTTTGAAGTTGTATAATGGGGGAAGGAATGACCTTGAGGTGGCTCCTATTACACCCAGAGGTCACAGGTCCTCAGTGACAAAACACTAATGAGAGTTGTCAAGCTTGAAAGTGAGTTACTCTTTCTTTTTTTTTTTTTGCTTTTCAGAGTGTTCCACATTTTCTCATCTAGCCTGTGATGACAAGTAGCTGTCATTAGGATGCTACTTGGAGAAAGTTTCACAAAAAAAAAAAAAAAGATTTTTTTTCTGTTCCTTCAAGATAAAGGTGATGTTTGAGCAAGGAGTGAGAGAGCCCATTTTGTTTACAGACGATTTCAACCCACTGAAGGAGTATTTCTGAAGATAAACATTTGGAAATCTTTGCAACAGTCTGTGACTATGTTGCTCGAATTGATGCCCACAGTTTATGAAAGCTCCTATCTGGCTGGGGAAGGGGATTTCTGAATGACTAAAGTGATTGCTGTGAAGGGTAAGGACCCGAATTCAGAGACTTAGAGCCTACATAAAAGCCTTTAATCCCAGCACTTGGGAGGCAGAGGCAGGCAGATCTCTGTGAGTTCGAGGCCAACCTGGTCTACAAAGTGAGTTTCAGGACAGGCGGAGTTGTTACACGGAGAAACCCTGTCTCCAAAAACAAACTAATTAACGAAAAAGGAATGAACAATGAACACTTAAATCAGGTGGTGGGGATGTGCACTTTTAATCTCCGCAGTCTGGGAGGCAGAGGCAGGTGGATCTCTGAGTTTGAGGCCAGCCTGGTCTGCACAGAGAACCCTGTCCGGGGACAGACAGAGATGCTGGGACACTCTGCCTGTAATCCTATGTATAAGAAGAAGAGATGGACTCCTCGATGCAGGTTGGAGAGAGATTAGGCAAAACGCCTAACTCCAGGAGCAGCCAGAAACCCTGCCCCAATGCAGAAGGTAAAGAGCAATCTAGGAATGCACAGAATGTCAACCTTGGACATCCACATGTATGCTCACACATGTGTACATGTACATGCACGTATGCATAAGCAAAAAAGAAAAGGAAAAGATGAAGAAAAGCAAACTGCATCCTTAGTGACAGTGGATGTTCTCAGAACAGAGCGGCTTTGGCTTAGGTAGGCCAGATGCTAAGGTAAAAGGGGCTACAAGATCACAGAGGCAGACAGCCCATATACCCCTCTGTCACACTGGTGACATTTTTTGGGGGGGGGGATATATATATCCATAACTTATTGTGCTCTTCGACCACTCGTTGACCAACTCAGATCACCTAGCCTAATCTCCTTGTCAACCCATCTGTTTACCCCATAATGTTTGCAAGATCCCCCCTTCACAGCCAGTCAGCCAGCAGGTCTTTCCCCATCCTGCTACACATCGTGGTTTTAAGTTTATCCTATGACAACAGTCTGGCAGCCTTTCTTCTTGATGTATGACAAAACACATTGCATGTGAAATAACCAAGTTAGTCCTTGCTCCGTGTAACTTCTCCGTAAGAAGGGCAGCTGGCTTCCAAAGAAAATGGAAATGTAGCCAGCAAACTTCATTCAAACCCCTCATGTGATGTGTGGCTACAACAGAAAATACAGACTGATACAGTAATGCCTGAGGCCGTTTCATTCTTTTAAGTCTGTCCAATTATCTTTTAAGATAGATTAAATGGGTCAGCCATCTAAAATGAAGTTTTAAAATAAACAACTGGGGACGGAGAATGATTCAGGGGGTAAGAGCGCTTGATGTGCAAACATGAGGACCTGGGTTTGGATCTCAGTAAGTCAGGCCTGCATGTACTTTACTGGAACCATGGGGATGTCAAGGGCAAAGATGGGAGGATCGTGGGATTGCTGGCCACCAGGCTAGCTCAGCATTTGGTGAAAGATCTTGTCTCAAAGGAGTAAGGTGGAGAGTGACAGAACAGGACACGCAATGTTCTCCTCTGGCCTCGGCATGTGTGCACAGGCGCACACACTTATGCATACATAGATGCATATACCACAGTTACAACACACACATACACCATTGGAAGGAGACCTCAGACTGGTGTAAATTTTCAACCAAGATTCTGAGAAAGGAAAGGAGCCTATTCAAGCGCTTTGCTATCTTTAAATTTATATTAGTAAGAACAGAACTGTTTGCAGTATTAATTATTTTAATAAAATAAAATAATTTTATTTTATTTTATTAAAATAAAAATGCTTCAAATGCTGCTTTATATTTTTTTTACCATTCTGAGTTTTTGTCAATGTGTTAGCATCAATACATAATTTATAAATAAATAAATATACACACGTTAAGATTTCATGCTCAGAAATATTTTTAAAGAGCTAGTTCAGTTGGTAGAGTGCTTACCACGCAAAACATGAGGACATAATTCAGATTCCCAGCACCCATAATCCAATGTTAGGTTTGATGCCATGTGCCTGCAATCCCAGCATTTGGGGGCAGAGACAGCAGGATCTTTTGGTCTTCCTGGTCAGTCAGTATAGCCAAATCAGTGAGTACCAGATTGAGCGAGAGACCCTGTCTCCAAAAATAAAGTGGAAGGTGACTGAGAAAGAGCACCCAGCATAGCCCTTTGACCGCTACACACACACACACACACACACACACACACACACACACACTTTATGTGTGAAATTAAAAGTTTATAAGCTACTGCTTTTGTATTATCTTGATTTATTTGTATTGTTTATTTATTTGATCGATTTGGGATTTTTAAGACATGGTCTCATGTAGGCCAGACTGACCTCAAAGTCTGTAGACAGCCAAGGATTTCTTTGAATCTCTGATCCTCCTGCATCTGCCTGCCACATCCGGGGCTTACAGGCATGCATCATCAAGCCTGGCTTTTAGAAAGACTATTTTAGATGCAATCAAATGCTATCTTTAAGTCAAGAACAATTAGCAAGTTAATGAGGTATACTTTGCTTCACACTTTAATTTGACAAGAGTAGACAATTTTGAAGCATAAGACAATATAAGCCTGGATGCGCAGTTCACTGGTGTAATGGCAAGATAGTTTTGGTCACAACTGCCTCACGCCTTATTCATGAACTAATAATAATTTAATTTCAGTTATGAAATTAATAACATCTAAGCAGAGCGTTTGGAAACCCTTTTTTCTGCATCGGAAGGAGTTTGTTTCCTAGACACCCATGAACTCGGATTCTTTTTTTTTTTTTTTTAATAATTTTTTTTATTAAGAAAAGAAGAAAAAAAAACATAAACAAAAAACAAGTTTCCACCTCCTCCCAGCCTCCCATTTCCCTCCCCCTCCTCCCACCCTTCTCCCCCTCCTCCCACCCTTCTACCCCTCCCCCCACTCCTCTCCCCCTCCCTCTCCAGTCCACAGAGCAGTCCAGGTTCCCTGCCCTGTGGTAAGTCCTAGGTCCTCCCCCCTCCGTCCATATCTAGGAAGGTGAACATCCAAACTGGCTAGGCTTCCACAAAGCCAGCACATTAAGTAGGATCAAAACCCCGTGCCATTGTCCTTGGCGTCTCATCAGCCCTCATTGTTCGCCATGTTCAGAGAGTCCGGTTTTATCCCATGCTTTTTCGGTCACAGTCCAGCTGGCCTTGGTGAGCTCCCAGTAGATCAGCTCCACTGTCTCAGTGGGTGGGTGCACGCCTCGTGGTCCCGACTTCTTTGCTCATGTTCTCCCTCCTTCTGCTCCTCATTGGGACCTTGGGAGCTCAGTCCAGTGCTCCAGTGTGGGTCTCTGTCTCTGTCTCCATCCATCACCAGATGAAGGTTCTATGATGATATGCAAGATATTCGTCAGTGTTGCTCTCGGATAGGGTCATTTCAGGTTCCCAATCCTCAGCTACCCAAGGAACTAACTGGGAACCTCATGTTGGGCACTTGGGAGCCCCTCTAGGGTCAAATCTCTTGCTCACCCTAAAGTGAACTCGGATTCTTTAGCGAGTTCTCAGCACTGATTTTCAGAATACAGACAAGCGTTTGTAAGGGCAAGCTGTCTCTACTAGCTCTCTCTGTCTCTGTCTCTCTACTCTGTCTGTCTCTAACTTTCTACTTTCGGTCTGTCTCTCTGTCTCTGTCTGTTTCTCTGGTCTCTGTCTCCGACTCTCTGGGGGATTGTTGGAGGAATGACTGCGTATCCATGTGGAGCCCAGAGGAGAACCCTGGGCAGCTTTCACTATCATTCCTCCATCATATCCTCTTGAGACAGGGTCTCCCACTTAATCTGGAGCTAAACTGGCAGCCAGCAAACCAGGGCTCCTCCTTCCTCTGCCTACCACATCGCTGGGATCACAGACGCAGGTGCAGCCACACCCAACTAGCTTTGCATTGCTTGAGGTTTTAAGCCTGCACAGCAAGTGCTCCAACCCTTTAGCCACCTCCCTGCCCCTAGATACTGCTTCCTAGAGAAGGAATGTTCTTCGAGTATTGTGTTTATCCTCCAAGCCTGATAGATACCAGAATCCTGGGAATAGTTTCAAAGTCGCTAACATCTGCTCTCTAAGCAGTGTTAGCTTAGTTAGCTCAGTGGCTGGAGACAAATTTGGTTATTTACACAGCACATGGATGAATAAGGGAAAAAAAAATTGCCCAGTGAACCATTCAATGAGTGTACCAGTCAATGATGTTGTGACCTCCCCACTCCCTCCCTAGTCCTCTCCCCTTCCCAGTTAAGGGTGTGGCCTCTGCAGACCCAGATGAATCCTTCGGCTATTAGACAATACAAGGAGGCGTCCAATGAGGGCAACAAAATGGCCACTGCCTGAGCCTCATCTCTAACCATCTCATAACATCATCTGATCGTCTTCCCCTAGGCACTGAAGAGATGTGGTTTCTATTCTCAGAGTCCCACAGTCACGAGGAGCCCAGTGACAAGACCCATTGCTTATGAACGCCATGCAGGATGGCAGCCGCTGCCTGAACGGTGGGTGTTATCCACATACGACAGTTTTTTACATATTTATTTACATTTTTTTCTCTCCAGGAAACGGAGCCAGAATCCACAGATGTCATTATCCATCTGCACACGTTTGTTTACTACCCAGAAGGCAAGATTGCATTTTAAAAGTCTTGGATGGTTATTCTTTCTTATCACAAGTGACTTTAGAAGCTCTGACCATTCACATTGACCCCGGCTGAAAGTGTCTGTCAAAGCCCTGCTTCCTGGAGTGCTTTGAGATTCTCCTACAAAAGGCATTTTTCCACAGAGTGGAAAAACATCATTTATATTCATCCTTTGCTGTGGCATTTCTCCCTGGAATCTTCCTCTTGTCTGTCAACATTGGGGGAGAGGCACTGACCTCATCTACATTACAAATGGCCTTCTTTTAACCAGAGGTAGGTAAGATACAAGCTATTCACACGCACATGCACACACATGTGCACACTCACACACACGGAGGAGAGAGAAGGGAAGAGAGAGAGAGAGAAGAGAGAGAGAGAGAGGAGAGGAGAGAGAGAGAGAGAGAGAGAGAGAGAGAGAGTTAATATCTTTTGTTCTTCTCTGGGAGAGTCTCAGGCTTGGCTATCCATTAACTGGTAGAGCCAAATAGGTGTGGTTACAAATATTCTGGAAAGGCTTGAGTACTTGAGGACTTAATCAATACAGTGTTTTGTGGATTTTTTCTTCCTGGGGAGGTGGGGCTCATTCATGCTGAAGATTGCACAAGGTTGATTGGCTAGAGCTTCCTTGATTATGAATAGTTGAAATATTGTAGATCCAGAGCCAAATTAATCTGAGCTATTTTTAGTCCCCTCAGTATTCATTCATTGCCCAGCTCTATGTCTGACTCAACATCCTTCTGACAGTCAGGTAAAGCTTTTGGAATTTATTAACAGACCACTAGCTTCTACTATAACTAAAAATTTAAGAATGTAGCTGGTTGGTGACGGTGCATGCCTTTAATCCCAGCACTCAGGAGGTAGAGGCAGGCAGATCCCTGTGAGTTCGAGACTAGCCTGGTCTACAAAGTGAGTTCCAGGACAACCAGGGTTGTTACACAGAGAAACCCTGTCTTGAAAAACTACACACACACACACACACACACACACACACACACACACTAAGAATACCATGCAATAACATCAAAACCATATGGCAGTTTTCTCTCCTTTGCTATAACCTGTGCATTTGATCTCCCCACATTAAATTTTACAGATGCCTTGATTTATGAATGTCAGGTAACAGTTCCCATACTCGACACATGTTGTTAGGTAGCCTGTTACTATGTATGATCACTCATATTGGACACAGAATAAACTCTCTTTTTCCCTTTCAGGTGAGGACTGTTTTGTATTGACACCTGGATGCACAAAGTGTATATTATTTTATATCTCTCACTACTGTGATTTATAGGAGTATCACCAGAAAGAGGGGAGTGCTCCCCAAGGAGTCGTTTAGAATGTAATGTAGACCAGGTCTACACTTTCCCAGGACTATGGCTAGAGTAGAGAAATTTCTTTCTTTCTTTCTTTTTGTTAAAAATTTATTTATTTATTTATTTACTTACTTACTTACTTACTTACTTACTTATTATGTATATAGTGTTCTGCCTGCACATCAGAAGAGGGCACCAGATCTTATTATAGATGGTTGTGAGCCACCATGTGGTTGCTGGGAGTTGAACTCAGGACCTTTGGAAGAAATTTCTACCAAACTGGCCCCATGACCTGAAAGTAGACTCACACAAAGAAGGTGAGGTCCTAGTCAGTGTGACTTTGCCTTATTGTAGTGGGTGGTTAGTGGCTAGATTAACTGAGGAGAGTCTTCATCCCATGGGCTCTTGTTCCCATTTGGTAAAGTTCTAGGAAGTGGGGCAAAGCCTGGGGCCGTGCCTGAGGTGGCAATACCAAATGTGAGAGTCTGCACCTGTCACTGAGGGCAGGAGTGCTCCCAGAGGGCCAGAGGACCAAGGGAAAGGGGACCTATCCTGGAGCCCTTCTCCCACACCTCGGCCTGATAGCCTCTTGGTCTGCAAATCATCTTCTGCTTGGTTCTCTTTCATCTTTAAAGCTCTGCATCACAAAAACATTTCAAATGCAAACTTCTGTAGGGATGACAGGAAAACAATCCTGACTCACACCCAGTCACCATCATCTTAATGACACGTGGGCCATTGAGGTCCATGTTCCTCTCTCCTCCAGAAGACTACTGAAATTGGTTCACCCTTAACCGTGTTTAATTCAGTCCGCCCAGACGCGTTTCTTCTGGCCATGCTTTTCTGCTCTGTCAATCAGTGTCAACAGTCACTCTTGGGTTGCCTAAGAAAAGCCATGTCTCCAGAGAGCCCTGAGCAGCTTTGAGAGAAGTGTTGGAACTAACCAACACCATGAGGTATGATGGACTTAATTCATTTCAATGATCTTTTGAGTCCCAATGGCAGCTCTGAGCGGAAGATTGTTATTCCGACATGACTTCTGACTTCTGAGGGTCTATGCTCTGGGTCAGGATCATGGGCAAGGGCAGCAGCAAGTATTGAGGCATGAAAGGAAGAAGGACGAAGGGAAGGGACAAGGCCTGATGAGCACAGAAGGTTGGGTATGAAGGCTGATGGAGGAGGGGATTAGGGTGTACTGCAGAGTCTAGGTCCCCTGGAGAGACTGAGAGGCTGGGTGGGGTGTGAACGTGAAATATGGAGGTAGGAATGGTTGCAGGGAACTGGGCAGCCCTAGGTGGCTAGAACACACTGTGCAAAGGGCCTGACAGGAGACAGGCTTTTGGTTCTCAATCTCAGAGTTCTTTATAGCTTGGTAATGAGATAATTCTTACTCTTTTAGAATTAATTCTCTTTCTTTTTAAAGATTTATTTATGGTTATTTTGTGTGTGTAGATGTTTTGTCTGCATGTATGTGTACCACAAAGTTTCATACGTGGAGACTGGAAGAGGGTGTTGGATCCCTGGGATCTACATAGATATCACATAACATGTACACACACCACACACATACTACACATACACACCAGACACACATACCACACACACATATACCACACACCACAAAACAAACACACACATCACACACACAAAACACATGCACACACACACACCTCACACAGACAGTTGTGAGCTGCCATGCGTGCACTGGGAATCGAACCTAAGTCCTCTGGAGGATCAGCCAGTTTTCTTAACCCCCTGAGCCATCTCTCCAGCTTTCTCTCTGTAAATTGTGAAGTCTGGGCAGAACAATCTCTCTTTGTAAACAAAACAGAACTCTGACCAGTTCTCAGAGGAGCAAGGTTTCATTAGGGATGTGGGCACACTTACTGAGGTGCTCTCAGCAGGGGCAGCAGAATGTGAGGGGAGAGGAAAATCTGCTGTCCTAAGAACATGCTCTTTAGTCTTCTGAGACGAGTCCGATGGTCCGGGGCCGCGTTTTTTCAGGATGGGATGACTCCTGTGATTCATGCCTCCACTGATCCCCATTCATTGTGCTTATCAGCGAGTTTAGACAACACAGTTGTTTTTAAAAGGTTTTGCTTGTTTGTTTGATTATTGTGTGTGTAATCAGCCCACAGAGGCCCAAAAAAGAATCTTTGCCCTTCTTGTACTGGGTCACTTTGTGGGGTTGGTGTTTGCCACATTTCTTGCAGAATGTACGGCGGGTCTTAGGAACGTTCACCATGTTGGCGGGTGCGATATCGGCCTATCTAGGAACTTTTAAGTAAGGATCTCCAATCCTAAGACCCAACTAGAAGGAGGTTGTTTTGCAACCAGGGGTGGGAAGAAGGACACAATGAGAATTACAGGCAGAGAGAGCTTCAGCAAGGTCCTAGCAGTTAAGGGAGTATTTCTGGGTAGAGACCACAAGTGAGGCTGAGAGGGACTCAAGGGGCACGGGGATGGGGGTGGGGGTAGTATTAAGAAACCTCTGCCTGCCAGGTGCTGGGATTAAAGGTGTGCACCACCACCTGTTCTAAAGTATTTATTTCAAAAGTTCAAGGACCTGAATTTGATCCCCAGAACTCATGTGGGAAAAACAAAAACAAAGAACCCAGGCACAGTGGTGATCTTGTGATCCCAGCACTAGGGAGACAGGTAAATTCCTGGGGCTCATTGGCCAGCCAGCTTGGATTACCTGCTGTGTTAAAGGCCAGTGGGAAGGCATGCTTCAAAACAAAACAACAGGCAGAATAATACTTAAAGTTGTCTTCTGGCACACACACACACACACACTCATACACATATACACATACACACCACACATACACACATACATATACCATATACACACACTCATACCCATACACACATACATACACCACACACACACTACATACATATCACATAACATGTACACACACCACACACATACTACACATACACACCAGACACACATACCACACACACACGTACCCATACACACATACACACACCCACCATACACACACTACACACACATCACATAACATATATACACCACACCCACCATACACACATACTGCACATACACACCAGACACACATACCACACACACCTATACCACACACCACAAAATAAACACACACATCACACACACAAAACACATGCACGCACACACACCTCACACACACATTTGCAACATATACACACACTGCACATACCACACCCACACCAGACATACACATCACACACATATGCATATACACCACACACATATACATACACACATAGCAATCCCCCCAACTCCCCATACATATATACACACACGTACACCCTGCACATGAACACGCGTATGCATACACAAATGATAATGAAAGACCTTCAAGTCACATTGTGTCATTGTAACCATGCTCTTCAAACAAATCATCTGCAACAACAAAGAGGTTTGTGGATGGATTTGATCACTGTAGCCTGAGCTCGTTCATGCCTGAGAGTTGAAGTCAGAGTCTCGCTCTTTGAGCACCATTTTGCTGTGAATGTTTGTAAATATATCTCCCTAGCATATTTTATGCTTCAGTTAATTTAGTTGACATCTAATTTAGTTGACATATAAAAATAAAATCAATTTTCAGGCAAAATACCCATAAAATAAGTGAAATGGTATTATAGGTTTCAAGAAATTAAAATGTAATATATTTAGGCTTCTAGTCTAAAGCAATTTCATCTAGAATAGTAGATACTGGAGCTGTAATTTAAAAGAAGAATCACTGTCAGTTGTACAATAACAAATGTTGCTACATATTCAAAAATTTATTGCTTGGAGTACTTTGTTGTAAAAAATGAAAATTTTTGTTCAAGTGTCCTTTAAAATGTCAAAAAGCCTAAAACAGGAAAGCTCGGTGCCTTGTTGCGCAGGCTGTGATTAAGCTGTGACAATGATTATTACTTTGGATATAAACACTATCACATTTCACTGGGTGAGTTCTTTAATTAATGTCGGGTTCTGTTCTGTTTATTACCCTGTGTGCTTATGCTTCCTGTCATTTTCCAGTTGTCTGCTTGAATCCCGTTTTTAAATAGTGATTTAGCAACTGATAATGTGTATTGATTTCCGTGTTCCCTCTCATTTACATTTTTATCACTTTGCTTGGCATATTCGGCTTTAATCATTTTATTTTTATAAACAGTCATACAGTGCGCTAATTTAGCTGCATGATTAAGTTTAGTTTCCAAAGAGAGTTTGTCTTAGAAACTGGTCCCCAAAGCGACTCGGAGCTGGGCATTTTGTACGAGTGAAAGGGCCTGCTCTCCTGCTGATAACTGGGAACATAAATTCTTGATTTTCAAAAGTGCTTCTGTCCTCTGAGGCTTACAGCACCGTGTGTTCCAGCAGGGGGTGCAATGTGATTTAAAGCCAGGGACAGGATTTCAATGTGTCTTCTCAGCTGCAACAGAGGTCTCTCTAAGGAAAGCTAGTCTGAAAGTCCCATCCTGCTGATGACCACCCTAGGGAAGTGAGAGGAGAAAGCAGAGAGGGCTAGAAAAACCAGAGGACCTGCTAAAGGTCACGTCCTGGGAGAATGTTTGCTCATGCGCTTCAAGTCCATGATGCATTAGAGTGTTCGCTTTCATGCTCGCAGGATGGCGTAGATGGGGTGCTCAGTGCAGCATATTTTGAAGTTGTTTACTTTCTTACTTTCTTTTTTGAGTTTTTGGCTTTGTGAGACAGGGGGTCTCTATGTAGCCCTGGCTGTCCTGGCACTCGCTCTGTAAACCAGGCTAACCTTGAACTCGGATGTCCACCTGCCTCTTAGAGGCCACCACCCCCAGTGCTGGGATTAAAGGCCTGTACCACCACTGCCGGACTTCAATTGTTTGCTTTCATTGTGTAATCTGTGGCCATACAGGATGCCTAAGCGCAGGGACAGCTCTGGGTTAGTCTGCCCAAGAAGGAGCTTGCTACAGCTCTAGGTAGCTGCTTCTTTTCCAGTATCCAAACCTCCCACGTAAGTAAGCACATAGGCAATGCATTTAGAGCATGGCAGGCACATAGCAAGTGCTGTATACATGTGTGTGTGTGTGTACATGTGTGCATAGGCCAGAAGAGGATGTCAGGAGTTCTGCTCTCTCACTCTCCACTTCATTTGAGGCAGGGTCTCTGATTGAACTCAGAGCTAGGCAGGCAGCTGGCAAGACACAACTGTTCTTTTGACTTCGCTTGCAAGGTTCCGGTGCTGCAGACATGCGCCACTATTCCTGATCTTTTATGTATGTTTTGGGATTTGAACTCAGGTCCTCATGCTTGTGTAACAAGCATTCTTATCCACCAAGCCATCTCTCCAGCCCCAACATAATATTTCAAAAGGTAAAATAGACAGATGTGGAGGCCAGAGCTATGTAGAGAGGCCCTGTCTCCAAAAAGCCAATAAATAAAATAAAATAAGTAAAAGAGGGCTGGAAATGGCTCAGTGAAGTGCTTACCCTGCAAGTATGAGGACCAGAGTTTGAAGCCCGAGCACCCACAGAAATGCCAGGCAGCATGGTGGCTCACCTGTAATCCCAGATCTTTGGAGCAAGCAGGCTAGCTCAGTGAGCCTAAGTGGGGAGCTCTGGCCTGAACTGAGGGACCCTGTCATTATAAAAGGTGGAACTCCACAGAAACGCAGATCCTGTGTTTCTCCTGCCATTTGCTATCACAGCTTTTAAATGTCATCCTGTCTTTTAAAGCCATTCAAGCCACTTTAGTCACCTTTAGTGGGTAATTTAGTAGCGTTAAGTATATCCATGGTGTTTTTATCTGCTGTTATCCACTTCTAGAAGTTTCTCACCATCCCAAAGTGAAATTCTGCCCATGAAACACAAGTTCCCTGGCTCCCCTATCCCATCCCCAGTTCTATTTTCTGTATCTATGAATTTGGCTATACTAATAGCCTCAGGGAAGTGGAACTAGACAATATCTGTTCCCTTGTGACTGGTTTATTTAGGGTGTATCTGATGGTGATCCTCTTTGTAGTGTGTGTGTGTGTGTGTGTCAAAATCTCATTCAGTGTGTGTGTGTGTGTGTGTGTGTGTGAAGTTCCAGAGGCTAACATAGGGTGCCTTCCTCAATCATTCTTGACCTTGTTTTTTTTTTTTTTTTTGATATGGATTTTAACTGAACCTGAAACTTGCTGTTCCAGCCAGCCTAGTGAGTTCCCAGGGACCACCTGTCTCCACCACCTAGCAATGGGGTTGTTGCTGCTGTGCTGAGCTTTTTATTTGGGTGCTCATGCTTGCACAGAAGCACTTTACTGACTGGACTATCTCTTTCCTCCTTGCTTCTTTATAAGACTGGATAATATTCCATTAGTGGACATGCCATACTCTGTTTATCCATTTCCTTGCCAATTGACATTTAGGTTTCTTCTGTCTGAGGTTATTGTGAAGATGTTATATGCCCCTGCTTTCAATTCTTTCAGGCAGGTAGTTCTTGATTTATCTGTTGTTTTTGTTTGTTTGTTTTTAAATCTTCCAGACATGGCATGTTAGTCAAGAAAGAATGTGACCTGGAGTCAACCTCTTTCCTTTTACCCACAGAGCCCCAATTCCCACCCAACACTGGTACCAAGCCCACTTTATTAGAATCATAAAAATATGGGTTCCATCTGAGGCATGTGCTCTGGACCTGTCTTTTTCTTGACCATTCACTGCTTTTTGCTGGAGTTTTCCAGCATCAGTTATCACGTACTGATTCTGTGTGTCACCAGATCTCACGTGCTGACTCTGTGTGTCACCAGATCTCATGTGCTGACTCTGTGTCACCAGATCTCATGTGCTGACTCTGTGTGTCACCAGATCTCACGTGCTGACTCTGTGTCACCGGATCTCAAGTGCTAGGTCTGTGTGTCACCAGATCTCACATGCTGACTCTGTGTGTCACCAGATCTCATGTGCTGACTCTGTGTGTCACCAGATCTCACGTGCTGACTCTGTGTCACCAGATCTCATGTGCTGACTCTGTGTGTCACCAGATCTCACGTGCTGACTCTGTGTCACCATGTATCATGTGCTGACTCTGTGTGTCACCAGATCTCACATGCTGACTCTGTGTGTCACCAGATCTCACGTGCTGACTCTGTGTCACCATGTATCATGTGCTGACTCTGTGTGTCACCAGATCTCACGTGGGGTTCTGTGTGTCACCATGTATCATGTGCTGACTCTGTGTGTCACCAGATCTCACGTGCTGACTCTGTGTGTCACCAGATCTCATGTGCTGACTATGTGTGTCACCAGATCTCACGTGCTGACTCTGTGTCACCGGATCTCAAGTGCTAGGTCTGTGTGTCACCAGATCTCACATGCTGACTCTGTGTGTCACCAGATCTCACGTGCTGACTCTGTGTCACCAGATCTCATGTGCTGACTCTGTGTGTCACCAGATCTCACGTGGGGTTCTGTGTGTCACCATGTATCATGTGCTGACTCTGTGTGTCACCAGATCTCACGTGCTGACTCTGTGTGTCACCAGATCTCATGTGCTGACTATGTGTGTCACCAGATCTCACGTGCTGACTCTGTGTGTCACCAGATCTCATGTGCTGACTCTGTGTCACCAGATCTCACGTGCTGACTCTGTGTGTCACCAGATCTCATGTGCTGACTCTGTGTCACCGGATCTCACGTGCTGACTCTGTGTGTCACCGGATCTCATGTGCTGACTCTGTGTGTCACTGGATCTCATGTGCTGACTCTGTGTCACCAGATCTCATGTGCTGACTCTGTGTGTCACCAGATCTCACGTGCTGAATCTGTGTGTCACCGGATCTCATGTGCTGACTCTGTGTCACCAGATCTCACGTGCTGACTCTGTGTGTCACCAGATCTCATGTGCTGACTATGTGTGTCACCAGATCTCACGTGCTGACTCTGTGTCACCAGATCTCACGTGGGGTTCTGTGTGTCACCAGATCTCACGTGCTGACTCTGTGTCACCAGATCTCACGTGCTAGGTCTGTGTGTCACCAGATCTCATGTGCTGACTCTGTGTGTCACCGGATCTCACGTGCTGACTCTGTGTCACCAGATCTCATGTGCTGACTCTGTGTGTCACCGGATCTCACGTGCTGACTCTGTGTCACCGGATCTCATGTGCTGACTCTGTGTCACCGGATCTCATGTGCTGACTCTGTGTCACCGGATCTCATGTGCTGACTCTGTGTCACCGGATCTCATGTGGGGGCTCTGTGTGTCACCATGTATCATGTGCCAACTCTGCTTTTCCCTCAACACTGACCTCCATGTTTAAGAACAAGTTCAGGTCAATCAGACAAGGTAGTTTGCAGTGGGATTTCAACTGTATTTTGATAAATAAAGACTGCCTGACGATCTGAGGGTAAAACAGTCCCACTGGTCAGTCTTACAGACCAGATTATGGTAACACCCACCTTTAATTTCAATAGCCACAGTGACACGCACCTTTAATCTCAGTAGCCACAGTGACACGCACCTTTAATCTCAGTAGCCACACTAGTTGCCATAGAAACTGGACGATGCATGCCTTTACTGCCTTTAATTAAAGGTGGTGCCCACCTTTAATCCCAGCTGTAGAGAGGAATATAAAACAGGGCAGAGGGGAGATAGCTCTCAAACATGCAGTCTCGTAGGATCGCCATTTTGGACTGAGGTCGAGGTAAGAGCCAGGGGCTTGCTGTTTTGCTTTTTGGCTCTTCAGGCTGAGCTCCAATTCCTGAGTTTTTATTAATCATGCTTCAGTAGTACTTTTCCTGCTTCTCTTTTGTTGTCTTGTTTTCTTCTCCCCACTGCCTCCAACCCAGAATTCTGTCATGTACCCTCACCATGTCAGTGAGTACTCCTTTGTATGGCTGAAATTCTGTCCTCTTCTCCGTTGTCCCAAGATGTCCTCTTTTATTTTTTTTTTAGATTTCTTTTATTTTATGTATATATGTATGTATGTGTACAACATGCCTGCCTGGTGACCTTGAATATTAGAAAATGGTATCAAATCCTCTAGAACTAGAGTTACAGATGTTGCCAATCACCATCTGGTGCTGGGAACTGAACCTGAGTCCTCTGCAAGAGTAACAGGTGCTCTTAACTTCTGAGCCATCTCTGCAGCCCAAGACGCCCCTTCTTTTTGATGTTGACCACATCACATCTTTGTTGAATCCAATACACCTTTCAATGGTTTTCTAAGGAAAAAAAAAGTATACTGGAGATCAATATTTTGATGTCTCAATTATGTTAAATGTATTTAGTCACTATTTTAGAAGGTTTTATAATTGAGAATAGAACGCTAAATGGACAGATCACTTTATTTAGGACACTGTGAGGAAATATTTTATTTCCCCCATTGGGCAGTCTAGAGATTGAACTTGGGAATTAGCACACTCCAAGCCCATGTTCTGCCTCCAAACCATATCCCCAGCCCCTCTTGCTCTTGCTCTTAGTTCTCAATGTTGCTGCTGAGGAATCTTATGGAACTCTTGGTTTCTGTTTTATTTCATGATATTACAAACCTACAAAAACCAACCAAACAAACAAACAAAGGAGATAATGAAGGGCACCTGAAAAACCACACACGTGACTCATTACACACACGTGACCCATTACTGTCACCATCTTGGTAGGCACACCGCCTCTGTTTTCTTCTCCCTTTTCATCTTGTTTGTTTCCATCTGCAGTGTGATTACTGTCTGTAATACTTTGCTTTCTGTTACTGATAAAAAGAAAACGGACCCAAAGCAGCAAAGGGGAAGAAAGGGTTTGCTTCATCTTACAGCTTATGGTCCATCATCAAGAGAAATCAAGGCAGGAACTGAAGAAGAGACACCGTAGAGGAATGCTGCTTACTGGCTTGCTCCTCGCGTCTTGCTTAGTCTTCTTCTTTATACACACCAGTACAGTACCACATGCCCAAGGGTCTAACTGCCCACAGTGGGCTGCGCCCTCCCACATCAACCTTTAATTAAAAAAAATGCCCAACAGGTTTGCTCACCAGCCAATCTGTGGGAGGCATTTTCTCAATTGAGGTTCCCTCTTCCCAGATGACCTGAGCTTGTGTCAAGTTGACAAAAAGCTAACCAGCACACTGTCTATGAACAAGCTCTTTGCTCATCTGTGGAGCATTTGAAAGGAGCACCCATCATCATGCCCATCCTGAATACTTCTGCATGGCTTTTTGAAGGAAAAGGACGTTCTCTTAGGTTTACACAATATTATCACCACAGTAAGACACTGAAAGAGACACGTAGAGCCCAGCATAAAGTCTGTAATTCATATTTCCCCCTGTGAGATCAAATCACCTTCATTTAGTGCTTTTATTCTTTTTCTGACCCCGGATTGAGGGTGGCTCTCAAGGCACATATGGTGGCTGAAAAGGATGCTGCGTCCTGCCCAGAGCTTGGTTCTCCCAAGTGTGCATGCCAATATGCAGTCATCAGCATTGACAGGCCAGTGTCCTAGGCCTCATTTCCCCTCATATGGAAGCAGTTTGCCTGGCCAGAGTTAGCTTTGAGAACTCCCTCCTCCACTGCCTTTGGCTCTACGCATGGGAATAGAAGCTGTGCCTTTGCCACACTGCAGTAGATTGTCAAGCAGCCCTCTGCTTCACTCTGCTGGGCTCCACACTCCTCCCTTGGTTTTTGTGTCTCCAGATCTCAGTCCATGTCACCTGGCTAATGTCCTCTCGACATCTGGGATGTAGCTGCTGCCCTTTGCCATATAGCTGCTGTTTCTCTTGGTTCTCTTGGTTCTTGTGGGTCTATATCAGCAGTTCTCAATCTATGAGTTGTGGCCCCTTTCGGGGGGGGGGGGTCTATGCCCTTTCAAAGGGGAAAATATATCAGATATTGACAACAGTAGCACAATTACAGTTATGAGGCAGCAACAAAATAATTTTATGGCTGGGGTCACCACAAATGAGGAACTGTATTAGGGGGTTGTAACATTAGGAAGCTTGAGAACCACTGCTCTACATCTTTCAAAACTCCCTTTCTGCAGGACTTTCAGAAGCAGCTAGAAGAGACACAGCCATCTTGCCAAGAATTTCTCTTTGGTATTTCTTTTTACTCATGCTGAGGATTAAACCCAGGGCCTTGTACAAGGTAGTTAAGTGCTCTACCACCGAGTCACAGCCCTGCCCCCACCCTTTCTTTTCTAACCCAGAGAGAAGGTCTTGCTAAGTTACTCAAGATAAACTTGAACTCACTGTGTGGCCCAGGCTGAACTTGTGGTTCTCTCTCTCTCTCTCTCTCTCCAGAGTAATTGAATAGCAGGCCTATACCACCAGTTCCCGCATCTGTGGCTTATTTTGAATGGACAAAGCATTACTCACTCAGGACTACTGAGAAGCTGCCATCCATCAGGCATGGATGTGATGGTGGGCACTAATCTAAGGATGGCCTTTGCTTTATGGAGATCACTGTCTGGTGTAAGTGCGTGCACGCGCATATGTGCATCTGTGTCTGTATGTGCATGCATGTGTGTGTGTGTGTGTGTGTGTGTGTCTGTGTGTTAACGCAGGTCTCATTGCAAACTGTGGTAGATATTCTGCAGGATGGTACTAGTTTCTCTGCTTAACTGGGAGAGCTGACCTAGTCCAGAGGAGCAGAAAGATGACGGGGAGTGGAGCAGGTGAAAGAGTGCTGTGGGCTTTGGGAATCAGTAGTACTATGCAGAGGCTGCGTGGCGGCAGAGGGTGTGGGGCACGGAGAAAGCACAGAGTAGGAGGGCTGATGGTGTGAGGAGACATGGGCCATGCTCCACATTAAGGGCTGTGTCTTGGTACTCAGGGTTACCCAGGCCACTGAAGAGATCTGAAAGCATCAGCAGAATCTTCTTCATGTTCTTCAATGACTATGGGGTAAAGAATGGCTCGATGGGCGAGAAGTGTGGCCCAGGGACCCAGGAAGAAGGCAGGCATTGATTTGATAAATAGGGGTGACTTCCAGGATATGGCAGAACTTGGGGAGTGGGAGAAGCAGGCATCATGAGGTTGATGCCTATGCCTTTGGTATATGGAACTGGACAGATAATGAGTGAAGGAATAGAAAATTCTGGACAATAACTAGGTTCAAGAACTACCAGAAATGACCTTGGTCCAGTTCGTGCATGCCTGTAACCCCAGCATTTAGGTGGTGGGAACAGGAGGAGCAGTCCATCCTCAGCAACTTAGTAAGTTTAAGGCCGGCCTAGAATATATGAGACCCTGTATCAAAACAAAACAACATTTAAAAAAAGACCAGATTTCTCCATCAACAGAAGAAATAATGTCAGGTAGACTATGATGGAAGCAAAGCTGGACAGCAAAGGCTGTGAGGAGCCACACAGACCAGAAAGAACTTGACCATGAGTCTGGAAGATAGGCTAAGGGTCCAAAACTACAGAGCTTCTGATCAGTCGAAGGTGCAGCTGTTAAAAACCAATTTCAGTCTTGAGAGAACAGCGCAGAGGAGGCAGCCCTTGTGGGTGTTTCTCCTTTGCGAACTGGAAACGACTGTTTCCAAGGTAAGCTAGCTGTCTGCAGAGCTGCATCATCCAGGATGACCACACGGGGGTGCTGAGTTGGTGTCCAATACTGGCTTGAGAACTAGGTGGATACAATTAATCCACCTGTATGCAGGGCTGGCTGACTGCTAAGCAAAGGTAAGCCATTGGCTTTCTTAAGATCCAGCTAGTCAGGGGCTGCGCTGTAAGCAGGGCCCCTAGGTACCTGTCAAGAACCCCACATCTCCAGCCCATATTGCAACCTTACACTCTGTGGGGCTGCAGATGGGAAATAGAGAGCTTGACCAGATGGCTTCATGAAAATGTTTTCATGGAGCGGTGATTCAGGGAGATATGGGCAGGTTATGAGACCATGTGCATATCAAGGCTCTGTCACTATTACTGGGACTATAGGACAGGGAGGGATCAGTGGCCCCTGGAGCTCAGTGGAAACCAGAACCAGAGAAGAAATAAAAGAAAACAGAAACATCTAGAGAGATGGTGCCATATCAAAGAGGAAGCAGAAAAAAAAATATCCTAGCCTTTCTCCCAATTTGTTTCATCTTGCCTAGGCAGTATCTGCAGGGTTCAATCTTTTATCCAGGAGCAAGGAGGAGGAGATAGACTAAGAAAGGGGGGAGGAATAGAGAACCACCCATGTACTGATTACTTTCCTAGTTGCTGTAGCGAAAGAGCCAACAGAAGGGAGGGATTACTTTGAGTCATAGTTCCAGGACACATTTCAACACATGAGAAAGGAATAGCAGAAGGGGCTTACGGCAGCTGGCCATACTCCATTCACAGTCAGGAAGCAGTGAGATGAACACCAGTGCCTAGCTCACCTTCTTTTTATTCAGACTAGGACCTCAGCCTGAGGAACGGTGCTACCCACATTTAGGGTGTTTGTTTCCAGCTCAATTAACCCAGTCTAGATCCTGTCATATTGCTAATCAGTGTTAACCATTACAACTTCTAAACTGCCCTTTTCTTCTTCTGCTGCTCTTGCTGCTCCCTGGGAAAGATCTTCCTCGAGTCCAGCTTGCATCCGGGGCTCTGCTCAGCCCTCTCCGAGCATATGCACACGGATCTCCCATGCTCAGAACTAGCACAGAAACTTTTCCTAAGGCCAAATACAAATGGCTTTTGGATTCCCCACCATTTGGCTGGATTATCTGCACCATTGCTTCTGTCCGTCACTGAGGAGAGCCAGGAAGTGTCTGGACTGTCCTTGGTTTTCCAGGATGACCTTGTGTAGAGCTGATTACAGTGTGTGTGTGTTTGCTCACAAAGCTGTGTGACTGTCATTTCTTTGTTCCCTCTGGTTCCGCAAAGCTTAATCTTTGCCTTATGACTGGACCCCTGAACTGAAGAGGCTGCTGTTGCTCATGGGCTTTCTCACTCCGAAGGGAGTAAGTGGACCCTGACGGTAAAAGACTAAGCACATGCTAAGAACTCCAGGGAGATCTCTGGCTGGACAAGGAGGAGGGAACAATGGAGGCTCACTGTACCAGCTGGAGGAAAAGCCCAAAGAATGGGACAGAGAGGATGTCATGGAGGCCCGGGGCATTTTGAATGAAGTTCAAGTCAGAGTAGGCTGCTTGGGATTAGAGCCAGGTATGTAGAAGGTCCCATCAGGACCAGGGAGCCGGAATCCTAGCCTTTTGCTCGTTCCCACAGGAGAGTAGGTTTCCACAAGCACCATCCCTGTGGAGAGTAAGGGCTGAGACCCAACTCTCAGCCTTGGAGAGGCAACAGCAAAGGTGGCCAAGGGCCGATTTGTGCTCAGCCATGGTGGACAGATAGGCCTGGAAAAGCCACATTGGAGGAGAGAGAAGTGTCCCTGGCTTTGAAGGCTTCAGTCAGGTCTCTATTAGGACTTTTTGATGCTGGAGAGCCCCTCTCTCCACAGGACTCTCTCTAGTCGTCATCAATGAGGCCTCACTTTCTTTCTTTTCCAGCTTCCCTTCGGATCCTCATTCTTTTTCTCCTTCCTTCCTTCCTTTCTTCTTTCCTTCCTTTCTCTTTTTTGACAAAGAAATATCACAGGTGGGAAGGCAGCAGAACCAGCCTGTATGGGTTCAGATTCAAATCTGTCAGTGAGGACTGAGGTTCTCACTCTGCTCGAGTAAGAATTCCAGAGCTGGATTTGATCCATATGTTCATGCTAGACCCCATCATCCTTCCCAGAACAAGGTGATGCACTGATGGATTGGTGTTGGAGTGAGGAGTAGAGCTGCCTCTACCTAGAAAATACAGAATGACAGTGAGGTGATTGCTGGAAGGACAAGGAAGGTGATGATCTCAGAACTCCAAGGCCCATGTGTCCTCTCTATAGCCTCAAGTCCATCTGCCTCTAACCCTCACAATTACTTCATTATATTAAGATCTGGTCACTGGCACCTCCCCTTTAAAGAGGAATCATTCAGGATGCTTATTTACATAAAAATTACTCCTGGACACTCAAAGAGTAAGGCTGATAGGCTTTTCAAAACTCAAGAAGGGCGATATATACATACAATCTTCAGTGGACACCATCTATCTATCTATTGGGGAGTCTGATTCTTGAGAATGAAAATTTAGAAAGTTTCACAGTTGTGTTCAGAGAAACACATGAAGACAATCTAGAAGGTCTCGGCTTCCTACTTACAGATCTTATTGGGGATTTCCTGGAACTTAGCTCTGGTATTCTTCACTGTCGGACTCTAAGGCTTCCCTCTTCCAAGTCTGGTATAGGGCCAAGTATCAAGCCTCAGCAGACTGGACACTATGCAATTTCACTTTTCATAATGCAAGACTTAATTAAAGCTGCCCCCAAGGAGCCGATGGGAGAACTGCTCTGCCTGCCATAAGGGTGAATGGCAACGGTTCCCTGAAAACATGGGTCCATCCCTCAGGTTGTGAGCCCTTGAGAATAGGAGCTCTGTAGCACCAAATGCTATTTGGGGTATCATCTGTAGATAGCCCTACGTCTGACCTGGCATCCACTGTAGCTTCGTCCCATTCTGGCCTGGCTGCTGAGAGACTGAAAGACATTAACCATACCTTACAGGGTTTGTTATGCTTTCCTAAAAAATAATCCTTAGATTTTGCTTCCGGCCACAAATAACAATATATGTTCATTATAGAAATTTGAAAAAAAAAACCCAATGCAGTTAAAAAGAAACAATTATAAAATATTTATGTAATTTCCACTAACCTATGCACATAACCTTTTTAAAGAGATCATTGTGTTAGGTTGTTCAAATACTTCATGGGAACACCGGACAGAAATCTCAAGGTCCAAATCAGGAGCAGAAGGAGACGGAGCACGAGCAAGGAACTCAGGACCACGAGGGGTGCACCCACACACTAAGACAATGGGGATGTTCTATTGGGATCTCACCAAGGCCAGCTGGCCTAGGTCTGAAAAAGCATGGGATAAATCCGGACTAGCTGAACATAGCAGACAATGAGGAATACTGAGAATTCAAGAACAATTGCAGTGGGTTTTTGATCCTACTGCACGTACTGGCTTTGTGGGAGCCTAGGCAGTTTGAATGCTCACCTTACGAGACCTGGATAGAGGTGGGCAGTCCTTGGGCTTCCCACAGGTCAGGGAACCCTGATTGCTCTTTGAGCAGATGAGGGAGGGGGACTTGATCGGGGGAGGGGGAGGGAAATGGGAAGCGGTTGTGGGGACGAGGCAGAAATCCTTAATAAATAAATAAATTAAAAAAAAATAAAGACACCTTTTAATGTACAAAAAAAAGAGATCATTGTGTAGAAATATCTATCTTTCTCTTTAATTATATTTTTGTACCATTCTTTCATATTTTTCAGGACTATCCTTTCAGTCGCATTAAATTATGACACATTTTTTCTCCCGTAACACATATTATAATGAGTATTGTATACTTAGGGAGAAATCTGTGGGAGTGCATGGCTGTTTCCTTGGGATGCATTCTCAGAGGTAGAACTGCTGGACCACAAAATCTGGGTATTTGTACAGCCTCAGAGGGCTGTTGCTACCACTTACTCTTTGATGCCAACAGTAGTTTCTTAATACTCGGTTGTGGTATGAAGACTGGCAGCACCACTTCACACTGAGTGGCGCTGGGGAATGCCCATACCAGCACCAGCCCTAACAGAGGAGACTCCCAGCCACAGTACTCTTTGTTCCTTACAAACGAACCCGCCTTCTAGGGCTCAGGTCCTCCCACTGCTTGTCCAAATATCGTGTTTGTGCATGTTTGTGTGTGCGCGCACGTGTGCACCTGCACAGATGTCCATGTGTGGAGACCAGAGGAAGACACCTTGTGTCTGCTTACACCCTTCTCTTCCTTATTCTTCTGAGATGGTCTATCACTGACTAGTTCATGGTTTCAGCTAGGCTTGAACCATTTGTAACAACCCCATCCAACGCTGGGGTTACAGGCATATATATAACCAGCATTTTATGTGGGTGCTGGGGATTCAAACTCAGGTTCTCATGCATGCACTCCAAGCAAGCAGTCTTTTCTATTGAATTATTTGTCCAGTCCCTAAACACCTCTATTAACATTGAGGTGAATATGGTCTCCACCATTTTTGTATGTGTGTATGTTTGTATATGTGAGGGTGCACCATGCCTCTGTGTGTGTGTGTGTGTGTGTGTGTGTGTGCGTGCATCCATGCGGAGGACAGAGGTCAGCCTCTAGTGCCTTTCTTTCCTTAAGCACATTCATCATTTTTGTCTCCTTTTGGAATTAGGGTCTCTTGCTGGCCTAGAACTCACTGAGTAGGCTGGGCTGGCTGGCTAGTGAGCCCCATTCTGGGATTCTAAGCATGTACTATTATGCCTGAGATTTTTTTTTTTTACTTGTGTTCCAGAGACTAAACACAGGTTCTAGTTTTCCTGACTAAGCCATGTCCCCAGTCCCCTAGTCCCCCACCCTGAGACCCTGATGTCTGAAACTGGTGGTGTTGTGTGTCTTTGTTTCAAGGCTCAGCTTTTGTTCTGAGTCTGTTAGGGAGGGGCTGCAGGTCAGAACAGCCGTTCTTGAGAACAAGTCCATCTCTCTAGGCTTTGCCATTTGGATCTATTCCAACCAGGAGGGTTATTTCACCTTGACAGCAGCCTGGTCTCTGGAATGGCCACAGAGATTTTCCTGGGAAGTGATCCGAGGTGCTTGAGCAGGACATTTTTATTTTATTTTATTTTTTTTAAAAACGAGAGCTGACTATTCTTTGTGGCTTTTTCAGATGCCAGTGATAACTGGCCAAAGAAGGAGATACTTGCTGGAACATTCCCTGGGCTAGCCAGGAGAAAGTCACAGCTGCTCTGGCCAATGGGAACAAGAGCTAATTTGCTCCAAGGCCCTAATTGGCTGATGGTGTAATTACGTGCCTACTATTTTAAGGCTGTGTTTCTAGCCCCAGCTTGGCAGGCTGTCTTGAGGCATCTGGCGGCAATGATCAACGCCTCTTTTTTTCAAGGAGGCTCACAATCGATTCATCTACGGACCCACAAGGACAGACTCATTTAGTAGGGCCAACATGTTTCAAAAAAAAAGTATATTTTCATTAACTAGCCTCAAAGCAGTAATTATATGTTCAGAGAACACAGTAAAATTTTATTTCTAAATATTTGGCAGAGAAAGGTTGAAGGCAGTGTGTGTCCAACATGCTGCATGTGTTTTAAATAAGCCCAGCATCTTCCCCTCCAAAAGGAAGCAGGATATACAATCACATAGACATCTGAAATTTAATTTTTAGCAACAGGATGTGTTTCTAAATACCACTAACATATCAAAAAGAGAGTGTGTAAAGGCTTTAAAATTGTTATCAAAGCAATTGCAAAGCAAATGAGGCGCCTTTCATTTTTTTTTTCTTCTCCTGTCTCCCCCCCCCCCCTTCTTTTCTCCTAAGCATAGTGGTGTCTGAACACAAAACCAATCTCCACTGAGAATCAAAAGCAACATTGGTGTCTTTGCCCAAGATCCTGCTGAACTTGGACGCTCACCCTGATCGGATTCACAGTTTATAATCACAGTTATCACAGAACCATTAAAAGCCTATTAACTTGAATCCCCACAATTCCTTGAGGGCAAGGGCAAAGAGAGAGAGACAGAGAAAGAGAGAAAGGGGGAGGAAAGAGAGCGAGTGTGCGAGCAAAATAACTTGAATGTAAATGTAACACAACACTCGAAAGGAGAGAAGCTCTTAATTATGCCAGCCAAGGAAGAAGTCTTATGGATGTCTCTATACAAGCAGATGGCTGAATGAAAAAAAAAAAAAAGCCACATGAAGGCTTAGGCACAGGGGTTGCCACAAAAAAAAAAAAATGCTTTTTCTGGGAAGAGACTGGTGTAGTGTTGTAGTGGGGGCGGGGCGTGCAATGTCCAGACTTCTCGGGAGGAGGATGTAGGGATCTGTAAGAATGCGTAGCTACTGGTTAGCTTGGCTGAACAAACATATTTTGGTGGCTGATGGGATCAGCCTGAAAAGAATGTTCACCATATTTGGTGGTAGCAAAAACTCCGAAGAGATTCGAGCTATTGTCATGTAAGAAATTTGATTTCTTGTTTCTGCACCCTCCAGTGCCTTCGCCGACATTCCCACTAACAATGCTATTATGGCCCACTCCGCGAGACAGTGAAGTCAATAAGGTGTCTTGTGACTTGAGATGAAAGAGTCCTTATCTCACCAGGAACAATTAGACATATCAAATTACTTTCTAAAAATCACACTGCAGTGAGCCTCGCGCATACCAATGGCAGAGCCTGATCCCCAATATCCCAGCTGCTCATGCGAGGCAAAGATGCTCACCCTGCTGGGTCCCCACACCCCACACCCCCAGTAATTTGACCTCAGCCTTCATCCTGTGTTCATAAAGGAATATTGGCGTCATTTGAGGAGGGGCTGCACATTCTCGCTGCTGTCTGAAATGCTGAAGGCCAATCAATCCGCCCTCACCTTAAACGAGTCCTTCCTGCATGGATTACCCACACTCACTGCCCAGCTTGATCTCATTTCTGCAGTGGATGAAGCAAATGACTCAGCCCAGAGGGAGTGAGCTATTGACTAAATGCTTAATTAGACACACAGCCCCGACGTGGTCATTCTTGTACACTCAGAACGACCGGACCACGTATGGCAAAATCATGACTCTGGCTAACTCTCATTCGCTTGAGCCACAGTGGAATCAATGGGGCAGCAATCTAAATTAAACATTAACACAGCAACACTGCAGCCTGTTTCCGTAACTGCAACGAAGCAGCATGCATCATAGGACCCACTGGGAAAGCATGGTACTGATGTTCTGATGTTCCCATCGGGCACCCTGGAAGGTGGCTACGGTGCAATCCAGAAATGTTTTTTTCATTTGTTTGTTCAGAAATTTTGTTTGACGCAAGCTCTGATTGAGGTATAGAGCATGGCCAAGAACCTGTGCTTCTGATGAACTCTGGATATTTTCAATGTTCCTGTGCCAATCTCCCATCATAGGCACTGGAGGCCTGAGTGGAGAGTTCCCTCCCACAGCCCACTCAAAATGTCAGAAGAAAGGAGGGTAACCCTCACAGCTGACAGTTTCGTGGCAGGACATGGTGGGAACCAGCATGGGAGGCCATGTCTGGGTCTTCTTCATTGTTTCCTGAACTGAGTAGCAGGTGGCTCAAGTGTAGAGACCTGTACATTAGGACTTAGCACCCTCTCCACTTCCTGTCAGCCTTGGAAGGCTCACTCTCCAGGCCAAAAAAAAAAAAAATAATAATCTTGGAATGTGAAGAAAGAGCAAAGACATTAAAGGATAAATTTGTGGTCATCCACACGATTAACTCAGTTGATGAACCCTGTGTCCCCATGGAGCTGCAGAGCAAGGCTGAGAGCCAGGACTCTCAGCCCAAGTCTGTCTTTTATGACTTTGTCTTATTGTCTTTGTAACAAGGCTCTTTTATTAGCTCACAATTTCCTGCCAACTTGATGAAATCTCCATTATGCTTTATAGTTCGAAATAAGAGGGTAAGGTGGGTTTTTTTTTTTTAAGTCTTCTGTTTAGAGACCCTGCCTCCCCTGCTTCTCCCCCTGTGTCTCTTCAGGGGTGGGACTGAACTCCTTGCCACGTTCCTAGCCACTGTTTATTTTCTCTTTAGCTGAAAATAGATATTTATTTTGCTGGTTTGTTTCAAAATTCTAGGGCTGCTGTTTTCCATCTTAGAGTGTCGTTTTGAGTCACACGTGTAATTACTGCTGTCATTTATTCTCTGTTTTTGGACAGCTATCCCGTTCAATCTATGAAGACAAAAACTGCGGTCGTAGCGGCACGCGCCTGTAATCCCAGCACTTAGAAGGAAGAGACAGGCCGGCTTAGAAGTTCAAAGTTATCCCTAGCCGTAGAGAAAGTGTGAGGCCAGCCTGGGATACACGAGTCCGTATCTAAATAAAATCAACCAACCAGCCAACCAAACAATTAACCAACTAATCCAACAGACGAGCATCTGTCTTTCTAGAGGTGAAGCAAGCTGGAGCAGGATGCTCCACTCAAACTCATCTAACACGGAACCAGAGAAGCAGAGGGGGAGATGACAACGAACTGGACATTCCCACCTGCTGCATTTTAGGGTAAGATTTCTCTTCATAGGAGATGTTTTTCATCTCGGGCCTGGCTCAATGGGTAAAGGGCTCGAGGACCCTACTTCATATCCCCAGTATTCACATAAAAGTCAGGAGTGGTGACCCACATATGTAGCCCCAGCGCTGGAGGAAGGGGTGGAAACCAGTCGAGCTGAAATGGTAAAGCTCCAAGTTTAGTGAGAGACCGACCCTGACTCAGAACACAAGGTGGGGAGGGACAGAAGATACTGGAAGTAGACCCTACTTCTCCAACCCCCACACATGTGTACATACATGTACCCCAATATGTTCATATACATGCACACATACTTCCCCACACATATGCATACCAACACACATGCACACCCCACGTGTGCATACACATGCATACACACAAATGCACGCACATAGACGCAAAAATATTCTCTTGAGACACTTGCTTTGTTGCTGCCTATTCTTTTCTGTTTGTGTGTGTACGTTTTCGTGGGAGGGTACGTGTGTGTGGATATGCAAGTATATGTGTACTCATGCATGTGGAGGCTGGAGGGCAACCTTGGGAGCTACTCTTCGGTCATGATTTGCCTTATTTGGAGTCAGGGTCTCTCCCTGACCCGAAGCCTATTTCCTGGGTATAGCTGACTAGTCATTGAGAGCCAGGGATATTTTCTCTACCTCCTAGGTCCTGGGATCGTAAGCATGCCAGCATGCACAGCTTTTGAAAATGTGGGTTCTGGAAACGATTTCTGGTTTTCCTACTTGTAAGGCAACCACTTTATAGACTGAGTCATCTCTCCCTCCAGTCCAACTCACTGATTCTGGAGCCTCTGCCTCCTGTTGACCAGCGGATCGTGGTCATAGAGGTCTAGGTGCCTGTTTGTAGCTCCCAGAACTGCCTGGATGACCTACCTCTTTGCTCTCCCATCCAGCCTCCGTTCCAACTCATGCATGGCCTCCTCCAAAGTGTCCAAGCTACCCTGTCCTTTTAAAGAACAGCTCTTCTGCTCTCTAGTGAGAAAATTCCTCTGGATATCAGGCTTCCAGCAGGCTGTCCATCTGCCTGGACTGTTTTCTCCCTCTTTCCTGAGCTCACTGAAGTCATTCTTTATTCTTTTTAATTACCTTCCAGATTCAGGCTTCTCTGCCAGATAGTCTCCAGGAACCTGTACCTCTCCTGGTTATAACCAGGTACCTGTGTAGCAAAGCCTGTCTCTATCGGTCAGCCAGCTCAGTGAGAACTGCGACAGCATCTACAGTATTTATCACAGCATTTGGCATACAACAGCTCCCAGCTAAACCTTCTCTGGAAAGCTCTTAAAAAGTGTAGAGTGACAGGCATGCTCCACATGTTTGTAACTCCACAATTGGGAGGTGGAGAGAATCAAATCATCCTCTAAAACAAGGAGCAGCCTCTGACACTAAAACACATGGCAGAGATGGACATGCGGGCCTTCCATAAACCCTTGGATGCTTTGGCCAGACATTGCCTGAACTTCAAAGTCATCTGTGAAAAAACATAGGGTGAAACCATTTGCTGTAAACATAGAAGACAGTTCAGTGAAAATAATGTGGGTCACTCGGAGATTGTGGACACTGTTCCTTGAATGTGCTGCTGAAGCCACGTTTGCTGTTCAATGAGGGCTGGTGCTGGGGACTGCAATGGTGCCGGCCCACAGTGGGTTTGCGCTAATATTTGTGGAAGTATCATTTTTTTTAAAAGTTAAGACACATTCTCGTGGATGCACCATCTTTCTGTCTAGCTAGTGGAGGACTGCAACTGAGTGGTCCTGCTTGATGCTTCCATGCAAATGGCTTTAGCACATCTGGTCCAGTGGGATTCTATTACACATCGCAGCTGTGTGCCCACTCTGAGTCACTCCCCTCCCTTGCCAATGGAGATAATTACTAGTACCTCCTTCGGTTCTTATTAACGTCTCACTGAGGAGACTGGTGGTGCATTCCAGCACAGAGGAGGCAGGATGTGGAGATGGCTCAGTGAGTAGTGCTCGCTGAGCAGGCATGAGGACCCGAGTTCAGAGGCAGAGCATCCGGGTACAAATCTGGCACTGTGCTGTGCATTCGTAACTCCAGCTCTGGGGAGGCAACGACAAGCAAATCCTAGAGACGTTCTGGCCAGCTAGTCCAGCCAAAAACACAGGGAGCTTCAGGTTCAGTGAGAGAACTTATCTCAAAAACAAAAACAAACAAACAAAAAACAAAGTAGCAAGTGATAGAGGAAGACATCCAACGTTGGCCGCCAACCTTCATATGTGCACACACATGTGTATGTACACACATGTGCACACAGATAGAGACAAAGAGGAGCAAGGGGATGAGGGATGGGAAACAGACACAGCTTATTGAAGTCTCTTCTAAGAGCTGGGGACAGCATTACAGGAACTGACAAGGAAAATACAACTCCCGGGAGCCACAGTTGCAGGAGGCTTGGTGCACCCTGAAACCAAAGGGTGCCTTTAACAGGGATAGCTGTGGTTGTGGGGACAGAGCCATCGATGCAGGTAGAGATGCTTAGCTGCTTCCAAACCATGGCTTTTTAGGGAAGGAACCTGGAAGCTCAGTAATTTGACTCAGAAGTATATTAGAGACTATCATGTATAGCTCTTCTCTATCCTGTGCTCAATGGTATTAGTAGCTTGAAACTCACCAGCAGAAGCCCTCACACCGTAGAAATGAACAAATCCCACCACAAATGAGACTGATAACCTCCCAGAGAGCTGAGTGCTACCTGCCAGAGGAGCACAATCCTCCTGCCCCTTCTGCCTCTGGCCTTTCTAGTCCCCATCAGTGCTTCCCTTCTGGATGAATTAAGCCCGAGACAAACACTAGGGAATAGATTATGCAGTTTTTACACATCAAACCCCTGGGTGCACGGCAGGATGGGATGGAAAATGAATCGGCAGTGGGTTAGCACAGGTAAGTGGAAAATAACCAGCAAAGCTCTTAGGGGTGATGTGGAAGTCATTTCAGTAACAGCTAACACGGAAGCACTTAGCACACATTGAAGTATGTTCATTGTGTCCGTTCTTCATTTTCCAGTGTGCTTTTGAGTTACTAATGTTTCCTGGGGTCCTCTGACCATAATGACCCCAGGAAGAGATGGCAAACTTCTTCCGTTTCTGCCACACTTGTACTATAAAGATTGAGTCTGCTGGGCAGTGGTGGCACATGCCTTTAATCCCTACACTAGAGGCAGAGACAGGTATAATTCCGTGAGTTCAAGGCCAGCCTGGTCTACAGAGTGAGCTCCAGGACAGTCAAGGCTATACACAGAGAAACCTTATCTCAAAAAAAAATCAATCAATAAATGAATAAATAAATAAAAACAAAAAATGACAGTACCCTTTTCTCCATTAGAATCTAGAGAACCTGGAAATTCAAGATCAGGGTGGCATAGCTGACTGACCTTGGGTCTTGGTTCTGTCTCTTCCATTCTGAGAGAACTTTGAGTTAAACAACATTACAGCACTACTCTGCCTGACTCATAGACCCCTGTGGAAAAAAGTGTGGTCACATCTTTCATCTCTGGGCCATAAGAGAAAGCGTTGTAATGGTGGCTTCCAGGGTCTTTTCTTAGACTACTGAGATCATGACAAATGTGAGCCAGGATTGATCTAGTATAACCCATGGGTCCCCCAGTTCCCTCTTCTCGTCCCGCATTGTGATGCTGGAGTTAGATGCCAAATATAGGGACCAGGAGATAACACCTGCTTTCTGAGTCTGGTCTGCTGGTGACAGGCAGGAGGGAGCCCCAGTATGCCAGTACCCAACTTCAGCACAGCTATCCCGCTGAAGCCAGTATTCAGCTCTGGATGTAAAAATCCCATGTTTGTGTCACAGCTGCAGCGAGACTGTGGAACCTCAGGCATCACACCCAGGAACTCATGTTGAGAAACCTTCAGTGCTGGCAGAGGGAAAGGCGGCTTGTCACCACCATGGCAACTCTTGTTAGAACCAGAGATGAGATGATTTGAGAAGGTGGGAGACGAAGACACACTTTCTTAACGCAAAGGATAGCTGGAGTCATCCTCCTGTAGGTGTCCACTCTCATCGTCACGTGGAATCGTCAAGAGAATTGTCTGGGTGGCATCCAACAAAAGGAGATAGAAAAGCAGAAAGCACAGCACAGAGAGGGAGAGGCAGTTCTGTGTCCCGGCCTAGGGAAAGATTTCAGGAGCAGCCTTGGCAGCTGAAGACTGGTAGCCGTCCTTGGGGTGTTCATGATTTCTACAGGGGACCCATGACCTCGCTTTGCCTTCTAGTGCCCTATCATTGATAACACGACCCTCATGGAAAATAAAGTAAAAACACAGAAAAAGAGTTTATTTCAGAATAGCATCTGGTACTTAGTTATGTACAAATGTTATCTCCCTGTGGCTTCTATGCCGTGCCAGGCAGGTGAGTGAGCCTAGGAGTGTGTGTGTGCCATGATTACGTCTGACCTGGGAAACAGAGAACACCATGGCAGGAGATACTGGCTTCTTTGGTTCTGGTACAGCAGCATTGCTGATGTGAACAAGGTCAACTCCAGCCCAGGTCTTAGTTTTCTGAAAACTAAGAGATTGAAACAGATGGTTGCTATGAGGACATTAATGAAAATATTGGTTCCAGGAAGGTGCAAAATGCTTACCATGTTCCCAGCATTGTCTTGTCCTCACCTCTCTGGCTGCTTTCTGGGAATTTTTCAGCCGGGCTTGGGCGCTCAGGTGATTGGAACTCTGGATGTGCTTAGGGAACCTGATGCAAGGAACAAGTGGTAAGAACCCTCCCTCAGGGCTTAGAAGCCTCTGCCCATTGTGACATGAGCTCCCCTTCTATGACAAGTGGTGGGCATTCTCTGCCACCTCCCTGACTGGGCAGCAACTGAGAAGATCAGGGACAGGGTGGAGGGCTTTCCAGATGTGTCAAGCTTGTGAGGCCATGGAGAGGTGAGGAAGCCAACCTCAGTACATTCAGCTCTTTGGAGAGAATGACCAAAGGGAGGCGGTTCAACCCGCCTTTGGACAAGGTTGGAAGATGGGTAAGGAAGATGGCCTCCCTAGAAGCTTCCTCATGGAATGTGGCTGTCATTGAGGGCACAGAACTGATCAGATTTCCTTCTACTACCTATGGGAGCATGGCCTTTGACAAGTACCTTCCTTTGGCCATGGTTTCTCTACCTGTCAAATGGGAAGCTCAGCATTCTTTTGAGGACTGAATGAATGCACGCGAATCTGGGGGAGGCTGCCCAAATCTGTACTCTTAATACTTGGGAAGCTGAAGCAGGAGTATTGGGAGCTTCTAAGGCATCCTAGGTTGCTTAATAAGACAGAGTTTCAGAAAATAAAACTAAAAAAGACAGAGGAAGGATACGGAGAGAGAAGAGAGGCATGGGGAAACAGAAGGGAGGGAAGGATGTGGGAATAACGAAAGAAGGAAGAAAGGAGAATGAAGAATGGAAAGGAGGAAAGAAAAGGAGGAGAGAAGGAAGGAAGAAAAGGGGAAGGAAAGAGGAAGAAAGGGGAAAGAAAGGAAATGCTTGGCACAGTGTGGGCTCTTGAGAGTGCTCATTGGGCAGCAACTGTCACCTACACAGGCGTTCCCGGTTCTGAACACCTGTCTTCTAGTACTACATCCCTCACTACATTGTGAACTGTCTCTTCCTCCTAGAGCATAAACTCCATGGGGCCTTTGTCACTTTTCCTCAATGGCATTCCATCAGTACCTGAGTAGGATCCGGTGCAGAAGGCACACTCAGTATTTGTTGAATGAAGAATTCTTAAACTCCCAAGTCCTGTCCGATTTCCATCACCAGACGATGAAATGGACAGAGCCTAGGAGTGTGTCCTTGATCATACCTGGAATGTCCGGACTTGAGTTATCCTGGCAAGACCCCTGTCTATTGATATCACAGACAGCCCAGTTTAGGCGTGCTGTTGTTCTAGGGTCTTCTAGAAACATTTGCAACTGTCTCCAGTGTGAGGTCTTTTCTTTGTGGCCCAAGGACTTTTCACCCACTCTTTAATATGTACCTTCCATGCCTTCTCAGTTTCCCAGGTCCAACTTCCTCAACTTGTCCAGAACAGGGGAATTCCTGTGTCCTCTTCCGCTTTCACAACCAGAGGCAGAGCCTGAGAAAAGACGGGTGTTCAAAGCACTTAGTCAATAACATGGGGGAAATTTGTGAAGTTCTTTTTTTTTTTCGTGTGTATGTGAGTAGTGTATGAGTGTGTTCACATGTGTGGGCATGTGTCTATGCACACGTGTTTGTGGGGGGCCCAAGGCTGATGTCAAGCATCTTTAAACAGCTCTCCCCCTTGTAGACTGAGGCAGAGTCTCTCACTTGAATCTGTAGCTGGTGTATTGGGTTAGTCGGAACAGTCATCTTGCTCTGGAGATTCCCTGTCTGCCTCTTGAGTGCCAGGTGACAGGTGAGCTCCCGCTCCAGTCTGGCTTTCATGTGGGTGTTAGGAATCTGGTCCTCAAGCCTGCACAGCAAGAGCCAAGCTCTTTAATCAGTCATCCCTAGCTCCAAAATGAAGTTTTTGTTTGTTTAAAAGAAAAAGATAAAGGGAAAAGATGTTGGCAAATTTGGGTCTTTAAAATTTACAACACTGATCACACTCTCTTCAGCACCACCTTAGACTAAGGCAAACAAGTTTTTGTCTAATCTTGGCTTTTTAAAATGTAAAATGAAATATACCAAAATTAGAGCGCTGCCGTGAGACTAATTCATTCAGAAGGGCAGAGGTAGGCAGAATAGCCAATCAACACTTCCTAACTGTAGTGTATCTGTATCTCATATTCATGTATTCACACACACACACACACACACACACATACACACACACACACACGCATTCACGCATGCACACACACATGCACGCACGCCCACACGCTGCAAAACTGCCTTTATTCCATTAAGATCAAAAGTAATATGTGGGGTATATAAAATAAAACAGAAAAGTCTAACTAAAATAAAATTAAATTCCAGTATAAATATATGTTAGAATAAGACGCTGAGACTGAGAAAAAAAAAACTTAATCTGGGTTCCCTGGGAGCCAAAGTCAAACGGGAAATAGTACCAGCCACATTTTAATTTTGTTCTATTTTAGTTTAGTTATTTATTTTTTGAGACAGGGTTTTACTGTGTAGCCCTGACTGGCCTGGAACTCACTATGTAGTCCAGGCTGCTTCAAACTCACAGAGACTTGCCCGCCTCTGCCTGTGTCAGCCCCATCGTCATAATGGCCCATGGTGAGAAAAACGTTTCTCAGATTAAATAGCTACTTTTTCTGTCATCTAAATGTCAGTTAGGATTACGTTTGACTGACTACGAGAATGGAGTTGTAGCTCATCTATATATAATATATAGACTGTGTCATATATTACTAGCAAGTGCACGGCCCTAGGTTTGGGCTCTGGTCACCAGCATGGTGGGGGTGAGACCGAGAGTATCTTAATCAGACACAGATTTGTGTTCCTTGTTAAATAGCAGCAAAGTTGGGTACATGTCGTTGTGGCATGAGTGAGCATCTTTTGGGAATATACCCAAAAGTGGTATTGCTGGGTCCTGAAGTAGACTGTGTCCTAATTTTCTGAGAAATTGCCATACTGAAATCCAAAGCAGCTGTACCAGTTTGCACCCCCACTAGTAATGCAGGAGTGTTCCCCTTACCCCACATCCTCTCCAGCATAAGCTGTCGTCAGTGTTTTCTATCTTGGCCATTCTTACAGGTGTAAGATGGAATTTCAGAGTTGTTTTGATTTGCATTTCCCTGATGGCTAAGGATGCTGTGCATTTTCTTAAGCGTCTTTCAACCGTTTTAGGTTCATCTGTTGAGAGTTCTCTGTTTAGGTCTGTACCCCATTTTTAAATTGGATTATTTGGAGTTTTTTTTTTATGTCAAGTTTTTGAGTTCTTTGTATATTTTGGAGATCAGTCCTCTGTCTGATGTGGGGTTGGTGAAGATTTTTTCCCATTCTGTAGGCTGCCATTTTGTCTTGTTGACCATGTCCTTTGCTTTATAGAAGCTTTTCAGTTTCAGGAGCTCCCATTATTAATTGTTTCTCTCAGTGTCTGTGCTACTGAGGTTATATTTAGGAAGTGGTCTCTGTGCCAATGCATTCAAGTGTATGTTTCACTTTTTCTTTTATGAAGTTCACTGTGATTGGTTTTGTGTTGAGGTTTTTGATCCATTTAGGCTTGTGTTTTGTGCATGGTGATATGGATTTATTTTACATGTTGATATCCAGTTATGCCAGTACCATTTGTTGAATATTCTTTCAATATATTCAAACATATGTTGAATATGTTTTTCCATTTTATATTTTTAGCCTCTTTGTCAAAAATCAGGTATTTATAGGTGTGTGGATTAATACCAGGGTCTTTGGTTTGATTTCATGGGTCCTCCTATCTGTTTTTATGTCAATACCAGGCTATTTTCATTATTGTAGCTATATAGTAGAGTTTGAAGTCAGGGATTGTGATACCTCCAGAAGTTCCTTTATTGTACAGGATTGTTTTGGCTATGTTCATACCAGCATTATTTGTAATAGTCAGAACCTTGAAACAACTTTGATGCCCCTCAACTGAAGAATGGATAAAGAAAATGTGGTACATTTACACATTGCAGTACAACACAGTGGTAAAAAATAATGACATCTTGAAATTTGTAGGCAAATAGATGGATCTAGAAAAAACATACTGAGTGAGGTAACCCAGACCCAGAAAGACAAATATAATAAGTAAACACTCATAAGTTGCTTTTAGGCATAAAGAAAAAACAAAACAAAACAGCCAGCCTACTGTCCAAAACCCCAGAAAACCTAGACAACAAAGAGGACCCTAACCTAAAAGAGACATACATGGTTCTACATAGCAAGGAGAAAAAGACAAGATCTCCGGAGTAAATTGGGAGTGTGGGGGTCACGGAGGTTAGAGGGGAAGAGCGAGGGAAGGGAGGGGAACGAAGAAAAATGTATAACTCAATAAAAACAATAAAAATAAATCTCTTCTTTTTTTTTTTAAATTTATTTATTTATTAAGGATTTCTGCCTCGTCCCCACAACCGCTTCCCATTTCCCTCCCCCTCCCCCCGATCAAGTCCCCCTCCCTCATCTGCTCGAAGAGCAATCAGGGTTCCCTGATCTGTGGGAAGCCCAAGGACTGCCCACCTCTATCCAGGTCTCGTACGGTGAGCATTCAAACTGCCTAGGCTCCCACAAAGCCAGTACGTGCAGTAGGATCAAAAACCCACTGCAATTGTTCTTGAATTCTCAGTATTCCTCATTGTCCGCTATGTTCAGCTAGTCCGGATTTATCCCATGCTTTTTCAGACCTAGGCCAGCTGGCCTTGGTGAGATCCCAATAGAACATCCCCATTGTCTTAGTGTGTGGGTGCACCCCTTGTGGTCCTGAGTTCCTTGCTCGTGCTCCGTCTCCTTCTGCTCCTGATTTGGACCTTGAGATTTCTGTCCGGTGCTCCCGTGTGGGTCTCTGTCTCTGTCTCCCTTCATCGCCTGATGAAGGTTAATATTCCTGAGGATGCTTATGTGTTTGTCTTTGGATTCGCCTTATTTAGCTTCTCTAGGAACATGAATTATAAGCTCAATGTCCTTTATTTATGGCTAGAAACCAAATATGAGTAAGTACATCCCATGTTCCTCTTTTTGGGTCTGGCTTACCTCACTCAGGATAGTGTTTTCTATTTCCATCCATTTGTATGCAAAATTCAAGAAGTCCTTGTTTTTTACTGCTGAGTAATACTCTAATATGTATATATTCCATACTTTCTTCATCCATTCTTCCGTTGAAGGGCATCTAGGTTGTTTCCAGGTTCTGGCTATTACAAACAATGCTGCCATGAACATAGTTGAGCATATACTTTTGTTGTATGATAGGGCCTCTCTTGGGTATATTCCCAAGAGTGGTATTGCTGGATCCAGGGGTAGGTTGATCCCGAATTTCCTGAGAAACCGAAACACTGCTTTCCAGAGTGGTTGCACAAGTTTGCATTCCCACCAGCAATGGGTGAGTGTACCCCTTTCTCCACAACCTCTCCAGCAAAGGCTATCATTGGTGTTTTTTATTTTAGCCATTCTGACAGGTGTAAGGTGGTATCTTAAAGTTGTCTTGATTTGCATTTCCCTGATCGCTAAGGAAGTTGAGCATGACCTTAAGTATCTTTTGGCCATTTGAACTTCTTCTGTTGAGAATTCTCTGTTCAGCTCAGTGCCCCATTTTATAATTGGGTTGATTAGCCTTTTACGGTCTAGTTTCTTGAGTTCTTTATATATTTTGGAGATCAAACCTTTGTCAGTTGCAGGGTTGGTGAAGATCTTCTCCCAGTCAGTGGGTTGTCTTTTTGTCTTAGTGACAGTGTCCTTTGCTTTACAGAAGCTTCTCAGCCTCAGGAAGTCCCATTTATTCAATGATGCCCTTAGTGTCTGTGCTGCTGGGGTTATACATAGAAAGTGGTCTCCTGTGCCCATTTGCTGTAGAGTACTTCCCACTTTCTCTTCTATCAGGTTCAGTGTGTTCGGACTGATATTGAGGTCTTTAATCCATTTGGATTTGAGTTTTGTGCATGGTGATAGATATGGATCTATTTTCATTCTTCTACAGATTGACATCCAGTTTTGCCAGCACCATTTGTTGAAGATGCTCTCTTTTTTCCATTGTATACTTTTGGTTCCTTTATCGAAGATCAGGTGTTCATAGGTTTGTGGGTTAATGTCAGGGTCTTCTATTCGATTCCATTGGTCGACTTCTCTGTTTTTATGCCAATACCAAGCTGTTTTCAATACTGTAGCTCTGTAATAGAGTTTGAAGTCAGGGATGGTAATGCCTCCAGACAATCCTTTATTGTATAAGATTGTTTTGGCTATCCTGGGTTTTTTGTTTTTCCATATAAAGTTAATTATTGTCTTCTCCAGATCTGTGAAGAATTTTGATGGGATTTTGATGGGGATTGCATTGAATCTATAGATTGCTTTTGGTAGAATTGCCATTTTTACTATGTTGATCCTCCCAATCCAAGAGCAAGGGAGGTCTTTCCATTTTCTGGTGTCTTCTTCAATTTCTTTCTTCAAAGACTTATAGTTCTTGTCAAGTAGATCTTTCACTTCCTTGGTCAGGGTTACCCCAAGGTATTTTATGCTATTTGTGGCTATTGTGAAAGGTGATGCTTCTCTGATTTCCCTCTCTGCTTCCTTATCCTTAGTGTATAGGAACGCAACTGATTTTTTGGAGTTGATCTTGTATCCTGCCACATTACTAAAGCTGTTTATCAGCTGTAGGAGTTCTTTGGTAGAATTTTTGGGGTCGCTTATGTACACTATCATATCATCTGCAAATAATGAAAGCTTAACTTCTTCCTTTCCAATACGAATCCCCTTGATCTCCTTATGTTGTCTTATTGCTATTGCTAGAATTTCAAGCACTATATTGAAGAGGTATGGAGAGAGTGGACATCCTTGTCGTGTTCCTGATTTTAGTGGGATGGCTTTGAGTTTTTCTCCGTTTAATTTAATGTTAGCTGTTGGCTTGCTGTAAATAGCTTTTATTATATTTAGGTAGGACCCTTGTATCCCTATTCTCTCCAAGACCTTTATCATAAAGGGGTGTTGAATTTTGTCGAATGCTTTTTCAGCATCTAGTGAAATGATCATATGGTTTTTTTCTTTCAGTTTATTTATATGGTGGATTACATTGATAGATTTGCGTATGTTGAACCAGCCCTGCATCTCTGGGATGAAGCCTACTTGATCATAATGGATAATTTTTCTTATGTGTTCTTGGATTCGGTTTGCCAGTATTTTATTGAAAATTTTTGCGTCGATGTTCATGAGTGAGATCGGTCTGTAATTCTCTTTCTTGGTTGGGTCTTTTTGTGGTTTTGGTATCAGGGTAACTGTAGCTTCATAAAAGGAATTTGGCAATGACTCTTCTGATTCTATATTGTGAAATACCTTAAGGAGTATAGGTATTAATTCTTCTTGGAAGTTCTGGTAGAATTCTGCATTGAAACCATCTGGTCCTGGGCTTTTTTTCGAAGGGAGATTTTTGATAACCATTTCTAATTCTTCGCGAGAAACCGGTCTATTTAGATCATTCACCTGGTCTTGGTTTAGCTTTGGTATATGATACTTATTTAAAAAAATGTCCATTTCTTTTGTATTTTCCAGTTTTGTGGCATACAGGCTTTTGTAGTAAGATCTAATGATTCTCTGAATTTCCTCTGTGTCTGTGGTTATGTCCCCCTTTTCATTTCTGATCTTATTTATTTGCGTGTTCTCTCTCTGTCGTTTAATTAGTTTGGATAGGGGTTTGTCGATCTTGTTGATTTTCTCCAAGAACCAGCTTTTTGTTTCATTGATTCTTTGGACTGTTTTCTGTGTTTCTATTTTGTTGATTTCAGCCCTCAGTTTTATTATTTCCAGTCTTCTACTTCTCCTGGGCGCGTCTGCTTCTTTTTTTTCTAGAGCTTTCAGGTGTGTTTTTAAGTCCCCAATGTATGCATTCTCCGTTTTCTTTAAGTGGGCACTTAGTGCTATGAACTTTCCTCTTAGCACTGCTTTCATTGTGTCCCATAGGTTTGAGTATGTTGTCCCTTTATTTTCATTAAATTCAAGGAAGACTTTAATTTCTTTCTTGATTTCTTCCTTGACCCAGGTGTGGTTCAGTAGTTGACTGTTCAGTTTCCATGAGTTTGTCGGTTTTTTGGGGGCAGCGTGGTTGTTGCCTTCTAACTTTAATCCGTGATGATCTGATAAGACACAGGTGGACACTGATATTTTTTTGTATCTGTGGAGGTTTCCTTTGTTACCAAGTATGTGGTCAATTTTTGAGAAGGTTCCATGAGCTGCAGAGAAGAAGGTATATTCTTTCCTATTTGGGTGGAATGTTCTATAGATGTCTGTTAAGTCCATTTGCTTCATTACCTCCAATAATTCTCTTAATTCTCTATTAGGTTTCTGTCTGATTGACCTGTCCCTTGGAGAGAGAGGTGTGTTGAAGTCTCCTACTACTAGTGTGTGTGGTTTGATGTCTGCCTTGAGTTCTAGTAATATTTCTTTTACATAAGTAGGTGCTTTTATATTGGGGGCGTATATATTCAGGATTGAGACGTCCTCCTGATGAATTGTTCCTGTTATGAGTATAAAGTGACCGTCTCGGTCTCTTCTGATTGATTTTAGTTTGAAGTCAGTTTTGTTAGAAATTAGTATGGCCACACCTGCTTTTTTCTTAGGACCATTTGCTTGAAACACCTTTTCCCAACCCTTTACTCTGAGTAGGTGCCTGTCTTTGTGGTTGAGATGTGTTTCTTGCAAACAGCAGAATGTTGGATCCTGTTTTCGTATCCAATCTTTTAGCCTGTGCCTTTTTATAGGTGAATTGAGCCCATTAATATTAAGTGATATTAATGACCAGTGGTTGTTTACTCCGGTTATTCTTATTGCTTTTGGTAGTAGAGATTGTGTGTCTCCCTTCTTTGAGATGTGCTCGTGAAGGGTCATTAGATGCCTGGGTTATTATAGGCAGTGTTGGCAGTGTTGGATTCCTTGGGTTGCGATTTTCCTTCTATTACTTTCTGTAGGGCTGGATTTGTGGTTACGTATTGTTTAAATTTGTTCTTATCCTGGAATGTCTTGTTTTCTCCATTGATAATGAACGATAGCTTGGCTGGGTATAGTAGTTTGGGTTTGCATCCATGGTCTCTTAGCTTCTGCAGAACCTCTATCCAGGACCTTCTGGCTTTCATAGTTTCCATCGAGAAGTCAGGTGTAAGTCTGATCGGTTTACCTTTATAAGTTACTTGCCCCTTTTCTTTTGCAGCTCTTAATATTCTTTCTTTAACCTGTATATTTTGTGTTTTGATTATTATATGGCGAGGAGATGTTTTTCTTTGATCCAGTCTGTTTGGTGTTCTGTATGCTTCTTGAATATTTAAATGAATATCTTTCTTTAAGTTGGGAAAGTTTTCTTCCATAAATTTGTTGAAAATATTTTCTGGGCCTTTGAGCTGTGACTCTTCTCCTTCTTCTATTCCTATTATTCTTAGGTTTGGTTTTTTTATTGTGTCCCATAGTTCCTGAATGTTTTGTGTTGAGAATTTGTTGGCTTTGCTGTTTTCTTTGATCTGTTCGTTTATTTTCTCTATGGTGTCCTCAGCATCTGAGAGTCTTTCTTCTAGCTCTTGTATTCTATTGATTATGCTTGTTTCTGTAGACTCTGCTCGTTGGCCTAGATTTTCCATATCCAGCTGGTCCTCAGTTTGTATTTTCTTCTTTGCCTTCATTTCAGTTTTCAATTCTTGAACTGTTTCCATTACCTGCTTGATGGTTTTTTCTTGGTTTCCCAGGGTATCATGTACATATTTACTCATTTCTTCAAACTTTTTGTTATACTTCTCATCCATTTCTATAAGGGCATTTTTTACATGTTGTTTAAGGGACTCTATTATCTTCATAAAGTCGATTTTTTCCACTTCTTCTGTGTTAGGTTGTTCAAATACTTCTGTTGTAAGATCATTGGGTTCTGATGTTTTCATGTTGTTTTTCGGATTATTGGGTGAATTCTTGCCTTGGCGCCTGCCCATTTCCTCCTATTGATCCTATCCAATGGGTCCTTTAAAAACCGGATCAGGTTTCCCTGCTGGCCAAGGGCTCTGCTTACAAAAAGCCCTCACTCTCTTTCGTGGTTCCTGCTGCAGGCCAAGAACCCTCTCACCCCTCCGAAGGATCTTCAGGACAGGACCAGGCTCCCCTTGTGCCAGTGACCTGGCCAACCAAAAGCCTACCTCTTTGATTCAATTGTAGTAGGGCGAACTGCTCTCCTTATTGCACGCCTGTCCCCGCCGCTTGGGTCTGCCGCTGCGCTGGTCCCCGAAAGCCTCTTCCTGTATGTGGTGTTGCTCCGCCGCGTCTGGCCGCCGCGCCGCTCCGCCGCGTCTCAATAAATCTCTTCTTAAAAAATAGCAGCAAAGTGCAGAAGCAGGCAGATGAGAGGTGGGAACTCTGCTCCAGGGAGTTTTCAGAGCCGGGGGCTCTTTCCAGCCTTCTGTTCGGCCATTTTCATCATCAAGCAAGTCCTCTCCATGTAGTAGGGAGTCTACATTCCAGGCAGGAAAACAAGATCACGGGACCACAAGAAATAAGGTATCTGTTTCTCAGGAAAACAACCTTGCAGGCTCGTGGGTTCACATAGCCAATACAGCTTCAAGGGAGTATGGGAAGTTTGTTTGTTTAAATCAAGTACATTGACATTCCAAGTGAAATCAGGTTCCATTATGAGATAAAGTGAGAATCTGCACATGGTAGGTCAACATTTCATGCCATCCCCAGCCACAAGTCCAGCAGGGCAGCCTGGTAAGGAGGAGTTCGGAGGAGAGGCGCTGTCCGTCCACATCTTCAGCTTAACTCAAGCCTTTGGCAAAAGTCCTCCCTGCTGTCAGCACCTAAGAGCGTGAAAAGAATAGTGCTGATCGTGAAGTTTCCAGAAGGAACTTTAGATGAGTGGGGGAAATTAAAGAAACCGTTGGCTGTGAGTCAGCGGCAGCCCATCTGTGAGGACAGTAATTGTCCCATTAGAGGTGACAGTCATTTTGCAGTTGACCTTGCTGCTTGTACTCTGGCTGTTGCTGGGCAGGAAAGGCTTTCTTTCCCTCCTACTTACTTTCATTTTCCTATTTAATATTTCAGTCATTGACTGACGGAAGGCCGAGAAAATTTCACCACCAACTAGTTAAAAAAGCTGTATTTCACAGTTACACTATCCAACAGAAGGGTTTATTCCACAGCTATCGTGGTATAGCCATTAAATATATATTTTAAAAGAGTGAAATTAAAATGCCAGAGCAATATTTTAACAGTAATTTAGTCCATAGACTTGCAGAATATAAATGAACTCAAGCCAGTTGTCAGCTGATGTGAACCATCATCCCTGCTGTCAAAGCAGCCTCCCCACCAGCCTGGGGCTCAGGGCTTTTCTGAGAGGGTTGCAATTTAGTGGGATGGAGGGAAAACAGAGAGAGGCTCCACTTGGAGCCTGTTTGCACTATTTATATTGATCTTTAAAATTGATTGTTGGGGGGGAGTTACTGGGGATGAGATGGGGATGGCAACATGAGGGAACAGATGGTTGAGTCGGGGGTGGAGAGGGAGAGTAACAAAAGAGATATCTTGATAGAGGGGGCCATTATGGGGTTAGGGAGAAACTTGGTGCTAGGGAAACTCCCAGGAATCTATGAAGATGACCCCAGCTAAGATTCCTAGTGATAGTGGAGAGGGTTTCTGAACTGACCTTGCCCTGTAATCAGATTGATGACCACCCTAATTGTCACCATAGAATCTTCATCCAGTAACCAATAGAAGCAGATGCAGAGATCCACAGCTAAGCACTGGGCTGAGCTCAATTGAAGAGAGGGAGGAGGGTGTGTGTGTATCAAAATCATGATGGAGAAATCCACAGAAGTTGACCCAAGCTCATGGGAACTCATGGACTCTAGACCAACAGCTGGGGAGCCCGTATGGGACTGACCTAGGTCCTCTGCCTGTGGGTAACATATGTGTAGCTTTGTCTGTTTGTGGTGCCCCTATCAGTGAGACCAGAATCTTCCCTGACACATGAGCTGACTTTTTGGAACCTATTCCCTACGGTGGGATACCTCGCTCAGACTTGATGCAGGGTGGAGGAGCTTGGTCCTGCCTCAATTTGATATGCCATGCTTTGTTGATTCCCGTGGGAAGCCTTACCCTTTCTGAGGAGTGGATGAGGGTGGTGTAGAAAGGAAGGGGAAAGGGAATTGGAGGAGAGGAGGGAGGGGAAACTGTGGTTGGTATGTAAAATAAATCTTAAAAATTTAATAAAAAAAGCGACAGTCTAGAGATGAGCAGGTAAAGGCACTTAGCACGCCAGCTGATGACCTGGGTTCAATCCCTGGAATCCTGGCAAGGTAGAAGAGAACCAACTTCACAAGAGCTGTTCTCTGACCTCCACATATGTGCACTTTACATGCACACAACATGCACACACATGCATGCAGTAAGAATAAGTAAACAATCAACATCGTTTAGGGCCTTGTAGATCGCTCAGTCAGCAAGGTGTTTGCCTTGTAAGCATGAGGGTCCAAGTTTATTTCCCTGGCCTCATAGAAAGAAATGGCTACAGTAGTGCCTATGTGTAGCCAAGCGCTGGGGAGGTGGAGACGGGCAGATTTCTGAGGCTTACTGGGCAGCTAGCCTCTCCTTACTCGGCAGGTGAGAGATTCTAACTCAAAAAACAAGGTGGACAGTTCCTGAAGAACTGCTGAGGTCAACCTCTAGCCACAACATGAACATGCACACACAAGAACAATAATTGTTTGAAACTGCTTTTGAAGTTTAATACAGACCTAGTTAGAAATATATGTAAGCTGTCAAGAACTTTCTAATGTATGGGATTAATGAGAAAAGCAAGGCACATGCCATGGACAGCATGGCCTCTTTCTGTAAAGCAGTATTGGTCCTTTTCACATGTGACACACGAGGGCTCAGTCAATGTTGTTATCTGGGGTGGTGGTGCAGGCAACAAGCGGAGAAGGGAGGGCAACAAAAAGTTTGTGATAAATAAAAAGACATTGAAAAGCCAGGTGGTGGTGGCACACACCTATAATCCCAGTACTTGGGAGGTAGAGGCAGGTGGATCTCTGTGAGTTCAAGGCCAGCCTGGTCTACAGAGCAAGTACCAGGATAGCCAGGACTACACAGAGAAACCCTATCTTCTGTCTTGAAAGACCAAAAAAAAAAATGCATTTATTGTTTAGGAGTGACATCAGTTATACCACATGGCCACATTTGATTTCTAGAATTATGAAACATTCTAATTTTTGCATATCCATATGATACAATGCATGCAGTTTACTCATATGTAGAACCATACAAAGTGCTAAGGGGAAAACGGTGGTGGTGAGGATTTGGGGAGAATGTTTTCTCCTCTACTTGTTTTGTGGTTCTGAGAATTGAACCCACACTAGGCAAAGTACTCTACCACTGAGGTATAGCCCTGTCTTTTTTTTTTTTACTTTTTGTTTTGATGCAGACTCTCACCAAGTTACCCAGGATGGCCTTGAACTTGCAATCTTCCTGTCTCAACCTCTTATGTAGTGGGTTACAGTCTTGTGCCCCCAGACCTGGTTGTTTCCCTATGCTTTTCCTCTACTGAGGGTTTTTTAAGTCAAGCATATGTACTACAAGTCTCTCCAGGAGCGAATTCATCCGTGCCCCATAGACAGGTGACGAGGGTTGGGGGGCAGGGTCTGCATACATACAGCCAGTGGGCTTGCCTGGTGGTTTCGTTGTCATTGGTCTCGTTCTCAGCCCACCGGCAACCACTGGGACGTATTTGGTGGTAGTTCTCTTGTTATACTGTGTTCTAAGTTACCTGTTATTTTGCATGCACAGCTTATATATTCACATCGGTGGTGCTGGGTTATACATCTGTGAGGTTCAAACTCCATTGCCAGGAAAGGAGGAGGGTCCCAGGAGCCTGGGAGGTGGAAGAGAATTAGGAAACTGTAGACTGATCCGACATACTTACTTCATATACTAGGTAGGGGGTCCCTGACAGGCACACAGGCACACGTTGATACCCACAGGCAGGTGACACATGAGCCTACAGACAAAAATACATGGGCAGCTTGGAAAAATCAAAGACTCAAGCCTTTGACATCAAGGCCACACATTTGCGCAGAATCCACATAAAAATGTCACTCTGCCAGGCATGGCTATATGACATATGATGTAACTGTTTACTTTTGGGGTGCCCAGGACATTGAGTATCACTCATCATATGCAGACTCATAGCCCCCAATATCCAGTGTCATCATATTGTAGCGGATTCACTCCAGATAGCCATATCAGCGCCATGTTATCTAAACACAAAACCGACCCTTATGGCCCTCTTTTCTCAACAATAGCTCCTTCTGTTTCTTCCTTCTGTCCACTCTTCCAAGTCCTATGTGTCTTGTAGCTTCTTCACAGATGGAGTGAATACCCACAATATCGATAGTATTTATAACACAATCTCCCAGCCCACCCACTTAGCACACACTTGCACAGATGCCAATCAAAAGCCCCTTGAACATACAGTTGTATTCGAACATGGAGGAATGGACAGAGAATTCCGGTTAGCCAATGTCTTTATACTTCAAAAGAGAAGAGAGTAGCTGGGGAGATGGCTTGGTTGATAAAACATTCGTCTTGAAAGTGTAAGACCATGAGTTTGCTCCCCAGAACCCCCACATGGAGCTGGGAAGAGTGGCACACAGTTGCAATCCCAGTGACAGAGAGACAGAAACAGACAGAAGATCTGCATGTTGGCCAGATGGTCTAGCATGCTTGGCAACCTCTAGGGCTGAGAGCAGACCCAGTCCTGAGAACATGGGCTGGACACGAGGCTCCAAGTGCCAGGGCTCCCAGGCCTGGGAGGACGTCAGGCCACACAGTTCTGTCGTTGTTCAGTACCTTCACCTGTGCTACTTTTTGCCACTCTTTGCCAGAGCGTGGAAACTTTTCCAGGTTCCCTGAGACCTTGAATTGGAAGAGGCCCCCGGTGGCTTGAAATGTTCGTCTGGAAGGAATATTTCAAAGTTACACGGGGTTTTTACCATTCCCTCGGCACACCAGAAGTGCCCAAACCACCTTTTATCACTTTGCAGAGGAAGCCCATATTTGGCACACAGAGTCTGGTTCTAATCAAGCCGCGTGTTGTGTTTCCAGTTCCCTCAAATTGGACTGGTACAGAAGACACCAGAATCCACCACGAGTGCTACCCTGAAGGAGATCCACTGTCCGTACTTGTCTCAGCAGGTGGAGAGGAAGCTGCCGCCGATATACAAAATCCGAGAGAAGGTAAGATAAACGCGGGCTCCACTTCCAGGATCCCGGGGCTTTTCTGAGGAGGCGGCAGTTTGGTCAGACGATGAACTCGTTTGCCCATGCCATACCCAGGTTCCCTGTGATGCTGCCTCCTGCTCTAGCCGAATGAGCTGGGACTCTCCACAGGAACCTTTAGTCACTGACAGCCATGGTCTGCCTCCCTGGTCAGTTCATGAGCAACAGCCCCACCTCAGTAGTGTGAAGGAGGAAGCAGAAGGGTTTTAATAGGGACATCAGTGGCACCGCTGTGAGCCTCAACTCAAGCTCCAAGCTTCTGGGAACCCATCCTCAGGGGCTTCTAGGATCTGGTTAGGTTTCCAGGATTTGGTTTCTGCCATCCTTATCGGTCAGATAAGAGGTTGGCTCCCGTGCCGTCAAAACTCCTTGCCAGCATTGGGTTCTGTGCATCTGTGCACTTTTGCATCTCTATCTCCAAAGACGTTTTGAAAGAGAATTTTTCCCGTGTCAAGGATTGGTAATAGGGTTGAGTTTGGAAGCCCCACACCCTGTGCCCACATCCCTCCTCCGGTGCTGTTCGCTCCATGCTGGTGATGGATCCTCAGTCCCACCCCTTGTCCTTCCCCACCACTGTGCCCCAGTCTGAGGGCATCCCGCAGTTCTGACATGTACCTTTTCATCTCTCTCCTCATTCTTCTCCAGCAAGCAGCAAAAAAAAGTTTCCCCTTCTCTGTGCATGACAATCGCTACAGTTTTGAGAACTCTGGATACTATTTTGACTATGTGAGTACTTCTCTGCAAACTGGTAGGGCCTCCGCGATTGCTCAGTGGGAGTGCTCTTGCCTACCATGCGGGAGGCCCAGGGGCCATAGCTAGTGCAGCCAGCAGGCAACTGGTAGAATGGGGAGCAATGATGGGTCTCTTACTTTCTAAGGTGCACAGGTTACGGAAAGCCGTGTGTTCCTTAAAACTGGAACTAGGTAAAAACAGCTAGGGGTCTTCAAGAAGACTCACAAAAGGTCACAAAACAAAAGCCCCTCTCTTGAAGCTCTCAGAGTCGGGTGGAATTTTTCAAGCCTGCACAAGCCTTCTGCCTCCATGCACGCTCAGGCCAAGCTTACTAAGTGTCTGCCTTTGGAATTGTCTCTTTTGCGATTCCTCGCGTTATCCCAGGGGTGCCAAGTCCCCTGCCACTGGAGAGCTTAAGGTCTGAGAGTACTTGGTAGCAGCTTAATAGAGCATTGGGTGTAGAGATGTAATACCAGCTGCAGGCGTCATTTTCAAATTCCCAGTAGTGTCAGGGACAATTAAAAACCGGGGGAAATTGATAAAACAGACATTCTACTTAAAAAGTTTCAACTTTATGTTACTATGAAAGTAACAGATTCGCTAAAACTTCAAACTTAGAATTTCCCTTTTCTTGGGCCGTTGCCAGGCATCAAGTGTTTTGTATCTTTGCTTCTTTCAAGGCGCTGTCATAGACATTAGGTCGCAGCTCCCACCCAAGACCCCACTAGACAAATTTAGTTCTCTGCAGTGTAATGCATTGCCAAGCTAGGTCACACGGTCAGATGCACCTTGTTTCTTTATAAAAAAAATTATATTTTTTATTGTTTGGGAATTCCATACACGTATATAATGTGTTTTGATCTCACTCACCCCAAGCCCTCCCCTCCAGTGCCTCTCCTATCCCTGTGCCCACTTTTTTTCTCTCAACTTTGTGTGCTCTGTCTTAAACCCACAAAGGCCACTCCAGATGCACTTTGAACTTAGAATATTTTCAGCTTCCATGGGGTTTATTGGGTCCTAAATCTAAGGGCATTTGCATATTTTATGCAACCCAATATTTCCTCTGAATTATCAATTCAACATGTAGATAAATTCATATAAAATTAAATATTAAAATTACTATTAAATTTGTTTTAATAAATTCTTAAGCTTTAAAACATTTAAAACGCGCACTGTGTGCGCGTGTGTGTGTATTAGTGTGTGTGAGCGTGTGTGTGTGTGTGTGTGTGTGAAGGTCAGAAGACAACTTGCAGTTGTTTTTCTCCTTCTACCATGTAGTCTCAATGGAAAGAACCCTTCCCTGCAGAGGAATCTCATTGGCCCCAGAAAGAATTATTAGCCAGTTATTCTACATTTCTCTTTTCAAACTAAATCCTTAAAAATCTGATACACATGTTACTAATCTCAGTTTAAACTTCTCCCATTTAAATGCTCAGTAACTAGCGGCCAATGGCTGCTACACAGGACACCACAGGTTAGCGTATATCAGGCAGAAGAATGTGTCAGGCAAGCTTCAGGAACACTTCCCAAACTTGAGAAGCCACTTGGCAAAGGCGCTGTTAGCAGTGCCCTTTGTTCATCAAGGCTTTACTACACACCAATGTTTCCCACTATCTTGTAGCACTCCTATGGGCTAATCGCTCATATCCTTGATACAGCAACGAGCAAACTGAGAACCATTGAGATGAAACATCATGCCCTGAGAAACCTTTCCCTCCACACAACCATGTTCCAAGTAAGCAGAGGAGCTTAACCTGAAACCCACTTTCCTTTGACAGAGTACTGAATACAGAGTCAGAATTTCCACCCTGTCCTCTCCAAGTAGTGTCTTAATGTTTTCTTCATAATAAAAGTTTATTTTTATTTTACTGTTTGTGTATGAGTGTTTTGACTGCATGAATGTCTGGGCACCATATCACCATGTGCCTACCTGGTGCCCATGGAGGTCAGAAGAAGGAGTCAGATCCCCTGGAACTGGAGTTATAGATGGTTGTGAGCCACCATGTGGATGCTGGGAATCCAACCTAGGTCTTCTGCAAGAGCAATAAGTGCTCTTAACTACTAAGCTGTCTCTCCAACTCCACTTAACATACCTTCCAAATTGTCATATGCTCATCAAAAAAGTCAAGTAAGTGATGGTGAGATGATTCAGTGGGTGCTTGTTGCCAACCTGGAGACCTGAATTTGATCCATGGGACCCACACGATGGAAAAGAACCAAGTTTCACATGTTGTTCCCTGCCCTACACCACACCTCCCCACACGTAAATATTTTTTAAAAGTCAACCCAGATTTATGTAAAATTACAAATAAAATTTTCCTTCTTGTTTCCCTTTTCAACACCTTACCCTGATCGGGGTCTAGTGGGCAGATCCACCGAGTGTGTATCATGTCAATGGCACAAGTAGCCTTCTTTTCATGCATCTTAGGAGGGTGATGAGAGCCTCCAGGAAGATTCCAGAGGTTTCCCAGCTTTCTCTGTCTTTCAGAAGGGTTTCCATCACCTTAACATTTGGAGCTTCAGTTTATGATGATTTGGTAGGACAGGACCTAGGACAGCGCCAGTAATTCAATAGCGTGGTTTGCCTACTGCACAGGTAGTCCTGACTAAATAATTTGGTTCACAAAATTGCTTAGGTTTGATGCACTTCTTTAGAATGAGGTTTTTGAATTTTTATCTTGACTACTAGTCTGTCAATTTAAGCCTCATGCTTCCTATTGCATAGAGTTTAATGACGTGTTTGCTTAGAATTTATCTCGTCCATTTCAAATGTAATGGTATCATGTCAATCAAAGTACCAGTACTTTTCTAATCTTTAAAATGTTCTCCAGTTGACAGTTGAATTCAAATACTTGTCATTTTTGTTAATGAGATTATTAAAACTATGAATACTTTCTAGTCTGGCTATACCAAGAAGATATTATTATTCAGACCTAACTGATAATTCTAATATTGTTCCAGTATCTGAACAGAGTTAAAGATCTCTGCAGGGGTTGCTTTTTTCTTGGAGAAATCTGCAGGTGATCATTTTTATATCCAGAAGGTAGTGCCTTGTTAATACACTTCTTAAACATTTACACTTGAAGGTAACTACTAGGAAAATATCAGAAGTCAGAATGAGCAAATAAATGAACAAATAACAGTTAGGCAAACACATCATTAAAATCTGTGTTAATCAGACCTACTTTGTCTGATTAGTATTTGCCTCCAAATACTCTTTATTTAATTTTTAAATTCTCCTTTAACAGAGCTGTTTGGAAGATCCTTGCATTTCTAACGTGGCCAGAATTCATTAAGCTGCTGATACCTGATTTTGGTGTTATGTTAAGTTTGATGGAGGACACTAGGTGATTTTGATTTCTTATGTAGTAGAGATTATTTTTGCATGTGATTAATTTTAAAGTGTCTCATTAGTGATTAAAAATATTATATAGTCCCTCATTCAATTGCAAAATTATTGGCTGAGGACTGTTAATTATGTTATAAAATATTTCTTATTTTATTGGCCTGTCAATTTCTGCTTCTAAGAGTTCCTCCTAAATTCAACACGTTTTGGTTTTTCTTTAAATAGTTTAGTATCATGTCTTGTTGCATAAAAATTCATGATTGCTCTATTTTTATCTTGATGGCTTCGCCATTTACCACTATGAGTTTCTGTTGTGGGATTCTGCACACTGTGTGAAGATGTATGGCTGTGATGTGTGTAATAAAAAGCTGGAAAGCCAATAGCTAGGCAGGATATATAGGCAGAATTCCAGGAGAGAGAGAGGAAGAGAAGGAGGAGTACGAGGAGGAGGAGGAGGAGAAGAAATCAAGATTTGCAGGAGACACAGTGAGGAAACAGGAGGTGAAAGATGGAAGAGAACTAACACCACATGATAGAATGTAGATTAGTATAAATTGGTGAAGTTAAGTTATAAGGACTAGTTAGGAACAAGCCTAAGCTATAGGCCAAACTTTCACGATTAATAAGAAGTCTCCATGCCATTATTTGGGAGCTGGCTGGAGGGACAGAAAATGACTTGTTACAAGTATCCATCAGCCTATGTGTCTCTTTTAGCCATGACTCCTGCCTTGCTGTGCTGTTTTACAAAGTGTAGTTCCTTCATCTTTAGGAATTAAAATTTTATTTTTACTAATTCTTTGAACATTTCATACACACATGTGGTGATCATATTTGCCCCATTCTCTCCCCTAACTCCTTCCGGATCCACCTCCCAGCTCCCCACCCCTTCTCAACTTCATGTCCTGTATTCTCATGGCTATGAGAGTAAACCCTGGAGCCTCTCACCTACCATGGCCATACCCTTCTGCCAGAAGCCATCAACTCTTTATCCTTCAGTGAGGGGTTGGGGCTACTGAGTCCCTCCTTACTCCATGCTGGCCTGTTGATTAGCTTGATCTTGTCCAGGTCTTATGCTGACAACCGCGACAGCTGCGAATTCCTAAGTGCAGTAGTGCTGCCAGGTTCAGGGTATGCTTCATTCCAGTCCTCCCTGACCTCTGACTCTCTGCTGTCTCTTCTACAACTGTCCTGGAGTCTTGGTGGGAGGGTGAGTGATACAGATATCCCATTGTGTTTTCATGAACTTTGGTCATGCTGCTTTGGGTTTGTCTTCCTTTATAAACAGGGTGCAGCCAATTAAAAAGAAAAGCAATACCCAAAGGCCACTGTTTCTCTGTGTAAGAATTTAAGCCATTCACATTATTAAGATAGTTACAAGTTTTGGTCTTACACCAGTCACTCACTTTCTAGTGCTTATCTATCATAGTCTTGCTGTCTCTTTTTTCCCCCCCTCTCTTCCCACAGTGCTCTGGCAATTGAACTTATTTGCTTATTCTCACTTCTGCTGACTTTTGACTAATAGCTTCTTTCAAATACAAATGTTTAAAATGTACACTAGCCGAGCAAGGAACTCAGGACCGCGAGGGGTACACCCACACACTGAGACAATGGGGATGATCTATCGGGAACTCACCAAGGCCAGCTGGCCTGGGTCTGAAAAAGCATGGGATAAAACCAGACTAGCTGAACATAGCGGACAATGAGGACTACTGAGAACTCAAGAACAATGGCAGTGGGTTTTTGATCCTACTGCACGTACTGGCTTTGGGGGAGCCTAGGCAGATTGGATGCTCACCTTACTAGACCTGGATAGAGGTGGGCGGTCCTTGGGCTTCCCACAGGTCAGGGAACCCTGATTGCTCTTCGAGCTGATGAGGGAGGGGGACTTGATGGGGGAGGGGGAGGGAAATGGGAGGCGGTGACGGGGAGGAGGCAGAAATCCTTAAATAAATAAATTAATTTAAAAAAAGGGAAAAAAAACAAAAAAAAAATAAAATGTGCACTAGCAAGGCACTACTCTGTGTATACAAATTGAACACCCGAAGACTTCCCCTAGGATAAAGAGCCCCTTCCAAGGACCTTATCTCTGTTCTTTCCTCCCTGGGGCTGGCAGGGTGGTGGCCTTGACTGGCTTCTCTCAGTCTTTGGATGAACTCCATTTCCATCTGCTGCTCAGCCACTGGTCCTGATTGCTCCAGTCTGACTAAAACCCTACAACTTCTCTCCAGTCTCCTTGCCCCTCTCTTCCTCTTTCCTTCCCCCTCCCCTTTCCTTTCCATGTCTAAGCACTTCCTGCTCACCCCCTCTTGTTCTTTCCTCTGAAATTTCCAATATATTTCATGGCCACATGTGCAGCAAGTGTTTTGACTTATACTGTCGCCTGCTTTCCTTGCAGTTCCTTCCTATATTGTTTTTTTCCTTTTTCTTTTTCATTTTGCTAGATTATCCTCAGATAACTTCTCCAAAAGATGCCATGTGCCCAGCACTTCTCTTTGTCCCCGCAGAGCCTCTCTCAGCCTTTCTTCCCTGCCCTGACTCACAGGCTGCTCTGCACAGACTGTTCAGCAGGAGCCATTGCACTGCCCCTGGGTGTTTCCCCACATTCTACCTACAGTCTGTAAATGCAGTCATCCTGAGTATTGGTGGGGATTGGTTCTGGGATCCCCTGCAGATACCCCAATCAGTAGATGCTTGTCTCTTCTAGACAATGGCATAACACTCACATATTACCCACGTAGCCCCTGCATAGCCTCTAGACGACTTACGATACATTGTAAATGCTGTGCAAATTGTTTTAATGTTGTTTAGGGAATTATGATAAAGAAAAAGCCTATCCATGTTCAGTTAAAATGTGATTAAAGTATTTTTGTTACACACACACACACACACACACACACACACACTTTCCATCCCCAGTTAGTTGGACTTGAGTTTGGTTTAAGTAGGGAGGCAGATGCCAGCTGTGGCACAGACATATAGTCTGATTCAAGCATCCTATCAGGCTCCATTGCCTCCTGACTGATGGGCCCTTGTGAACAGCCTTGTTTTATTGGATGCAGACTGTGGAACCCCTGGTTTTACCTTCCTTGTCCAGTACCCTTCGTGGCAAAGGAACACTGAGAACAGAGATAAGGCCCTGCCAGGATGTTGACAATCGTCTTATGTATGCCTTTAATTATATACATGCTGTTAGCTGATTTCATTGAAATTTTCAGGACTATGCGGTCTTGTGCTTTTCTCCCCTAATCTTGTCCCTCCTTCCTAGGGCTTGGGACGGAAGAAGACCTCACCAGAGAGAAGGCAAAACATTTCCAGGAATTTCAATCTCTGGGCCTGCGACTTCATCCCGTCATGTTTTGATGGTCTTTCAAATAACAGAACATCATATGTACATAAGGAAGCCATGGTCATCTCAACCTTCCGACGCTTCCCTAGATGTTACGACGAAAAATGGAGTGCCTTCAAGTTTGTTCCCAGAAAACGCTACACAGAGTTTTTGGAAAACCAGCCAAATGAGGAGTTTTCTGTTGACACAGAGGCTGTCCCTCCACAGGAGCCCGATGATTAGAAGATTCGAAGATTCTTGATGACGTTTGTGATGTCATCTCATCAGGCATTCATAAAGTATATGCTCTGATCCAACACTTTTGTGATTTTCATAAAGTTGAATATATTCAAATTCTTACCAAGCTGTGCAAAGCTATACACACATGTAAATAAACTGCTAAGATTGTCACGTTTACCTTTGGGGGAGTTAAAATATTGTGTACTTCATATATGATTAAATTTTTATTCTGAGATTCCAAACAATGCAGAGGAGGCAAAACCCCCCTCGTTTCTGTTTTAACTCCAACCCTTGTCCTGTCATTAAAAGTCATTCAACTACTTGCTTGAATTCAATGCATGTGCATCCAGACATATGCATATAGATACATAAAACCTTGAGCGGATGCTACATCTCACCATATGTAACATTTCATAGCTCAGTTTTGCTATCTAGCCATGTACTTTGGTTTTCTTTCAACATCATATATAACTTGATTTCTTTTCTTGAGAACTAGGTGATGGGCTAGAGAGACGGCTTAGTGGTTAAGAGTGTATACTTTTCTTGCAAAGGAAACTCATTTGAGTCTCAGCACTCACACTGGACAACTCAGACCACCTGGAACTCTAGCTCCAGGGGAATCTCATGAACTCTGGCCTCAACAGGCACTTACACCCATGTGCACCACCCCCTACAAACATAAAAATAATAATGTGAACCTTTAAAAAGTTTTTAGAAAGAACTAGTCATGCTTCATCTCCAAGTGTGGGTGCCCACTATGTTTTTAGAAATTTAGATTTTCTTTTTACTAGGCAGTTAGACTGCTAATAACTTTTGGAGTCCTTCTACAGCAACTGTGGTCTCATAGACAGAATGCTCTGTAGATACGTTAGATCAGCCTCTTTGGGTGCATGCTTGTGTGTACCTCAGAAGCATATAACAAAAGTTTAACTCATGGGTGTGGAATTGGATAGAATACACAATCCAACATCATGACTAAACTGCTTTGGAAAGACTGAGGCCATTAATCCCCTGCCAATTGTATCTGTGAGTTTGCATTTTTCTCCCCTCCCATCATCTTTTGGGTATTTATAGGTGAAAAGACAATGATTTTGCTTCTATTTTCCCTTTTCTTCTTTGTACATGTATGTGTGTGTTGTGTGTGTTTGAGTGTGTGTGCGCGAGCATGTGTGTATGTGTGTGTGTATGTGTGTGTGCAGATCAGAAGTTGACTCTTTCACTTCGTTCAATGAGGCAAGATTTCTAAATCAAACTCAGTGCCCCCCTATATGGCCAGTCTCTAGCCTGTTTCCCCTAACTCCACCTTTGGAGACTGGAATTATAGGTGAGCGGCAACACCATCCCTGGGCATCCACACAGGCCTCCTCACACTGGCATGGCAAGAGTCTTAACTGATGAGTGCCTCCCTAACATTAGTTTCTTAATTTATACCATAATGTTATCGTTTATTATGGAATATTTTTCTTATTAATCAGAATTAATTATTATTAATAAGATTATTTTTATATATTATTATTTAATAATGATTAATAATTGATTAATTATTAATCAGACAATCAGAACAAGATTGTCATATAAAAACAATGAAATCTATTGTCAACTTGATAGGAATTTCCTCAAATGTAGATGCTAATCTATGGGAAAATTGTCAACTTTGTACTATGGTGTATCTCCCCTTTATTCTAATCTTTAAAAAATTCTGGGACAGGCTCCAAAACTACAGAGAAAACTGTCTTGAAAAACAAAAGCAAAAATAATTCTGAAGTTCCCTATCTATGCTGTAGTGTTCTTGAGCAGGTCTTAGGCATACGGTCACAGCCACTGGGAATTAATATGTGCCATCACTCTGTCGTGTTCTGAAAATACAGCTTCACAGCAGTCATTCACTACCTTTGGCTCTTACAATCTTTCCACATCTTTTTCAATGGTGATCTCTGAGGCACGCACATGTGTGTGTGTGTGTGTGTGTGTGTGTGTGAGTGAATGATATAGATATTCCATTTAGAGATCAGTACCCCCATAGTATTTTATTATCTGAACACTGACCAGTATTGGTTTTCTGTATTAATCGTCATCTATTGCAAAAAAGAAGTTTCCCCAATGACAGTTGAGAGATACATTGATCTACACAGATAAGAACTTAGGGGAGAGTTTATTGCTATGTTCATTTAGTAGAATAGCAGTAGTAGGTTCTCCTATAGGGCCTATGTCCTGGTGAGTCATGGGTTTTTGTCTCAGTTAATAGTACTGGCATGAATTCCATCGTATGGAGTGGACTTTAAATCCAATCAGAATGTCGCTGGTTACTTCCATAACATTTTTGCCGCTATTGCACCATCAAACGTATCTTGCCAGGCTACTCACTGCTGTAGCTTGGAGATGGATAAGATTGATGATAATTTTCCTCTTTCAGTAGTGTCCATAGCATCTTCATCACTATAAAAGTTATCCAGTAGGGATAAAGCTTCCAGGTGGGTACCAGCTTGACTTTTCTGTCCTATGACTCCATTAAGAGGCATCTTTAGCAATGAGGGTTGGCTTTCAAGTTATGGAGATAACCAAGAGCAATGGCAATATTCCATAATGTTTGGGTGGGGGGGTCTATGATCATTGACCAACATCTCAAAAAGCCTACATGATACTGAACTTTTTATTTGCTAGCCTATGGTGTCTAGGAGAAGGATTGCTCCCTGTTAAAGGATAATTCCATTTAAATTCCACATGCATACACACACACACACATATGCATGCACGTGCATGTGTATATGTGTGTGTTTTAAGAAAATTTTACCGTAACAGGCTTCCACATGGCATTTTCAAAGGTCTTTAGTGATATCTCTCCACGCACTCTGTCCTGTGTCCTGTCTTTCCATCCCTACCCCACCAAGTCCTTTGTGCTACACTGTACCCTAAGCCCCCTTCATACCACCTGTGATGACCCCATTGCTCTTGAAATTCCCCCATGGCTCCATAGCATTCGCATAGGAGAGACAACATGCCACGCTTGTCTTTCTCAATCTGGGTTTTGGTGGTAAATTTTTAATATTTTTTAAAGTTTCACTTTTAGATTAGCTATGATTAGGAAGAAGTTAATGGTTTCCATATGTAAATCTTTCATTTGTCCCCACAGCTGTACTTCTAATAAAATGATCTAAAGAAATAAAAATTAAGTTCTAGTAATTTTCCATTTGCTTCTCCCTTCTTTTCTATGTAAATATTTCTGTCTTTGGCTAAGTAGTAACTTGATATCATTTTCGACATGTTCTTTGGGTAGGTCTAGATATACTTTAAACATTAGCATTAATAATACTTTAATTTTAAGTTTATAGTGGAACCCAGAATCCCAACCTCTTCTGTAGGTTTTATAGAATTAAATTATACATCATCTAATTGAACATAATCTCTGATAGTCTTATTTAATTTTTCCCTCTAATGCATTTTTTTGAGTACATGCATGTTGAGTTAATTTTTTTCTCAGAAATTAAGGCTAAATAGTGACAACAGCAACCATGTTCCTCGAGTTCTGAGTGTACTCCTTATTTTTCTCCCAGGGCTGGCTCTAGGCTGACTTTGTGTTCCTTCCCCAGGCAGCATATGTATAGATTCTCTCATACCTCCTTTCTTTATCAACAACGCCATAATAGACACCATCCACTCTTGTTCCTTGCCTGGAAAATACACTTATAATTTGAAGTCACTTGTTAGTGTTTACAATTTATCTGTGTGTGCATGTGTGTGTGTGTAGCACCAGAAGTCAATGCCAGGAGTCTTCCTTGACCACGCTCCACTTTTTATTTATCAAGACAGTTTCTCTTTCTGATTTTTATTTATGGATCAATGCTGCCAGATACTAATTTTAGTGGCTAATGTTTTGCCATTCCCCTCCCCTCACTGCCCTTCTCAGCTACAGCACACACATTTTGTTTCCAGAATTTATGTTCCTGGCTTTTGAGGAACATTGTATGCTGTGTGTGTGTTCTCATACTGACTGTGGCAGGGCTATGGTGAGAGACAGGACAGACAAGTAGCTCTGGGTGTGGCTACTAACGACATGGAGAAAGAGCTTCCAGTTTATCTGACCCCAAATCCAAGTACCTACTTCTCAGTTTATCCACCTCAACAATGCCTTTGATTCATTTTAGTGCTTAGCAGAGAGAATAGTGGGGACCAGACAAGGCAGAAGATCTCTATAAGTAACCCCACCAAATGGCCTTGCTCCAATCTATCCCCAAATCCACGCCAGCACCAGTGGAACCCAAATTCCCACATTTGCAGGAGACCTGACCTGGGCTCTATCTGTCTTCTTTGCCTTAGAAAACCAGACACTCTGGCAATAATCTAAATGTAAACATGATGGGAGACAAACACAAACAGCGAGATGAGGCCGGCCCTCTGTCTGTCGGAACTGGAGATCAGTATGTGTCAGAGGCGCATACTACTAAAAAGTGTTCAGAACCAAATCTGCAATTACATGGCGATTAATGAACGGGGGGGGGGCATGGTTATCGTCATGGGAACACTCCTGAAAACTAGTCTTTCTTTACTTAATTGTCTCCTGTGCAAAACAAATAACATCATCTAATTACCCGCAATTCTTAATGCAGTGAACCAAGAACAAGGGGATACTTGACTTTAATGGAGGGTGGAACTGAGGATTCCAAACACAGTTCACTTTGTGCAAATAAAAGTTTTCCAAAAATTGACCCCATGCTAGTGAGTTGCTGTAGCTTACTCCTGGCTTTAGTGGGTCGTTTTGAACGGAGGAGTAAACAAGAAGTCAGTTGCAGACACCCCGACTCACTAATCAATTCCATGCAGGTGTTTATAGATTTCTTTCACCTTAATGGATTAGCTTTGGACTTGTGCCATGCTAGAAATCACTTAGTCCCTAAGAGAGCAACTGATGGCCCAGCGGGCCCATTCTGGAGAGACGCTGCCTGATTTTTGTTCTAGAATAATACCAGGAAGCTCCTGTTACTTCCTGTGCATGTAGCAGGCGTATGCATAGCTAATGAGTCTCATTTCTGCAAAAATGGGGCCTGGAAGTCCCTGCGTAGCACAGACAAAGGGACAGAGTGGCAGTTTGCTGTGTGGCATGCACTCTCCAGTGCTGTTTACTTTTGAACAGAGACACATAATCCCCTCTGGTTTATTTGGACCTTTATGATTGTGTTGTAAAGATTATTTTTGTTACTTCCTTTTTTAGTATGCATGTGTCTGTGTGCGGCATATGTACATGTTACAGAAAGGTATATGCACATGCATGTGTCTGTATTTGGTGCATGTGCATGCTCAGATAGGTATGTGCACATGCATGTGTCTGTGTGTGGTGCGTGTACCTGCTCAGATAGGTATGTGCACATGCATGTGTCTGTGTGTGGTGCATGTATATGTTCAGATAGGTATGTGCACATGCATGTGTCTGTGTGTGGTGCATGTACATGTTCAGATAGGTATGAGCCCATGGATTCACATGTATGTGGAGGCCAGAATCAACAAGGTCAAGGGTTCACTTTAGGCATCTTTCTCTATGGCTCTCCACCTATGTTTTAAGGCGAAGTTCTGCAAGGAAGAAGAAGCAACTTACTGTTTTGGCTAGGCTGCTTGGTCAATGAGCTCTAGGGAGCCATTGTGTTTGGCTGACCACCCCCCACCCCAATACTGGTGTTTCAGATGAGCCCTGCCACACACAGTTTATTTTAAATACAGGTTTGGGGGATTTAAGCTCGGGTCCTCATGTTTCTGCTCAAGGCTGCCCCAGCTCCTGCTCAGTGACTTACTCAGAGCACCTTGAAACTGCCTTTGGCCCAAAGCGTTCTTCTGTGTGGCCTTGTTTTCTGTCTTCTACTAAGGCTGATATGACAGTGTTCTAGGAGCAAGCTTCACATAGAGACTCACCCTAGTCACAGCTCCAGAGTGTAAGACATGTCACCACTGCCTCAAGGGTCAGAAAGAATAGACATTCACCCAATTCAGCTTTTCCCCACCTACATAATGGGTCCATATTGAGGACTCCCAGGGAGAGAGATGGGTGTGGGGGAGGAATGGTGAGCTAAAAATAGGATTCCCATATGTTCTGCTGAGTTCAGGGAAGGAACTGTGCTGTTATGGTAACACCATAAGAACATCATATAACAGGCGAGAATAATCAATTTATTCCTTCGGGTTCTTGGAGGATGCCCATCATCTTTGGATTATGACAGTGGGAGCCAAGGCTCTGGGAAGACCCCTTTCAACTCTGCTGTGAGCTTTGAGGCTTGGGGGTCCTTCCCAGCTCTGCCTTTCTCTGGTTGAAGCAGCCCCACACTTCACAAAAATCAGTAAGACACAGGGAAGTGACTGCGCTCATCCTCGTGCCGGTGGAGGATGGAAAGTGCTGGGTAAGTGTGAAATGCGGAGTAGTGCCTTCAGGAGAACCCATCAAAACAAATGAAAACATCTTGTTTAACACCCAGAATTTCAGCAAACATGTTCCCAACACACCAAAAGGATCCCCCTCAAATATTAAACAACAAATCAGCCCCCTGCCAGAGCCTGACTCACCAAATCAACGTAATGGGGAGAACTAACTCGCTTGCTTCACCATGCCGGTTTGATAGCGTTAAATTAACTGCGGTGTGTGATTTCTGCAGAGGAACAGGAATTACCTCATTGTTCTGTCTCCTAATCAAAGTCAAACATCCACAGGTTCCCAAGCCAGGTAGTACAGGCACAAAAGTGCAGACAGATCCTATCCTTGTCTCTTCTCCTCTTCAAGATCAAAGAGGTGCCAGTGAAAGAAAGGACCACCACCTCTGGTTCCCACAGACACCTACCTGACAATCCTGCTTCCGGGGAGAAGAGCAACTCCGTTCATGACTCACGTAGATGATGACTATGTCAGAAACAGGAAGGAAAAAGAGAACTTCATTGTGCAATATTACAGAGTCTTCTGTGGCTAGAATTTCTGTTCGAGATTCCATGATCGGCCTCAGCTGGAAGTGGAGAACTAACTCCTTCTCCAGCAAATATTAATGAGATTCCAAAAGAGCAGCAGGAAGTCCCCCATTTAATCGCGCAGGAGATACACATTCCTGTTCCTCGAAGCACTAGCTAGCCCTGGTGGTACAGGCCGGTGACGATAACACTTGGAGGTTAGGAATTCAAAGTCATCCTTGGGTACATAGTAAGTTTGAGGCTAGCCTGGGCTACATGGGGCCCACTCTGTCTTAAAGTAAACAAAACCCCAAACAGGATTGTTTATAGCATCAAATATCTGGAAGCTTCTCAATCTCTTAAGGAAGAACTTGGCTTTGCTAGAGCATATGAATCAAACATTGGGTATCCTTGACCAATTAGAATGGTCCAGGTAAAAGCAGATGCTGTTTCCAGCTGAACGTGAGTTGACTGAAAGTTTATTTTCTAACATAGTGTCATCCCTTCTCACTCACAACCCCCACCGTGCACTAAGCTCCCCCCCTCCCCAGATGCCCCGCTCCCTTTGAGGCCCACTATATAGAGCTACGCCACATGGACAAATGCTCAGGTGTTTAACCATTTGGTGACTGCTTAGAATTATTTTTCTTTAAAAAAGTTTTTCATATAATATATTTTGATCATATTTCCCCTCCCCCAGCTCCATGTCTGTCCCACCTCCCTACCTAACTTCATGTTCTCTCTCCAAACAAGATAGAAAAAAACCATCAAAAAAGGAAATCAAAACAGACAAATTAAAAAAATAAAAACCAGTAAGACAAAAAACTAAAAGCCTAAACAAAACAAAAGGCAAGTGTGTGTCACACACACACACACACACACACACACACACACACACTAAAATGATAAACAGAAAAACATGGAGTCCTTTTCTGTTGACCTGGGGCATGAACCCTGCTCTGGAGTGTGGTTGATAAACCCAGAGACATTCCATTAGAGAAAACTGATTTTCCCCTTCCCAGCGAGTATCAATTGCGAATAGGTTCAGTTAGGAATGGGACTGGTGACTGCTTTGGGAGCCCTCCCTTGGATCCAGCACTGCTCCGGCCTCTGCATTACAAAAGCTGGCAATGACAGACCCCACCCTTGCTGTGCAGCCAGACCTGATGACCTGTCAAGGAACTGCACCTGCCCCTAGAAAGAGCCAAGATTTGACGCTAAGGATGCCACGTCAGTGTGGATAGCGTGAGGACGCTTTGAAAGGTCATAATTATAATTTTATTAAGCTGTGATCAGGGAGAGAAGATAAATGTCATAGCAATGAGATTAATATTGGATACATATTATATTACGGGATGATTATGAATTTGTGTTTCTTGTGTACATTCAAATTTGGATATGTATGAGGGAGAAAGCCGACTTTAATTTTTTATCTGCTGGGTAAGGAATTGATTTTATTTCTTTCTCTGCTAATTAAAGGAAAATTAGAAAAACAAGCTACTTACTAAAGCACTAAATACATTTTGATTACTTATGGATATAAGCAGTTGTGTTGGCTTCATTTATTTATTTACTGAAAGCCTAATGATAGGTAAAATGAAGAATTAATAGTGTAATAGAGAGGGATAATGGAATTTTTCAGCAGACAGAATGAGGTCTACTGTTTTCCCATCTTCCAGCCAGGAACACGATGCATTTGGTCTCCACCCATCCTAGGTAGGGCACAGCTCCTGTTTGAATGGAACCAACTGTAGGGAAACTGTGGAGGGATGGGGAGGGGACAGCAGGTGATGGCTCAGGTGAGTTCAGTTAAGGAGGCTGAGGGAGTGTCTGACATTCAGCTGGGTGTGGTGGTTGTGATAGTTAACCTTCATGGTCTCCTTGATGGTTTAGAATCACCATGGAGACATGTTTCTGGGTGTGTCTTTGAGGGGGTATCCAGACCACTCTGAATGTGGATGGCACCATCTCATGGCATTTGGGGCCTCCAGACTGGAGAGAAAGGAGAAAGAGAGCCGACCATCATCTCTTTTCTTCTTACCAAGGATGCTGTGTGACCAGCTGTTCACATTCAAGCCCTGACGGCATGGGAGGCTGGGACAAGATGAGAAAGATGTTAAGAGAGGAGAGGGAGAGAGCAGAGGCCCTCCAAGATGATGTTTTGTTGTAAGGGGGTGGACCCAGCATGAGGCTGGAGGAAGCCCAGCAGCAACAGTCCAGAGATCCTCTGGGATCTTATGTAGTAGAGCTTGGCAGATCAATAAAGGGGCAGGAGAAAATGGCTAAAAGGAGCAGAAACTGTTTCCAGAAGGAAAATGGAGATGTGTGTGAGATGAGGCTGGACTAAGACTGTTTCCTTTAAAATTTATTTTTACTTATACTCGTGGACATATCTGTATGTGGGTGCCCAAGGAGGCCTGGGGAGGACATCAGAACCCTTGGAGATGGACTTATAAGCAGTTGTGAGCTGCCTGATGTGGTTGCTAGGAAGTAAACATAAATTTTAAGCAGTGAGCGCTCTTAACCACTGGGCAATCTCTCCAGTCCCAAGTTTGTGTGCTCAGTAAAGGGGCTAAGACCTATGAGGCTGACTGTTCTTCAAGTTTCCTAAGGAGCCCAAGGTCCCACTAGGCCAGCCTAGGTAAGATTCTGGAGGTGGGGATGCCTCAGCCTTTATATAAGACCCTCCAGGTGATTCCAAGGCCATACAGGACTGGTAGGAAAACAAGATCCGAAAGAATTGAAATCAGCATGTCAAAAATCTGCAGCACTGGAAGTTAGGGGTACAGGGGCCAAGTGCACAGTGACTGAATAGGTAGATGTGACAACCCACAGAGATACACCACACTGTGCAGCCTCAGAGAGGAAGGCACTGTGGTGACACACAGCAGCCTGGGGAGACTCTGAGGACATGTGCTAAGTGAAGTAAGGCATACACAGGAAGAGAGATGCTTCCAAGTATTTAAAACAGTCAAATTCATAAAGCCAAAGGCTAGACTAGTGTTTACCATGGACTGGGGAAGTTAGTCATCAGCAAGCCAGAAATTTGTATTAAGTGAAAAGAATAAACTCCAGAGATGTTCTGTGTAACATGGTGCCTGGAGCCAATGATGCTGCACACCGCACACTTAAGATTTAAGAGGAAAGATCCATACTAAGTACCAGAGCTTCTGTAGGTGCTAGAAGTAGCTGAGAAGGATATGCCAGGAGGGAGGAGGTGAGAGGAGAGGGGCAGATAGGATGGGTCACAATGTGCACAGCACTTACAGAACCAGAATGCAGAGTTTAGGAAAGTCGTACATGTGAACTGGTTTGAAAATTTCATGTAGACAACAAAATTGAATATAGATTGGTCATTCCATTAGTGAATACACCATAATCGACAACCAACAGAAGAGTCTCAGGAGTTCAGGCTGCAGGTAGAATCTCCTAGCCTGGAAACGACTCACTCGTGCATGGCATGGATGCCGGCCGGGATACCCAGAAAACAGGATGAAAGGAAAAAGTAGGCAGGTCCAGGAGATGCGGAGACACCAAGACAGCCACATTCTCAGGCCTGGAGACTCTGTTCTCCCCTTTCTACTGCACTGCTGATACCAGCGAACAACACTTGCATTGTCACAGAGGATGACCAAAAGAACATTCTAGAATGTATGTGCATGAGACTGTGATGAAGGCTGCTTTTAGCTCACTGGTTGAGGAGTGAAGCTTTGATGCCCAGTCTGCCCATCATCTTTGTGATGGCAAACAAGTTCCTGCCAAGTCCTAGTTGTTTATAGGACTTACCTGTTAGTACTAAGTGTCACATGAGAAAATACATGTGGAATGCTTTCCAAAGCACTAGATGCAGGGTGTACATTCTACACATAAAAATGGAGCTCATTAACAGACTACTTGCCTAGCATGCATGAGTCTTAATCCCTAGCAGTAAAAGGCAAAAGATGACGATCATCAAGAGGTCTGGGTATTTGCAAGCCAAAGGACCCAATCTGATGCCCAGAACCTTCATTTTAAAAAAAGCCAGGTATGATGTACACTTGGAAGCCTAGTTCTGGGGAGGAGAAGGCAGGTGAGTCCCAGGGGATTGCCAGCTCTTTAACCTAATCTAACCAGCCATCTCCAGCCCAATGAGAGACTCTGACTCCCAAGAAGATGGACAGCCTTTGAGTAAAAGCACTTGAGTTTGTCCTCTGGCCTGCACAATAGAGCGTTGTGCCACCTCCAACATGAAAATGCATGTGATGTATATACATATACACACATCAGGCTGATCTCTCAATGGCTCTTCACTTGATAGACGGAACACCGGGATGGTGCTGGTATTCCTATGTACCAACATTATTTTCTGATTGTTTGTAGAGAACCAGAGAGTGTTATTGAGGCAGGTGGTGGGACTGGGTCCATTGTGACTGTAGCACCTCTTCCTGCCTTGTTTAGAGAAAACCCGGTCATTCCATTCACAAATAATGTGAACTCTTCTTCAGAGAGAGCCTTGAGTATGGGACTTGCGAAGTTAGGTCTGTACGTAGGGTCTGTTTTCCTCAAAGACTACAGCGTGGGGTGGGTAGGTTCCTTCCAAACCTTTCATCTTCAGCTGGCCCTGGGCTTAGTGCCCTGTCTCTCTCTGGCCCCAAGAACAACTCACTGTTGAGTGTTTTCAGAGCAGCTGACCACTAAACCAAAACCTGAAGACCTGAACATTTTGAGCCTCCTGGGGTTTCTGTTGTTGTTTTGTCTTGTTTTGAATCAGATGGGTGTTATCCAGCTCAGCCAGCAGCCACTCTCACTTTGCTAGCCAGAGTCACAGCAGTGAGTAAAGACATATCTGTAAAGATGACAGCCGCTCGGGCTGTGTTTCTCTGATGACAGATTCCTGTAATTTGTTTATTTAATAGCTGTGATCACAGGTAGAGGAGAGAACACATTAGCTCTAAACTAAGCATACAAGGAAACACATTTCACAAGGCATGGTGTCCAGAGCTCACACACCACCTCCTCGGGATCATGGGTAAGACCAACAACTTCTCAGAGCGTGCAGAAGCAAACAAGGTCAGAGTCCCTGCAGCGACCCGTGCAGAAGAGAGACCCCACAAAGCTGGAAATGGGCTCTGCCTGGCTCCCAACAGCTCCTCCTTCACACTAGAAGCTGCAAGCCCATGAGTGCTGCACAAGACACTCAGACCCAGAAAACCACGGCTTTTTAAAATCTCTTAGTGGCAAACTTCCTTTACCCTTTTCTTAAGCGACTGTGAGAAGACCAGTTGCTTGTTTTTAAACATCTGGACAATACTAAATGAAAACCAGGTAGGGCAATTGACATCCCCCAGGAGCAAACATGAACCTGGAAGGTGAACACACACACACACACACACACACACACACACACACACTCTGAGGGATGGACTGGCCAACTACCACTACCCCCTCATAAACTTCTACCCTGCCTCCGCCTAGTTCCTAATTACTCCATGGCATGTCTTTGTTCCCTGACCTGTGTCCGCTTTTATAGCGCACTCAAACAAGGTAGAACTGTGTCTACTTACTAGCAAGTTAAAGACCAGTACATAAAAAAGTTTAATTTCCTGATTCCCCAAAGACTGCAAGGTTTAGAGAGGTAGGACTCATCAAACTTTTTGCCTGGGTGTAGTCTTCTTTCAAAACAGCAGTGACCAGCCTCTCAGATCAAATTTCATTGCTCATTAAAAAGAAGTTTGGATGTTCACCTTCCTAGAAATGGACGGAGAGGGGAGGACCTAGTACTTACCACAGGGCAGGGAACCCTGACTGCTCTTAGGACTGGAGAGGGAGGGGGAGATGAGTGGCGGGAGGGGGAGAAGGGTGGGAGGAGGGGGAGGGAAATGGGAGACTGGGAGGAGGTGGAAACTTGTTTTTTTTTTCTCCTTTTCTCAATAAAAAAATGGAAAAAAAAAGAAGGAAAAAAAGGAATGAATTAGATAATGCTAAGCGGAAGGAAGCAGGTGACAAGACACACTGTGTTTACAACTAAAAGGCCGCCTGCCTGTGGGGAAGACAGCAAGGGTGCAACCACGCCCACATCGGAGGTTCCCCGAAGGCCTGGAGACCTACTGTGCTGTTTTCCACATTTTGACTTTTACACTGATTTCAACACACACACACACACACACACACACACACACACACCCTTCACGAAATCTCCCTATCTATTGGCTTCTTTCAGGTAATAACGCGTAAGAAATTGTCCACCTGCAGAAATCAAGCAGAAAAAGGGACAGCTGTACATGGAATTTTCTCTAGAAAGAAAACGGCTTGAGAGATGCCTCAGTCAGATCGCTTTCCATCCTCGGGGGAAGTCAGCCAAACCTATTCCAACCCAGTCCATGTGTAACAAGGAGCCTTCAGGTGTAGCGAAACCCTGGCTCTGAGCCTTTGAAGTCTTCTGAGATGCCAGATAACCCCTTCCCTGTCTGACTTTCTCACTCAGAGAATGGTTATTGGATAGCACTAAGTTTTGAGGTACAAAGTTACAAGTCCTAGTACACAGAGGAAAGTGAACAGTGACACACAAAGGAAGGAGTTTTGCCAAATGTGAGCATCCTGAGGGCTTTCACACCCAGCAGGGCAAATATAAAGCAAATGTTGGATGTTTGGGAACGAGAGTCTGTGATTAGAAGTGTGGAGATCCACTTGGATTATTGCTTAGGAAAAGCCATGTCTTGGCTTTACAAACAGTGACTGTGCAGATGCATGCCACAAGAGGGCAGGTGTACATGCTGAATGGTTCTGGAAACCTAACCTCCGTCTCGCCAAAAAACATTCGCCAGTGGGTTTTATGTCCTATCTGTCACTGCCCACAGACAGGCTTTGGTTACAAAGAAGCAAAACCACATTGCCAAAGAAACACAAGCATAGAGGAAAGCCTCCAGAACAGAATTCCCCAGCACCGAATTTAACTCTGCTGTGTTTGTGTGTATTACAAAATAGATTTTCACAGTGAAAACACCTCCAATTTCATTACCACAAAAGATGGAGCTGCTATTTTTACACGTTGGTGGGGTAAACATTTCCCGACTCCGTGTCACCACACGAATGCAGATGTACCATTTCCTCAATCTCATTTACAGAATAATGGGATCGAATAATGCTTCATTATTTCATAATGAACAAAGCAATACGGGAGTCTGAGAAAAAGAAGCAATTCCACTTATTTTTCTTTCACCCCAGACCCTCTCTCCCAACTGCATTCTGATATTACAATGAACTTAACATGTTGGGTAATTCCAAGACCTTGCTTCCAGTTCTCTGAAGATGAGGGTTCAGGCTTCTCAGAACTTGAGGTTTTCTGGTTACAAACTGTTTTCTCTAAATGTTTCTTAGAGCCCTTAGCCAGCCTGGCCCGGGGGCAGGGCGGGGGGGGGGGGGGGGGCACTTACTTTCTGCAAACTGAGCAGTCTGTACTGATGCTGAGGGACTGTCAAGTGTTAGCTCCGGAGCAGGGTTTGCCTAACTATGACACAGACAGCAAGAGGCTCAAAGTCTGGCTGCTCCTTGCAATTTGTTCTGAACCGGTTTGGAGCTACAGAGCCAAGATCCCAGTTTGTCTGCTTATAGGGATCTAGATGTATCTAGGAGACAAATCTCTGAGCATGTCTGTGAGGGGGTTTCTAGGTTTAGGGTAACTGAGGTCGAAAGATCCTCCCTATATGTGGACGGCACTATTTCAAAGGCTGAGGTCCCAGACTTGATAAAAAGGCGGAAATGAGCTGAGCATCTCTCCGGGCTTTTGGACGGTAAACGGTGGACGCCATGGGACCGACCGATTGCCTCAAGCTCCAGCTGCCAGGCCTTCCCCAGCATGGTGACTGACACCATCAACTGCGAGGCAAAATAAATTCTCTCTTCCAAAGTTGCTTTGGCCTGGTGCTTTGTCACAATTCTGCCAAAAGTGACTAATAGTCTGGGCGCGTGTCACGTGACTTTAGGCCCTTCGCTGTTTCTTTCTTAACCATGGCTTTTCCATCTATAAAATGGATACCACGTTTTATTTTTCTAAGAGGATGGAATAAAGTAACGAAGGTTAACCACCAAACCCCACGTCTGGTGTAAAACTGTCACTCTGAAACAGGTCCATCCTTTCCCAAAGCAGTTATGCTCCCTAAGCTCACATCTTCTGTGGAAGGTCCTCCAGGCCTGGGCACGGCAGACACAGTAAGCTGTTATCTACCGCTACTTTTTATCGCCCCACTTTCTGCTCTGTAAGCATAATTTTAAGGACAACAACAACTGATAAATGCTAAGTCTCCTTTAGCAACTGCTGACAAAGGCATGACCTCTCTGACCTTTTCTGGAAAAGCCCCCATAACAAGCTTCTCACCCTCATTCCATGCTTCTCACCCAGTTCCTTATTGTATCTAGTATCTGCAATCTATTCCGTCTAGCACGTTATCACTAGGAAAAACCACAAAGTGGACGAAGCCGTCTCACCCAGCTCTCTGGGTTGACATTGAGGCCCACAGACTTAGGGACTCCAGGAAGAAGCAACTCGCCAAGCAGTCGCTGTGTTCTCGGAAGCAGGTGCCCACCAGCCCACACCAGTGCTGCAATAACAAGGAAGATAGAGTGCCAACATTAACTGTGCTTCCGGGTCCGAGGGACCAGGGTGGCGATCGTTTCTGACAAGACACGCATGGCTGTGCTGCTTGTATGGAACAGGCCCCTTATGCAGTGGCTTCAGATGGGGCTCTCGCAGGCCTTGCTTCCTCCCAAGACCAGCACGCAATGTCAGATGTTTTTATAAGGGCCGTTCCTCTGCTCCAGATCATAAAACCCAGCACTTGCAGTTTTGTTCTCTCTCAACACAACAAATGTTTCTTATCATTGCATGGTTTCAGACACATTTTATTACTACTAACCCCCCTCCCTTCTTTTAAAGGTACCAATAACTTGAACAGCATTTAACCCAGCATGCACACACACTGCATTTGTCCAGGTAGTAAATTACAACAAGAAAGTCATTTGGGTTGCCTGGACAGTCTCTTTTGTGTGTGTGTGATGGGGTGAATGCCAGAGTCAGCTTGAGATTGCTCCTCAAAAGCTGTTCATTTGTTTCTCTTTCTTTTTTTTATTACATTATTTATGTGTGATGTGTACACATTCAAGTACATCCATGCCCAGCACAGTCTGAGTATAGAGGTCCAAGGACAATCAACAGGAGCTAGTTCTCTCCCTCTACCACGTGGGTCTTGGGGACCTAACTCAGGCTGTTAGGTAGGGTGACAGGAATATTTAATCTCTGCACCATCTCACCAACCCAAAATACTGCAGAGTGTGTGTGTGTGTGTGTGTGTGTGTGTGTGTGTGTGTGTGTTGGGGGTGGGCAGTACGTTACCACTGAGCTCCAGCCCCACCTTGGTTATTTTTTTGAGACAGGATCTCTCTAGGTCAGGAGCCTTACCACGGAGGTTGGGCTGACTGGTCATTGGGCCCCAGGGATTTACCTGAAGCTCTCTCGATCATTGTGATTAAAAGCATGTGCCGTCATATGTGACATTCTTTGAAAATGTAGGTTCTGGGACTCACAATTCAGATGACCGCAAAGCAAGCTCCCTACTGACTGAACCATCTTCCTATCTTCCTAGCCATGGACATGACTCTTAATTTTTCATTTGAATAGGCTTTGAAGAGTCTCCTGTGGCTTTAATATTTGTGATCAATGGTTCTCAACCTGTGGGTCACGATCCCTGGTTTGGTGGGGAGTGTGAATAACCCTTCCCCAGGTGCTATTTAAGACCATGAGAAAACACAGATGTTTACATTAGGACTCATAACAGTAGCAAAATTGCAGTTATGGAGCAACAATGAAAATAATTTGATGATGGGGGTCAGAACATGAGGAACTGTTTTAAAGGCTCACAGCATGAGAAAGGTTGAGAGCCACTGCTCTCGAGGGAGGTTGGTTGCCTTCTCTGAACACTCAGGGGGCCCTGAGCTCACTTTCATAGCTTCAAGGGCTCTGTTTCACCCCATCTGCAAAGTTTCATCCACACCTAGATCACTCCTTGAGAACACAGCATGAATGGTGTCTTCTGTCCTTCTATGTGTAACATGGGCACGCAAATATTCACTGAATAAAAGACAATGAATTGTATTATTTCGGACACAAAATATTCATTTTAATCATTCTGAATAAAATTAAGATCAGGGGGGCTGGAGAGGTGGCTCAGAGGGTAAGAGCATTGCCTGCTCTTCCAAAGGTCCTGAGTTCAATTCCCAGCAACCACATGGTGGCTCACAACCATCTGTAATGGGGTCTGGTGCCCTCTTCTGGTCTGCAGGCATACACACAGACAGAATATTGTATACATAATAAATAAATAAATATTTAAAAAAATTAAGATTAGGGTTGTTTTTAGAATAAGGCAAAATGCAATTCTTAAATAGAAAATGACATTTTAAATTAAAGGCACACTTTCAAAGAACTTAAGTTAATAGTTTTTTTTTTTCTTGAATGACTTTAAGAATGACTTAAATATTCTAACAGGCCAATGGTTTATTGATCAGAAAAAACTTGGGTATTAAATTACCAGCTGAGTATTGCCCTAGGAATCACATTTGTCTTGCGATTATAGGGTGATTAATTTGATAAATAGCCAAGATCTATTTTCATCTTTGTGGCATCTTGAAATGCATCCGATGTCCATTGTTCTTCTAACCAGATGTGTTCTAAAAAGGCACATCTGACCACACCCCTAAGACTTTGCATTCTGCCCCTCCCCTTCCCTAGGCCCCAATACAGTCAAAGGCTAACATCGCACTCACATCTGCTTTTATTTTTTTTAATCTATTTCTCTAATTTTTTTCCATCAGAGATACGAACTTTAGAAAATTGTGCTGACTTTGGAAAGTGGCAAAGAAGGATTTAGTTAGGCCAGTGCATGAAGTGGGACCTGGGGCAGTTTGCCAAGATCAAACTTTCCTTAGCTGGAATCCTCCTTCCTTCCCTTCCACTCCTCTGTCTCTCTGCCCAGCTCAGCTTCCTGGACCCCAACCAGTGATGGCAGAGGGTGAAAGGAGGTACGGAAGGGAAGCAGAACCTACTGGTTCTACTGGGTTCCTCCCACCCTTGCCACCTGGCTCAGATCAGTAGAATCTCCTGTGTGCAGTGATGCTCTGTCGGGTGGGACAGTAATGATCAGGCCCAGGGCTGTGTTGATTGCTCTCCACTTGCTAATTCCATGTTCCACACAGCCGCCTCACTCCCCAGGAACTCCCCTCAACTGCCATATGCTTTGTTCCACTTTACGGCTTCTGTGACCTCTGCATCGTGGCCCTTTGTACCTGGGGGACTTCAGTGGGTGGGCATCAGCCTGCTATGCTGGACTGAAAGTTGTCAGAGGAAGGGAAAGGTATATTCTGCCTTATCTCTTCACTCCTGCGTAGAGCTGGCACTCTGTCATGTCCTTAGGGTAAAGATGTGAGTGAGCAGATGAGACTTGAAACCCAGAACAGTTTGTAAGCACAGTTCCTGGAAAGGGACAGACAGTGGTGGCCGCTCTGTTTACACCTGGGAGCACCCGGAGCCTCACTTGTACCTAGAGGGCTCAGAACCATCTATCTAGGGGAAAGGAAAATGACAGAAATGAAAAGAGTCAATCCAACCATGGGTCACATCCCTGGGATAGGCTGAGGTGGAGCCCCAGGCTGTAGGATATTTACTAGGGAGGCAATGGGACCGGCTTGTGGGATGAATGGGAAGAGGAGGGTAAGGAAGAGATAGAAGTTGCCCTTGATGTTGGTCAGGGACAGCTTGGCTCTGGACTCACCCTTCAGAGTTGATCTCTCTGAGTTGGACCCAAATAACCTAATCTTCATATCTGACACCGACTATCCTTGGCTGGAAAGCTGTCTGGAAAGGGTGATGACCTAGGTGAAGTGTCTCTAAAGGTGCAGCCCTTGGAGCTGTGTCTGATATTTCACTGGCTAGTGCGTCCTTCCAGAAGAGGACCTGGGCAGCACATAGCATGTCCAGCATAGTAGGATCACAGGGAGCTAAAAAAGCTGGGCCCTGTGGACCACACACTAGAGATGGCTGCAGCTAGGAAAACAGACTTGGGAGGGACATGTGTGTGTCTATGGCCAAAGGGCTTCCGCATCTGGGTCAGGTGCTGGAGTCTAAGCCCAGGACCTCTGGCATGATGCAGTGTTCTGAGTCTTGCTCTGAGCATGGGGTTATATTAAGTCATACACATACGTTATGTTTATAATGCATATATATGTCCATTGTGAAAATTATATCTCAATAAAGATGTTCAAATTAGTTTTATGTTTTAAGTTGAAATTAAGTTTCTATTTAATTCATTTTTACAGGTATGGTTTTTTAGCCTGCATGTAATCTGTGTACCATTTGCTTTCCTGTAACCTGCAGAGGCCGCCAGAAGAGGACATTAGATCCTCCTGTACTAGAGTTACAGACAGTTGTGAGCTGCCTTGTGGGTGATGGCAATAGAACCCAAGTCTTCTAAATAAGGAGTCAGTGCTCTTAATCACTGATCATTCCGCCCCTGGTTTAGCATTTTGCAATAACTATGCTGTATCAAACCTTCCAGCTGGTGTTGCCCCATTCTGTCTTATCTATCCCAGGCTGATCTCAAGTTTGCCATATAGCTAAGAAACACCTTCAGATCCTCCTCATCCTCACCACCTAAGAGCTGGGAGTACAGCCATGAGCCACAACCTCCAGCTTAGGTGGCTCTGGGGTCAGCCCCCTGTGCAAACAGTCCACCAGCTAAGCCATACCCCCTGCCTTCATGTGCTCTTTTAAAAGAGAAAATATGACAGGAGTTTGACTGTACAGTTCTTCAACCCCCAAGAGGAAACGGGTATCTTAGAGTGAAACCAAGCTGAGCAAGGCCATCACAATGATCTGGACTTGAATCTGACAATAAACTTGGACAACTGTCTGTCCTTCACCCTAACCCTTTGGCAGCCCTCTGATGTCACTAAAGGTAAAGAGTCAAACAGTCAGGGAAGAGTGAAACTATTTCCCATTTCTTTTGCTTTTACCTGAGTTTAGCTGAGCATTGCCTTGGTGTTAGCACCATGGCAGCTCTGAAAGAGGGCTGAACGGGGTTCATCTGACCACATTAGGTGCCTTCTGCTGGAGTCTTAGATACTCATGGATGGTCCACATCCGAAGAACTCCGTGGGTGCGCTGAGCTGGCATCCTTCAAAGAAGGACAAAGGTCAGCATGGCCTCTGTGGAAGAGGTGGGACCCTTACCACACTGTAAGATATTGTCATCTAAAATGCTTGGCACATGCCCTGGACACTGCTTTTTGCTTGTGTGTGGTTCTCCTCTAAGCATCAAGGTCACTGTGGCCTCCTTGGCCAGTGGGCTCCTAGAGTTTCTGCTCCTGCCTTTGGGCCTATTCTTTATGTCTCTGTGCACAAAGGTGGCTTGTTCTTAGACCCCAGAGCCTGTTTACTGGAGGGGGTCCTCTGCCGTTGGCCTCTTTTCCCAAATGCTCTGTGCCCCCCATTTCCCTGCCACCCACTTCCCTGAGTCTGGTGGATATTGTTATCACAAAATCCATGATTTCTTCTGTTTTCATATCTTAAAAAAACATCTATCGATCTAGTCTATGCCTTACTAATATTTGGGGTGCGCTCATTTTTCTTGCTCTACCCACAGGAACAAGGTACAAAGGAAATAGAGGAGCCCCTAGGGCCAGATGGACTCCCTAACTGACTGCTACACAGCTTGACTAGTACTGCTCCACCCCATCTCACCTGGCACCCCTGATCTCTTAAAGGACAGTAGTGAGGACCAAATCCTTTCATTTTTTTCCAGACCCTAAGCAGCTTGTCTAGGCGTTCACCCAGGGCGGAGTCACGTGTGCCTTTTCTCACAGGTGGAAGCATCCCGCTCATGTTCACAGAGACATCCTTGGCCTTTGCTTCCAATGACTCCCTAGTGAATTGCAGGGAGGTCAGTGGAGAAGATTGTGATATTCAACAGCTTTGGGTGTGTTTTGCTTCCATCAACACTGAGATGAGCTTGCCTCCTTGAGCCTGTAACCACGCACAGAAAAGGGAAGGGAGTTGGGCATGCAAAGTTTGCTGAGGATCTAAAATCCAGGGAGAAAATTCTGAAAGCAGAGATGTGTAAGAGTTGTCAGCAAGAAGGAAAAGAAAAAAAAATGTCTGAGAAAGCTTCTCACAGAGCCAGGCATACTGTCACAGGTCTCTAATCCCAGCACTTCAGAGGCTGAGGCAAGAGGATCGGGAGGTCAAGGTTAGCCTTGGCTTAATAGTGAGTTCAAGGATAGTCTCATAGCCTGGTCTACATGAGACCCTGACCCAAATACAAAACAATGCAAAACAAAAGAAAAGGAGGTTCTGACTCCCACGGGTCTTAATTTTGCAGACTCTCACATATGCACCTACTCTGAGGTGAGAATAAGCTGGTCCCAGTGAATACATCCCTAGACTTCCAGACGCAAAGCACAGAGGTGATTGTAGATTCACACTGCCTAGACAGCCATTCCAAACAATTTACACCCAATCCTTTCTTAATGCGTTGTTAAATCTCTGGGTACATATTTGCTGATACAACATTCACAGCAAGGCTCCGAGAGCTGGGAGGGACAGGAAGGGCTTTTCTTTCCAGACTCATTTCAGCCTTGCTTGTCAGAGTCCATCAGGGCCCCACACCTCAGTATCTCAGCATAGATGCAGGACAGGGTGGACCAGGGACCCACGCAGCTTTCCCATCCATTGTAAAGTTGGTCAGTCCCATGGATGGGTTAATACCACAGATATTGACTTCACTGGTTACTGAGTGACTGATTGGTTTAGTGTGAGTCTGTATGTGTGTGTTCATTTGTGTGCATGCACACCTGTGTTTGTGGCTGAAAGTTTACGTGTGTGTGCATGTGTGTGCATGTGTGTGCATGCATTTGTGCATGCCCTGGCACTCAAGAGCACGCACATGACGCATGCGTGGAGGTCACAGGACAACTTCTTGAAGTCAGCTCTCTTCTTCCACCAAGTAGGTCTTGGGGATTGAACTCAGGTTCTCAGTCTTGGCAGCAAGCACCTTTACTTCCTAAGCCATCTTGCTGATCCCGTTGCACACAATTTATGGGAATAGAAACTGGTGCAGCTGACACAAAAATAGCATGATGCTTTTCCCAAAAGTTAAAAATAAAACTGTCACATGATTCCACAAATTTGCCTGTTCCAAGATAGCCTTCTGGATATGTACTCAGAAGATGCTTGCAAAACCATTTGGCTTGGCAGTTTTCTCTACAATAACCAGAAGGCAAGAAAAAGTCACAAAGTTTTGACAGGTGAACAAAACATGGCTTGCAATATAAAGGAATATTACTCAGCCTTAACAAGGAAGGGCGTTCTGCCACCTCTTTTAATGGGACAGAATTTTGAGGACACCATGTTAAGTGACATAAACTACACAGAGAGAAGCTCTCTGTGTGATTCCCATGTAGCAGGTCCCAGAGTAGACAAATCCATAGGGATGGGCAACAGAAAGCTGGTCAGCAGCATCTGAGAAAAAATGACACAGAAAGCTTTGTTGCCATGGGGACAGAAGTTCGATTTTACAAGATGAAACCGCCTGGGCACAGGTTACACAGCAATGTGGATCAAACTGCTGGAGTAGACCTTGAGAAACAGTTAAGGTGGGGGCTGCAGCTCAGCAGTAGCCCTTGCCTGGCATGCACAAGGCCACGGAGTCCGTCTCGAGCACCACACATACACAAAATGGTTAAGATGACAACTCTGGCCACTATGGAAAGAAACAGTGCATACTTGCTTCCTTGTAGCAATCGTCACTGGCTGCCAGGTAATGCTTGGTCTCCTGTAGTGTGCTCCCCTCTATCTCTTCCTGATCCGCATTCTCCACACTCGGGGTCAGACAAATGGAGGCTCAGCACATCTTCACTGGGTGTCAGAGGGAAACAGGGAGTGGTCAATAGAGGAAGGGAAGAAAGAAGGAACAGAAAATCAAGAGATAAATTATAATGGGCAGTAACCTAATGAAGCGACGACCTTCAGCGTCTCCAATGCTCCAGGGAGAGCACATTGAAGCAACAAGGTCCACTGCTCACCATAAAATGAGGAAAGAGTTTAGTATCACAATTTATATACCTAATGGTGGGGAGGATTTGTTGAGTTGGATAACTTCAGACAGAGTCAGTACATTTCTTTCCATTATGTATATGTTCATGGATGTGTAGCTTCACCTGAGTATGGAGGGACATGTGCAAGTATGTGTTTATGCATAGTGAGGTCAGAGGGCAACCTTGGATGTAATTTCTCAGGTGGCATACACTTTTTTTTTTTACTTTTTAAACCAACATTTTCTTAATTCTTTAAAAATGACACACAATGAATTTTTATCATATCCACACCCAACTCTTTCCATATCTACCCTTACTTCCACGCCTACCCAACTTTGAGTTTTCTTCTTTCTTTTTTCACATAGACTTCAGTTTGTATTGTCCAATTACACTGAAGCATGGGACCTGTCCTAGCATGTAGTTGATCAGTATTTTGAGGCAGGGTCTCTTATTGGCCTAGAACTAACCAACTAGGCAAGGCTGGTTGGCCATTGAGCCCCAGGAATCTGCTTTTAAATACTGTGTTTGGTGGCTGATAAGCCCAGGATTGCGTAGAAACCTACTGCAGCTTAGAGAACAAGACGGTCAGTGACCATAGCAGAGTCCTGCCTGGATGCAAGCTCACAAAGGGGCCACTATACATACACCCTCATATGCTTACTGCTATATGCCTGCAGTGTGTTGACTCAAGCATATGCCTGCATACGTTTGTGTCTACACACACACTATATGTTAGCTCTCACATGTGTGCGTATATACACTTATGTCTCTGTGGTTCCTAGCTGAGCCAAACAGCTGCAGCAAGGGCTGGTGGAAACAGAAGTCCTCATGTGTCTGAGTGAGAGCACAGGTGGAGAGGCAGGTGCCTCGGATGCGCGCTGGAAGGCAATTGTGGGACCACATAGAGCACTTGCCTCCATGGGTGCTTCACGGTATAATAGGACCCAGATCTTTATGAAGATTTGCATAGCTGGACTACTTGGCCGGTGTGTAAAATGCCAGGTAGAGAGGTAAACAGTGCTCTGTGAGAGTCACGTGGGGGGTCCCCAGCCAGGAGAGGTGGGGAGAGGCGTGCCCAGCATACCCACTGAGAGCTGGGTGAAACTAAGAAATGAATTAAAAGAAAGTTTTTTAAAAAGTGAAGAAATAGAAAACATAGAGGGATAATTGTGTGTGGGAATAGGGCTTACTTATTTTTCTTTTCGCTTCTTTTTTTTTTCGCCGGGATACTAAAGACAGCATTCCTGGGAGTGGCAAGATGGCTCCGCAGCTGAAGGTATGTATGCTCTTGCCACCAGGCCTGAAACCTGAGTTCTATACCAAGGACCCACACAGTGGAGGAGAAACACAGCTCCTGTAGCTGTCCTCTGGCCTTCATACACATGCCATATGCACATCATGAGCACACAGTAGCAGTAAATAAAATGTAAAATGTAACAAAACTTTTTAAAAGAAAGCCCTGCTGAATTGGACCCCATTACTACTGAAGCTTCTGCGCTGAGAAAATGCTACCAGCAGAAAGTAGAGTGCAACAAGCAACAAACAAACGCACAAAATACCCTGCAACAAACACAAGCAAGGGTTACAAATCTCATAAACAAAGAGCTTTGTCCATCAATAAATAACTCCTCCCTCTCAACGAATGGATTGAAGACAGGAATTCTCACATGCATGCCCAAATAAGTCGATACAGAAGGCCGATAAGCAGGGGGGGAAAAAAAGAGTTGCCTTCGGTGGTAATCAAAGGCACATGAATTAAAACAGTCATGTACCTTTATTTCTTTGTTTACTTTTGCTGATAAACTCAGCAGGGATTTAGTCCTGAGGCATTAGGATTTGAAGGAAGCAGCCAGAAGCAGGTGGGAATATAAATTGGTGTAGCTTTCCTGGGAGGCCGTTTATGGCAGTGTCCCTCAAACGCTTCAGAAGTATGCTTACTTGGTCATTTTACCTAAAGAATTTCTCTTTGGGAAGCCAATGCGCAGAGATTAGGTGACGGATATCAACTTCAGCATCGCTCACAACAGAGCAAAACTGAGAACGCTGTAGCTGTCTAACAAAATCAAACGGGACAGGATGATAGGCAGCCATTAAAATTTATGTCACCGAGGGCACCTAACAATGGGGGAGAGTGGACACAATAGATGGTAAACAGGAAGGAAAACACTTTACACAACTGGGACATTCAAATCGAGAGGCCAGAGACGTAAATCAGTCAGGTGTGGAAACCTGAGAGACTGTCTGAGACTGGGCTCACATTGCATGTCAGAGGAGAGTGGGAGAAGAAGCCAGCGGGCGGCTCAGGGTCACTGATTCGCCATATGAGAAGGTAAATGAGAGCATCATAGTCCACGGCTGACAATCCCAGGTTCCAGGTGCAGGAGCAACAGGTGAAAAGAAAAACTAAATGGTTTAGAAGGAAAAACGGCATGATAGCCACATGGCTTCCGACGGAACAATGTCTTCGGTGACAAGATATACTCAGCCCAGAGTTTAGAAAAAAAAAACAAAACAGGAAGTTTTGTGAATTCAGTCCCAGCTGCTGTGAGTTTATGCCTAACAAATACCATCAGGAGCTGGAGGGGAGAGAACGGGGGATGATTTGAATCCAAACACATTACATCCATACCCATATATGAATATTAAATAACTATTTTCAAAACCTGGAAAATAGTACAATGAATGAATTCAAGGCATTTAGAACCAGGAAAATTCATCTTAGAACACGCGAGGCAGCACACACTCCACTTCAGTGTGTCTGGGGATCACAGGTGGATATGTGAATTGACGCTGCTGGTCCATGGAACACATTTTCAGTCACAAGATATGAAGGAGTATGACAGGTAAATAAAAAATAGAATCGACACCTTAGGCTAAGCCTGGTGAAGGGTCTGAGTAGACGGTCCTTAGAGAAGAGAATCTAAATGGCCAGTAGACACGCTGCATCGCTTAGCACAATGGGATGGTTGATCTACATGGCTGACTAGATGAATTTAGGATGACCTAGGAAATTCACTCCTGAGTGGGCATTTCCACAGAGGTTTGATTAAGAGGGAAAGACAGAAGACCCTTGAATGGGAGGCAGGAACACTCAATGAGTTGAGGTGCAGACTGAACGAAAAGGGAGACGGTCAGGAGGATGTTGGATGTCTTCCTGCTTTGCTCAGTGGCCAGTACCAGGACCAAGCCGCTCCTGTCACCTCCCCCCCCCCCCCCCCCAGCACGATGGACTGCAATCCTCCAAACATGGGTGAAAATCCATCCTTCTTGCTTTAAGTTGCTTTTTGCTACCGACTTTGTCACAGCCACAAGAAAAGTGAATGGAGAGAAACAGGTTTGATTGCTATGTAGTTTGTTGGCCTTAGGAACCCGTGATGGGAGGAATGCAGGAAAGTTTGAAGCTGCCTGTGAGGTATAGCTCTGGGGTACTGTAAGAAGAACTTCACCTCCAGTAGGAATTTGGAAGACCAGAATGTAGGCGGAAATGAAGTCAAGGGCCACCAAGATTCAGAAGGGAACAAAGATCCTACTGAGAACTGGAGCAGAGGGTGTTGATCTTGTATTACCGGGGAGAAGGGGACACATCCTTATGCTCGGATGGCACACCTCTTCTCTGACGTCCTTCAGCTGCTTTCTCTCAGGTCCTTGGCACAGAGAAGGTTGCTGCTGCAACTTAAAGACTTGATTACAAGTTCATCACTTAACTAAACAGGCCCAGTGTTCTAGGCTGTTGGAGGGAGTGTAGGGTTCTGCTCTTCACAGTCTTAGGGGTCTCAGGCTGGAGTCTAAGAAGCATATTTCTAAGCTGCCTTAGGAAACTTGATAGTTGAAAAAGGAAAAAGAGGACTGTCCTGGGGGAGGTTTCCACAGGTTAGACCAAAAACCGGTGTAAGAGCTTCTGTTATTATCCGTCGGTTGGACACCAAGGCCACAGCTAACTGCAGGAGAGGCTAGGAGATGGAGTCAAACTGTGCCTGAGAAAGGGGAGAACAGTTGGGAACCAGATAGCAATCTTGGCCACACATCTTAAGAGACACTCAGCTCCCGCTAGCAATCAGGGAAACGTAATTAAAGCCATTTCCATCACCAGACTGGCAAAACAGATTATCAAGACTATCCCCAGCCAGCAAACAGCTTCACAGAGAATATCCCCCAACCCCCCTCATCCTGTTTAAAATTTCTATTCTATGCATGTGCTGTCGCTAACATACCATTCATTTACTTGTTAGTAGTGTTTACTGTTTACACGCTGTCTTCCCGCTTTGCAATGCTAACAGGGTAGGACTGTGTGAGCGGTACCTTAATGCATGCCCAGCATCCACAGCAGAGGTGGCACTATTTGGCACAGAAAAGGATCTGCAGAACAGAGAGACATAGGAGGTGGTCCAGGTAGGCCCTTCCTCATTGATCCTCAGTACCCAAGAGTAAAGAAAGATTCAACTCCTCAATCATATGGTCACTTCCAGGCCATTGGCTCAACCCAGCTCCAGTTCCAGCTTGCTCTTCCATACATTTATGAGCGCAAACAGCTCTTGTCTTCAGCCTCTATGTTTGGCTATTTTATATTTTTTGTTTGTGAAATATAAATAAGATGCTATTTGATGTACAATTTGATGAATTTCAACAAATGTAAATCCTCAGTGAAGGGACTGAGTCTTGGTTACTCTGCGTTGTTGTGGCAAAATACCTGATACAAGCAATTTGAACGAAGGAAGGGAAGGGTTTAACTCAGGGTTTTGGAAGTTTCAGTTCATGGTCACTTGGCTTTGCTGCTCCTGGGGCTGTGAGGTGAGTCAGAGAACCATGAATGGAGCATGTGCTAGAGTGGAGAAGGAGGGAGGAAGGGAGGGAGGAAAGGAGAGAGAGCGAGAGAGAGAGAGAGAGAGAGAGAGAGAGAGAGAGAGAATGACAGTATGTCCTTCAGTTCAGTGCCCTGACTATGAACCCCGCAGAAGGCCTCTTAAGGGAGCAAGCTTTGGATGGCTGATTACATTCAATAGGAACAGGAGAGGCACACACCCCTCTCCCTTCATTGTGAACATGCTTCTAGTCTGGTTTTTTATTTTATATCCCCAGATCTCTTTAGTGATCTCCTAAGGGTCTGCAATAAAAGGCTCTTTTCCCCATCCGACGATGAGATCTTCAAGGGTCCCCATCTACATGACTTGTTCCTCATGGCTGCTCCTGTGTCTGGCACAGTTCCCTGCACCTGGTAGATGCTGAATAGAACATGATTTCATGGATAACGGAGTGTGATGATACCTGATGATGAGTCTAGAGATGTGGTTTCTCCTTCTGACTTCAATCTTACTTGGGGAATGCATATGGCTTAGCTTTAGCCCCGTCAGGGCTCCCTCAGTCACATACGGTGGCTCAGTTTCTTTTCCTGTCACGGTGGCAAAATACCCAGACAAAAGCAACTTAAAGAAGAAAGAGCTTATTTGGCTCCCAGTTCCCGGTTACAGTCCATCATTGTGGGGAAGCCGAGGGGCAGTATCTTGAAGCGGCTACTGATGTTACAGTCAGCCCACGGCAGAAAGCAACAAATGAAGGTACTCTTGCGATCAACTCACTGTCTCCATTTTTGTACAGTTCTGTATCTCAGTCAGGGACTAACCCCACCTTGGGTCTTCTTGCCTTGGCTGTACAATCCCCACCGGTATGCCCAGAGGCCCACCCCCTTGGTGATTCCAGATCGGCAAGCTGACCACTAACACCGTCTATCACATTGGTTCAGTAAGTACTTCAGAGCACCTACTCCGTGCCAGGCACTGCACTGGGTGTCGCGGAGACGAGGGTGACCCGAGCAGACACCATCCACATTCCCAAGGTACCTACTCCTAAAGTGAGAGGTACTCGCTAGTCCAGTGACCGGCGCCATCAAGGGGTCTGACAAAAAGCACCGCCAGAGCACTATAAACCTCCAGGATACCAGCTTGAGCATTCTGCTGTGTTCTTTCTCACACAAACAGTCCTGTTATCTTAGAAGAATGGCTCAGGACGCAGAATCCTTTTTATTTGCTATCAAGGTTAGAGTTGTTCTGAGAACCGCTGTGTCTGTAATAATAGCAAGCTCTTCTGGAATAAACACGGGATGGCAGAAATGAGCAAAACCACCAGGCTGTTCCTTTTCATAATCTCTGACTTCAAAACCGCAAAATAGACCTTTCAGATAAACCAACCAGCCTTGGAATTATTCAGAACTCAACCAGGGACACTTACTTGAGAACACTAGAAACGACAAACTCTGCCTCCCACGTCTCTTTCCACGAATTTATCGCACAGAGGGAAGCGCCCTGCCTTATAAATATTTCCCATTATGGAACTTTTTTTGGTAAGCTCCTCGAATAATTTCAGATCTCAGCCAGGTTTGTTCTCCCTGCTGCCCAATACAATATCTTCCAGGGCTGAGGCGCTGAAGTGATGGGGAGCAAAGAGAAATTAAGACAACTTCGCAGCGTTCCATAAGCATTTGCATGCGAATCAGGCTGTCCTGCTGTGTCATAAATTTGATATGGAAGGGAACCATGAGTACCAAAGTTCACATCCAGTCAGGCACTTTAGCCATACGTCATGGAGGCTGCTACAAAAGAAACGCAATAATATCCTTGCAAATATAGGACTAAGGAGACTCCACATAGCACATCTGAGAGCGCTCAGATGTGTAATTATTGTGAGGATTTCACAGACACATAAATATAATGATCTTGAGCTAAGTAAATTGCTAGCTACCAATGAAATAAATAGGGTCCCTTCAGAATTTGAAATAATTTGGGGTAGGAGGGGGTGGGAAGTGATTCACCTTAGCTGTTATCTTAGGAACAGTAATAGAGGAATCTAGCTGCCAACTCCGGGGCATTTGCATTGTTCTTCGTACCCTGTAGAGTGTGTCAGAAGCGCTGGGTCCCCGCTGACTTCCAACCTCCCTCTTTTGATAAGCCACAGCACAGCAAGGCTCAGCACCGGGTAGAGCAGCTAATACTGTTTACTGCAGTAGGCACCCCAGCCATAATATTTCCCCCAGAAATACTGATGTGTTTAAAGGTCAGGTTGATGCTGATTTGACAGGATAACATAAATTCATCTCTCTAAAGGAAAATGGTACACATGACTTGGTTTAAAGGTTAAACTGCCTCCCCCACCTCTGGATAGGTCAAGGGTACAGGACTTTCATACACAGTATAATTACTTGTTTGGACAGACAGGCGGAAGGAAGTGGTCCAGGCTTCGGGTTTTAGTAGGGATGTTGGAAAATTTAAGAATCTATTGACATGTCATTTTTGAATATAGTTCATTGTAGGGGAGGGGGAACCCTACCATGTTGTTCGGTTAAGATGTCCTGTCTCTGCCTTTCCTAACTATGGGAGTCTATGAATCTATTTCAGAACGAAGACAGTTGGAGGCTATTCCCAGCTAATACTGTTCACAGGGCTAGTAAACTCTTCAGGGCCAAAGGTGCTTAGGAGGCAGTAAGTGAGGGCTTTGTAGATGAATAAAAGGAAAGCACTGATTATTTTTTAAGCTACATTTTTTTTTGCTGTGTGTGTGTGTATCAATGTATACCCCATGGTATCTGTGTATGGAGATCAGAAGCCAACTTATAGGAGTCAATGCTCTTTCCACTACGCAGGTCCTGGGGATCAAACTTAGGTCTCACCAGACTTGGTAGCAGGCACCTTTATCCACTGAGCTATCTTGTTGGCCTAGAATATATTTTTTAAGTCATCCACAAAGGTTGTTGGTTTTTTTTTTATTAATTAGGAGAAAGATAGATAGAAACTCTCCCACTAGAAAATAAAAACAGACAAATCAGATTCAGAGAATTTCTTTTATGCATGCCTTCATCTAGCCATACTACATGTATGTATGTATTTTAAAAGTATTGAAGCCTATACCATTTGCTAGATTGGGGGTAACTGGAAAGGCTTTGCCTTAACCTTATAAACTTCATAGCCAATCTGGGAAGGGAAATTAAGCGATCTCAGGATTAAGAAGGTCAGCAGAAGTAGGGAATGGGCACCGGTGCCTGCCCAGAAGAGCTAGGACTTGGCTGTACTCCTGTGTGGGGAGGGAGAGGAATCCCCTGTATTCCCTTTGACCCCAACCACAGCAGCATCTCAGGTTCACAGCACGACACAAATAGAGCAAGCAAGCAGTCCAGGTTTATTTTAGCAGATGCAACCACAAAAATGGAAAATGAGCCATGCTTCTTGGGGGCGGGGGCAGGGGAGACAGGCAGAGCTGAGAGGCCATTTCCTCTCTCCTGGCTCACCTCCAAGGAGAGCTGGCCTCTTTTCCTAGAATAATTGAAAGCTTTCCTAGAAGTCATCCTTACTCACTTCAGCCTGCGCTCACTACACTCACAAATAAGTATATGTGTTGGTTCGTTTTGTGTTAACTCAACACAAGCTGGAGCCATTTGGGAAGAGGGAAACTCAACTGGGAAAATGCTCCCACTAGATTAGACTGTGGGAAAGCCTGCAGGGCGTTTTCTCGGATGATGATTGATGTGGGAGGGCTCAGCGTGTTGTGGGTGGTGCCATCCTCCATCCTGGGTGCTATAAGGAAGCAGGATGAGCAAGCCATGAGGAGCAGGCCAGCAAGCAACACTCCTCCATGGTCTCCACATCAGCCCTTACCACTGGGTTCCCCTTGTGTGCCTGCCCTGACTTCCCTCAGAGATAGAGTGTGACCTGAGATTTGAAAACAGAATAAAACCTTTTCCCTCCAAGTTGCTTCTGGTCATGCTTGTTTGTTGTTGCCGTGGCTGTGGCTGCTGTTTTTTATCACAGTAGTAGAAATGCCTAAACAGAATAAAAACAAACTACTCATAAAGTTGAAGAGTTTACTAGGGGAAAGGAAGATAATGCCTTCTGTATGATCCTGGAGAATTATTAGTATGGTGTCATGGGAGGCACTGGAATCTGCCCAGACAGGTTTTGTGGTTTTTCCCAGAGCCCTGTCCTTGCTTTTGCCTGTTCAGCTCAGTTGTCTCAGACCCAGCTGCAAGCCATACTGCCCTCAGCATTTCCCACCTTGCTGCTTTATCCCCACTATTCACTCAGCCCTTACGTCTGTTTTCACCGTAACACTACCGGCATCTCCCTGTCTCCCATCATATCATGCTGAGCCTTACAGAACACAGTTTTGTTTTGTTTTACAACACTAGTCCTTCCTTCCCCGTTTACAAAGTCTCCCACACAGACCTTGGTCTTAGAGCATCGATAGGTGCTTTTTAGGGGCCTGGGAGAGGCCTGGACTAAAACAAAGCTGGGTCAAGGGTAGGTCCATTCTCTAATGCCCAAGGACTCATCAATCATGTAAATATTCACGTACACAGTAAGGGAAATCTCATCTGCATCTCTCCTGAGGCACCTTGAGGTAAGAGAACGGCTTTCCTGTACCCACCTAAGAAACATGACAGGGACAAGGTGGCCTGGAGACACAACCCCACCTTGTGGTTGAGAGCCCTGGCTCTCCTGCCTGGTTTAAGACAAATTAGCCACGTTCATTGCCAGAATAGTAGAAGAATGGTCTCTAGCCCAGCTGCGGAGGTTGTTCCTCTGAAACCTTTTGAGAGCTGGGTCTAGATAACCCACATTGCTCTCAGCCCTACTGTCTTCCAAACTCCCACAGGATGGGCCTGTAAGCCCTGCTTACAGCCTTCAACCGCGTTCCTAATCCAAAGTCCCAAAGTCTTCCACACTCCTCCAACCCCCAGCACAGTCAGGCTTCTCACAGCCATAGCCCCACTCCCCACCCTGACTTCTGTCTTAGCCACTTTTCTATTGCTCTGACAACACACTATGACCAAGGCATTTTATAAAAGAAGGCATTTAATTGGGGCTCAGCCTTCTAGAGGCTGAGTCTATGCATTCCAAAACATGAGTCGATGGGGGCCATTCTTATTCAAACCACCACAGTTGTGTTCATCTTACATTTCCAAAGGAAAGAGAACTCTGTATAGCAATGTCCCATAACCAAGCATTTCAGAACCGGAAGGAACAGTTGAGACTACCTACACTCACCCTAGCCTTCACTTTTCCTCTCTTTTTTCCTTTCCTCTCTTTCCCATCTAGTGACGTCAGCAAGGCAAAGCTGGCACTCAGAGGTGTTTAGTGAATGAATGATTCAAACACCAAGCACAAGTCAGTCACGTGATGCGCTGGTGTAGGGTACACCAGGAGGTCGTGAAACACGGGAAGGGAAGAAGGAGTCGGGACTGGCTTCCCCAGCTCCTGAAGGCATGAAAGTGAGAAAGGAAGGGGTGTTAAGAAGTGTTGGGGATCTTCCCTGGAGCCAAGTGCGGTGACCCTGGTACTTGTAGTCCTAGATCCATCAAGATTTGAGCTAGGGGTTAGAGTTTGAGTCCAGCCTGTAACACGGGGAGACTTCATCTTTGAACTACAAACCTGCCTTCCCCAGCTTGGCGGCAGAGGTGAGGAAGAAGATTCCACTCATTCCTAGGGCAGGGCCCTTTTCCTAGGTGGAAACTGCTCCTGAAAGGTGACCTTAGTGTCCTTTCCTTTTGTTCTCTTTCTGCCTCACTGGAGCCTGTCTTGTCCTTTGGGGCCCTGCCAAGAGAGGATGAATTGCACTTGAAAGAAATTGCATTCTGAGAGCACAAGCCCTTTCTAGACACACCAGGTAGGGGCATGTGCTGGGCTAACCCGAGTCTCCAGAGTGAAGTTGTCAGGGTCTCAGTGGGACCTCTCCGCTCAGAACCCCTTTGCCTTCTCTTTGACAGCTAAAGACGCTGAGCCACAGTGAGGGGCAAGCGGAGCGGTCGCTATAAAGACCTTCTTGTTGCCAGCCTCACCCTGGTCTTGCAGAAACCAGGTTACCTTCCACTGGTGGCATGGGCGTGGCTCCAGGATGTGAGCCCCAAGTCTCTTGCCGAAGGACAAGAGCAGGAACGAGGACAGATCCCAGAGTCCCAGAGTTCAGCTGCTTCTCTTGGACACTGCCCAGAGAGGACCCTACGGAAACATCACACACAGGCTTGCTCAGCCCCTGTGTGCACTGTGTGCACTGTCTTCCCACACGTCAGTTGTTTGGAGTTCTCAGACATCACGTGTGGGCCTTATGGCTGTGCCACACTGACATGCTACAAACACCCCAGGGCTATGGCTCACCTTCCAGTGATGGCCATCTTCTTCCAGAATTTTCCAAACCAAACTGGCAAGTTGGTGAGTACCACTGTACACAGGTTCAGCGGGCAACGATTGATATGATTCTCATTACAGATAATTTCTGGACAATGTCCTCCACAAGGACAAACACAAAAAGTATCACATTGTCTTCCGTATCTGCACCTCAGACAAAGAAGCAGTTGTCTTCCTTAGCTAGCCCTCATATTGGGTGCATATGGCTTAAAGATTGGGAGAGAGTGGAGCTTTGACACCTAGTGTCACCTCTTCTGGTCATGCATCTCTAGCAAGCCACAGGAAGTCCTTCCTGTTATCATCACCACAGTTTCTGTACTAATAAACTTCTCTAAGACTACTAGGCAGAAGTTCCTTACATACAGAACACATATAGCTGCTTTAGCTGTTGGTCTTGACAGAAAGCTAAAATTCAAAGCATTAGCAGATACCAACATGCTTTGATACTACAGGGAGTTCAGCATCTCCCAGTCTTCTGCTTCATCGACAGAACTCAGAACTCAACACTGGTTGGAGAGGCATTTATTGCTGCAATGGGACTCCCAAGAAAAACAACTTGAGGGAGCATTTGCTGTGGTTCGCTGTTTCAAAGGTGTCACGGTCCCCTGACTCTGTTGTTTCTGTGGTGAGAAAGCATCATGGTAGGAACAAGTGAGGCAGAGGGATGACAGAGAGTGATAAAATGAATCTACCTTCACAGACACGTCTCCAGCTACCGGCCCCCTGCTTCCCAATAACAATCACAATCCATAGATGGATCCGTTCATCGGTGGGGTCAGAATTCCAATGACTGAGTCACTGTCCATCACTAGCTGAAGACGGAGGCTTCAGTACACAAGGCTTTTCAGGGTAACTCACATCCAAACCATAAAAAAAAAACCAAAAAAAAAAAAACAAAACACATATGCCAGCTCATCTGGCCAAACAGGAAAGCTGAAGCATAATTGCTTTTGGATTCCATGAATATATGGTGTTCCTAAGCAACTGCTCTTGCTTGCAGAGGCCACTGAGCCAGGCTTCTGCTGGTGCTGTTCTAGGGAAACTCCAGATAGAAACAGCCCGTGGATGCAGACACTCAAATTTATAGCACCAAGTCTTTGACCTCTTATGTATGGGGCTGCATACACACTTCCTAGACTAATGAAACTCCACTAAGTTTCCATATGGTATTAGAAAGAATGGTTTGTTGTTAGCTGTAACATGGGAATGCTGCATGCTGAACTCTGTAACTCAAAGGCCATGATGGAGAGGGCTGTGACTGGGACCCCAGTGAAGCGCCTGGTGGCCCTAGGAAGGGACTTGGCTGCTGTAAAGTCCTACTACAAGTATGGATTATGGGTTCAGAATAGAACTCTTTTCTTGATAACTTTTTGTTTTATTGAGACAGGGTATTATGTAGCCCTGGCCTCAAACTTGTTCTGTAGCCAAGAGTATCCTTGAACTCCCGATCCTCCTGCCTCCACCTCTCAGATACTGGAATTGCTTGTGTATGCTACCTTGTCTGACTCCTTTTCCTTAGTTTTGAGTATTCAAATAGCTGAAGTAACAGAAGGTCTACCAGAGGGAGTCACGTGTCTAGAGCCTCTGGCCAGTGCCCATCCCAAAATGTGGGGCTACAAAATGGCATTTGTACAAATGCAATTCAAAACACGATTTCATTCTGGGGGATATAATCAGAGATCAACGTTTTCATCAAGTTGCTGGGCACAGTGGAATGTCCAGCAGAGAGAGCACAAAGAGGTGGAAACAGACCAACGATCTCACAGCAAACCAGACGCTGCCACTCCAGGGAGGTATGACGGCTTGTCATTCACATCAGCTGTCCTCAGCTTGTTCTGAAGGACAGGGTCATGGATCTCCATGGTCACCCATGGAAGTAGACTTCAAGATAACTTCTTCAAGGGCCACAATGTGGGGCACCCACTCGCTGTTTCTGTTTGCTGGGACTGTAGGTTGCATTTTTCTTCTTCCTTTCACCAACTCTTTTAATGTGGCTCCATTTTATAATGCAACATTTTCTTTACTATTTTCACAGGGAAATTTAAGAGAATAAACCCCTTCCAATCTTTTAATGATTCTCTTCAGGAAGAAGAGGAAAAGGGGAGTAGAGGGGAATGAATAAGAAGGGTCCACAGTGGATCTCTTCATTGTGGAGAAACACCCCGAATGTGGCCAATTTTACATTTAACTGTTTCCTTAGTAGTTTACCAACAGGGCCCAAAAGAGCGTTGCTGTCCTCCAACAATGACAGAATTTTCGAGCCAGCTTGGTGTTGGATTATTTCCTAGCAAAGATTCAATTGAATTCAAGTAAAGTGGGTTTTTATTGGAACAGTTATGAGCATGCCCGATGATGAAGTAGTGTCCAGCTACTCTTTCTGGGTGGATTTGATTTTCTATAATGAATTTATTGGGTTTGCTAAAAACCTCCAAGCAAAAATTGGCAAAAATCTACTGATCGGCAAGACACAGAGTGGAAAGAGATACCAAGGAGCATAGACATGCAGTTTTTTGGATTTATTTTTTCAGCACAAAAGTTAGGCCAGTTGAGCTCTGTTAGTTTGGGGATAGGTAGGTTTGTCATGATTCCTAAGGACAGATCTTTCCAAGACCTTCACTCTCCTAGAAAGAACTGTGAATTGGCTGCTGAACTGTGTGCAAACCCAGAGTAGACAGGGGCAAGGACAGAAAGAACACTGGTTTCAGTGTCACCCACATAAGGTGATGGAATTCTCTAAGTGGCCAACCAGCCTTTGTCACCTTGGTGCTTCTAGTGTTGTTGCCATACAGGATATCATGAGCTGGCCCGTCACAAAAAGGCAGGTCCCAACCTGGTTTGTGACCTCAACAAATGTACATCATTATTGTCTCTGGCCACTTACCATTGCTCTTCTAACCAATCACTACTGACTTAGGAAAGGGGGGCGGTTGTTGAGAAAGGTTTCTCTGTGCAGCTCTGGCTGTCCTGGAACCTACTCTGTAGTCCAGCTTATCCTCGAACCCAGAGATCCACTTGCCTCTGCCTCCTGAGTGTTGGGATTAAAGGTTTGCACCTCCACCCATCTAATTTAGGGACTCTTTATTTTCCAGTATTTCCGGAGGTGAGAAGTTTTAAAAATGAAGAGTTAGCCCTACCACATCCCCTTTGGAGGCTGTGGGAGATTCTGTCGTTGTGTCTTTTCCAACTTCTATACTTGTCAATACTTACTCCTTGGTTTGTGGTCACTTTTTCTGTCTTCAGAGCCAACAACAGTTCAGCATCATCAAAGCTCAATTTTCCTTTTCTCTCCTCCTTTTCCCTTCCCCTCTCTGCTCATCCCTGCGTATGGCTTTGTGTCTCCTTCTCTGACACGAATTTTCTTCTTTGAAAAGGACCTTTGCAGGGAATTGGGGCCAACATGGCTGGTCCATGATCATGCTTGCATGTCAACGTCTTTAATCACAGCTGCCAAGTTCATGTTGTGTAGAAGGTTTCCACAAGTTCTGGGTCGGGAGACTGCTATTTGACCTGTAAGCTTTACAATCCCATCAGTGTGGTTTTTGGGTGTTGTACCTTCCTTGCATTCCAGGAATTAATGTTACCCATTCACAATGTTGTTATTATTTGTATATTTAAGTAATTGCTGGATTTAGGCTGCTAATATTTTAATCGGGATCTTGGTATCTAATTTTATGAATTGTATTTCCTTCTTTATTTAACTGATAGTTTGAGGCAACAATTATGTGTCAGGCATTGTTCTAAGACCTTAGAGCTCTTCAGGAGACAAGATAGAGAAAGTCCTTGACTTGTGGAGATTGTATTCTAGAGGAAGAGACAATAATAAATGTACAAGAAATATTTATGATCGGAGACAATGTTATTCACTATGCAGAAAAGTAATTAGGAGAAGGAAATGGAGAGTGGCTGACACCTGATGGAACCTGAAGCTGAAGAAAAGGCAGGATAAGCCTGTGACAGGCAGGGAAATGACCAATGTAAAGGCCCTGGAGGTAGGGTCACTCGACTGGGGAGCAGCAAGCAGGCTATATAGGAAGCAGTGGTTTTATCTGTAACAATTTGTACTCTGCCACCTCTTCTTTTTCTCCTTTTATCTCTCTTCAGTCAATCTTGCCGGGTGTTTATGTTTCTTTACTTTTTTAAGGCGTTAGTTTGTGGCCTCTAGGGAGATGTTCTTCCATTCTGTTTCTTTTCTCATTCACTTTGTAATTTCATTTCTCCTGTTTCTTTGACTGATGTTTGTCAATTGTGATCCCCCCTCCCCAGCCCCAAATAATTCAAACTTTCTCTCTGTGTCAGTCTTGTTAACTTGACAGAATCTAGAATTGCTTGGGAGCTGGCCTTCTGAGAATGGTTATGGAGCATCACCCTGATTGTGGTAAGGTGGCCAGACCCACCCACTGTAGGCAGCACCACTCCCTAGGCTGGGGTCCGGGACTATATACGTGGAGAAATGGAGCTAAGTGGCAGTAGGCGTTCATCTTGCTCTGCTTCAAGCCTCAACCACCTTGACTTCTCATCATGATGAACTGCACCCTTAATGACAAGCTGTAATAAACCCTTTCTTCCCTAAACTGCTTTATTCAAAGCTTTCTGTCACAGGAACTGGAGGAGAATCCAAGAGCTGGTGATTTTTGGCTTCATTCTTTAGCCTGGGAAGACAGAAGGGATGGAAAATTGAGCGGATGAGCCAGTCACACTCTCTATCAAGCAGACGTAAAAGAGCTTCCAAGAAACCCTGAGAAGGACATGGGCCTGAGGGCTCCTGGACTGCTGGGATGTCCCCGAAGGAATGTGTGCTTAAAAGACAGGGAAGCTTCACAGCCCCTAACCCAGCCTTGCTCTATGCTTCTCCTCCATATAGCTGCACATCTACAGTGCAGTAACAGCCTGTGTCAAGAATGGTAAAACTAAGCCAAGGGTTCCCCCAGCTCCTGCTCTAACAGCTTCATTCAACCCGAAAGAGTGGGACGTGGAACCCTCCCCATTTAGAGCGACCGTAGAAAGCAGTTCAGGGGAATGGAGCCTCAACCTGTGGGGTCAGATGGCATCTCCAGGAGCTGTATTAGAGGACAGTTGGCCTGAGGGTCGCAGTGTGAGGGGGACGATGTGTGTGTATGTGTCACGTGGCTTGCAAGAGCGGGAAACCACCGCTTAATCTTTTCTCCCCCTTGCATTTCCACAGGAGAAACACCGAAGCATACAATTTAAATAGCTATATTTGTCTGTGCAGGGAAAGAAACATGGTGCTTGTGAGTTTCTAGCTCAGGGAGAATCATTACCAAGACATCAATCAGCACCTTCAGAGATTGTGGGGCAGGCAGGGACAATCTGATGCCCATCTGGCTTCGTGCGGACCATCTCTATCTGCCACCACCACCATTTCTTCCTTTCTGCTAGCTCTCTCCCGGAGATTGTTTTTCATGAGGGACTAGGATGCTCGAGATAGGAGCTTTCAGAGCCAGAAAAACCAACCAATGTTCAGGCAGACTGGAGGGCCATTGCTTTCTGAGCTCTGCCATCATCCACTCTTCACAGTGTATGTGTTTGTAAACAAAAGGAACAACACCGTATTCAACGTGGAGGGCTTATTCACAGCTCTATTGTGTGGGACAGTCCCTCGTTAGGACTTAATTATGACTGTCAGTTTGTGAGAATGCTGGTGAGCCCTGGCCCTGTTCAGGAACGGAATCTTGGAAATCTTGCTGACTTGTGAATGCAAAAAAAAAAAAAAAAAATCTGTCTTCTCTGCTAGGCATTAATGATTCTCATGGAGGCAAGCGAGCGCCGGTTTGAGCAAAGACAAGTTGATGTGGATGGAGTAAACAAGGTCCACGGGAATGCACTTGCTAGCTGATGCGCTGGATAGGAGACGTATTTCGCTTTAATGTGGCAACCTCATGCGCATACGTGTGAATCATAGGTACACGGTCAAGGTTAAGGCTGAGATTTGCTCTGCTACAGAGACATGAATTTCCTAGTGACTTAAGTAAATTAGACCATCTGCAGGACAGTGTAGACACCTCAGTGGGGCCCTACAGTGCGTTTACTCAGATAGCAAAGGCATCCCTTAACCAGGGAAGACACAAGGGAATTTCCGGGTGGGTGGTATTTCCCAGCATGCACTCACAGAGGATGAGGGGTAATTGCTGACCGTCCTTGGTGGGAGAGATCTTTAAGACAAATCCATGTATCCTGGGGCTTCCCCTTTATGAAGGCTAGAACTAAGTGTCAAAGATTTGGAGTGGTTTGGGAACTGGGGGGTCTGATGCTAAGTCTGGTTCTGGTAGCATGTCTGCAATCCCAGCAACTTGGGAGGCTGAGATAGGTTAGTGGGAACTTCAAGGCCTGCCTGGGTTACCCAGTGAGTCTAAAGCCAGTTTAGGCACTCTAAGGAGATCCTGTCTCAAAATTAAAGGTGGAAAAGAATTCTGGGACTGTAGGTCAGGGGATGATCTCTTGCCTAGCATGTTCAAGGCCAGAGTTCAACATCCACTGAAGAAAGGGAGGGAGGGAGGGAGAGAGAGGGAGGGAGCTCACGGGTGGTCATTTCTGCCATATCTACTATACTGAGCCGCAGGCCAGGGCAGATGTCAGACTCCATTGGGACCTGAGGCTGTGAGCCTCTGAGGCCCACTCCGAGGTGAAGAGGCCAGCATCCGGGGCTTTGAAGAATGATGGACTCTACGAACAACCGTCTGAAGCATCTGTTCTGAGTCTGTGGGCCTGGGCTGGAGCGATAACAATGACTCACCTGTTTACGGTGGTTATTTTTTGCCAGGCACCAGATTGTATTATATTTGGACTTGAATGGGGAAAAAAAATTACAGCCGATTTTTTAAGGCAAAAACAAACTAGCATCCCTGGAGGTTCTGAGCGTGTCTCCTAAAATTTCACTGAAATTCAACAGTGAATGCAGTAGGACCAGGATGAAGCCTCTATGTGTGTGTCTGAGCTTCTGCCTGCCCAGACAAAGAAGGGTGCAAGCTGGAAGCATCCCCAGATCTGGGCCTCTGGCATAGAGGGGGATCCTGGAAGCAGCCAGGAGTGGCAAGTGTGAGGGACTGCTGACAAGGGTCTTCTGAATGAGAATCAGAGATGCTCCTGCAAGGCAGGGGTGGGATGGAGTAATACCCTGTGGGGTGCCGCCAACCCTGCAACTCAGATCTTACCTGCTGTGTCCGCTCTAAGAAGAACGGGGTCCTTTGCCTTCGTGCGTTTAATTGCCTTACTTCTATTCCTTGAAAAGTCAAGTGCTTAGGAAACTGGCTTTCTTTTTTAAACTCATGTATTTTTTTTTATTGCTATCTGGAGGGCGTGGATGCCAAGGGCAACCCCGCAGAGCTGATTTTCTCCTCCCACCATGTAGTTCCTAGGGATACAGCACAGGTTGTCAAGCATAGCTGAAAGCCACCCACCCTCCGCACGCTTATTCTTCCCAGCGTGGGATTCTAGAGCCCTGGTTTTGCTCCCATTGTCTGTGGTTGGGGATTAAGATCCCAGGAGCTGTGAATCCTGCCAGCCTTTCAGGCTGAGGTCCTAGGAAGAGAGGGTGACTTTCCCCCACACAACAGAGGGTGAGCAAGTATTTCAAAGAGACACAGTTTGATTCTTCTGTTCTGCTGAGTGCATGCTTGCAGGTCCAAATCGGTAGTCAAAGGCACCAGCTTCCTCTCTTGAGCAGAGTGAATTTGACTACTTCATGGACCTCTTAGCGAGTCAGTTTAGGACTGAGAAGGTGGCACCATAGATAAAAACAATAGCCATACAAGTGTGAAGATGGGCTTTCAGGCCTCCCGGGAACCCATGAAAAAGCAGGCAGGTGTGTGTGGGGGGGGAGGGGGCGCCAGTAATCTCAGCACAAGTGACACAGTCAGGAGATACCCAGAGCAAGCTGACTAGCTAGATTCGCCAAAGTCAGCAAGCTCGAGTTCAACAAGTGACCTCACTCCAAGGTATAGAGTGGAGCACGATGAACAGAGATGTCTGACATCCACTTTGGGTCTCTACACGCATGCACACATGTGCATGAGAATCCAGTGCACACACACATGCCAAAAGCAAACTCAATTTAGTGAGCAAGCCAGGGGCATAATCTACAGGCCCAGATCCAGTTGTTCATTCCAACAATCAGCAAATAAACCCTAGGAATTAGTAAGATTAAGAACCCAAAGGTTTCTTACGATGCCATTTCTCAATGCTGATTTCACTTTGGGTTGCTAGGAGATAAATTATTTTTTTTTAAAAGGGCAATTTGCATAAAGACCAGGACAGCATTTTAATAATGTCAATATATAGCCAAATGGACTGAAAGTGCCAAAGTGACAATTTCTCAGTGGATAATTAAGTTTCCAAATTTAAACGTTATAAAAAGAGATGGGCTTGTATTCCACGGAGCTCCGGTCCACTTGGGGAGCTAATTATTTCTCAAGAACAACGCTGGGTCATGTTAGCCATCATCTTGCTAATCTAACAATATTGAGCCACTGGGAGGTGGTGCCCATCCTACCACACCATCAGGAATGGTATTTTAATCGTAGAATCCCAGGAAACCCATTCTTCTTATCACTAGCGCAAATGTGACGATTTGTCTAGCAGCCAGGGCTCAATCTACTCTGCGTGCTGCCGCATGAGAGTGGCTTCATCACCTGGCTCCCCTCTGCTTGGAGTCTCCCCTGGGAGGCCTGGGCTCTCTATTGGAGTTGTGCGTGGCTTGGTAAAAGAGCCCGAAGGGATCTGGGGAAAGGCTTCAGACAGGGAAGAGGACAGAATGGGAGCATGGGATGCTGTCCTGGAGCAGCTGCAGCACAGCCCAGGTAGCTCCGAGCAACAGCTGTCTGGACACAGATGTCCTTGAGACACTGCCTCATTGGTCTATCCCTGTTAGGTTGTTCTTCACCTCTCTGGTCAGTGATCTTCTTCCAGGAAACATCTGGAGCTCTCGATGAAGGGTTATGAAAGTCCTGGATGCTCATGCCTGGCAGTAGAGTTGATTACCAGAGGTGGAAGCGATGTCCTCCCAGGACCGCACCCAACCACTAACTGAACAGCCTTCGGTGATGCTCACCCTTGCAGAAGAAGCTGTGGAATTTTAGTTGCATCGCCTTCAGAAACCCTTTGGGCTCTGAAATTAAAATGTCTCCTTTCCCTTCCAACCCTCTTAGCTCTGCACATCCATGACCTCCCTCTTCCTCTTTCCACCTACCAGGCTGGGTACCATTAGGAAGGTCCTTAGAACCCATCAGCCTCATATAGCTTGGTGAGCTTTATCGTGTTCTAGGAAAATGCTCATTTCCCTTTTTCAAACATAAATAGAAACTGGAGAAAAGGTTTTTTTCCAAAAAAAAAAAAAACTACTTCAAAAGAGCAAGTATAGGAGCAGTAGGTCATTTCACACCTTAAGACAACAGTCATATTCATTTCTCCTCTTCCAATACCTACTCTTACCTTTTCCTCATGGATGTTAGAGGGGCCCTTCAGTAGCTCAAAGGTCAACCCTCTATTCCATAGGGGAGTTGTAAAAGCTCAGGGACCATTGACTCCAGTGAAACTGATCTCAACTGCTATCTCCCAGGGCTCAGAAGACAGAACACATCTGTTCACGCCTGGATGCTCATCCACTCATGTCTGCTTAATAAATCGTGTCGAAGGAGAGCAAGAGCAGCCTTGCTATAAGGAGCTCACTTTGAGTGGGGGCCATAGAGGATAGGAATGTACTAATGAGGGGAAAAAAGGGTTAGCCTCAGGGAAGCCCGGAATGAGTTCTCTCTAGGCATGGTGGTACATGCCTGTAACCGTTAGAACTCAGGCATCTGAGGCAGGAAGGTGGCTGTGAGTTTGAGGCCAGCCTGGGTTACCTAGTGAGCTTGAAGTCATCCGAGGCTATGGAGTGAGACACTGTCCAAAGAAAACTTAAAATGATGGACATCCCATTGCTGGGCGGGTGGGCCATGGTAGAACATAGATTCTGGTCTTTGTATAGCAGGAAGATGTTGGAGGGTCTTGATTAGAGGACTGGCACATGACACCCTGGTTTTTCAAAGGTTGTTCTCATCTAGTGGTCCAGGTGAGAGATGAGCGTGATTTGTAGAAACTGATGGCCAAAGAAGTTCTGGAGGTAATGCTGATGGCGCCTATGGCCTGGTGGGATAGGGTGAGTAGTCAGAAGTGGGGGCCAGAGCAGCGCCTGCTTTCCTTTGGCTCTATTCTTAGGGGAAAAAGTCCACTGGAAGCTGAGGAAGGAGACGTCACTCTTGGCTCCTGGTTTAAGGGTTCATTAGTCAGTCCATCAGGGCAGTTGAGGCTGAGCTTGTGGTGTGACTTGTTCACATCCCAGCCAGTGTGGAAGCAGAGACCATAGGTGGGAACTGGAAGTGGAAGCCACCTTCAAGTCCCTCTCCAGTATCCCCTGCCTGCCAGCCAGACCTCATGCCCCCAAAGCTTCACAACGTGCCAAAACAGCACCAGCAGATGAGGACCAAGTGAGCTTATGGGAGTCATTTATTTTTTACCCATACCCATAATGCTGAGTCAGGAGGATTGTAAGTTTGAGATCAACCAGGATTAGATAGCAATACCCTACCTCAAAACAAACTTTTTTTTTTAAATCAAGCTAAGCACATGTGGTGATGAATGGCCATAATTTTGAAAAATATTCCCAAGACATCACAGAGAACACCCTTCCTCATCTCAACACCCCTGTGAAGGTCATAGACACCTCTCCTCAAATTCTATACTCTCCCTAAATTCCTCAAACCAAAAAGAGCCAGTATTTCTTCCAGTGCCGTGTGCAGCATGCAACACTGCCTGCCAAGGAGCCAAGCAGGGTGTGCAGGAAGCAGAGTCCACGGGAACGGCACTAGAGAAGTCTTTCTGCTCTAGCTCAGCGTAGACACAGCAGAGTGAAAATCTATCTACACAACATGTTAAGACCACATTAAATATAAACATGCGTGTATGCCCAGGAAAAAGAACTGGAGGTTGTGCTCGTGGTCTTGATGATGCTGTTTGGAGATGAATGGTTACAAGTGAGGAGTTTTCCAGCATTTTGAATATTTTTCGTGATTTAAAATATTAATGTTTGTAAGAAGATATTTATTGTCCTGAGAACATTTTTAAAATTAAAATTTTGTTATAAAGAATTGTCTTGGTTAGGGTTTTATTGCTGTGAAGAGAAATCATGACTACAGCAACTCTTATAAAGAAAGACGTTTAACTGGGGCTGGCTTTCTACTCAGAGGTTTAGTCCATTATCACCATGGTGGGCGGCATGCAGGCTGACATGGTGCTGGAGTGTAGCTGAGAGCTCTACCTCTGGATCTGCAGGCAGCAGGAAGAGGTAATGAGCCACTAGGCCTGGCTTCAGCTTCTGAAACCTCAAAGTCCACCCCTAGCGCCACACTTCCTCCAACAAGACCATACCTACTCCAACAAAACCACACCTCCTAATAGTGCCACTCCCTATGAACCTATGGGGTTATTTTCATGTCGGAAAAAGTCAAAGATGACCAAATTTAATTATTATTGAACATTTCCCTGGTGGCTCCATGATAGATTGGTGAGTAATAAACAGACATATGCAATTAATAGATGGATGAACTTATGCTATAGAATCTGTATTTCTTGTTTTTAACTTCAAAATTTTTCAAGCCTGGGACATTGTAAAGAAAAATGGAAATATCAGTCAATTGCTAAAATTTTCCATGTTTCTACCTAACTAACTCTCTGGCCCATTGGCCAGAAAATATTACCTATTGAGACTAACTTGGGAGCCATTTTTTATGATAACCTTCTTCATGCTTACTAATTCTTTCTGCTTCCTTGTTGGATTTATTTACTGATCTTCACTTGCTATGCATTCTACACATATTTCTCTTTACACTTGCCTTTCTAATATTTCAAAACATACTTTTGGATGTTTAAAAAGTAAAGCACAGTGGTAGAGAGATGGTCCGGTGGTTAAAAGTACTTCCTGCTCTTCTAGAGGACATGAGCTGGATTCCCAGTACCGATGTCAGGAAGCTTAGAACTACCTGCGATGCTGTCTCCAGGGGATGGAACACTCTCTTCTGGCTTCTTTGGCACCTGCACTTACACACACAGACACAGACACAGACACACACACACACACACACACACACACACACACACACAATACATCCTTTGATATAACAAGTCTTAAAAAATCAAATACCCACAAATATTATTTTTTCCTTTTGAAAGCTTTTGATAATATTAATGCATGACTACGAATAGAAACTAATGAACTATGAATAGGATCATATAAATTCAAAATTAATTACGCATCTTGCCCATTTATCTTTTCATGGGGTCTTCTGTTGATTTGTGTAAATGGAGACTGTGCATTCATTTCACAGCTGCTCAGACCCAAATATTCACAAAGAAGCTATATTAATTACAAGACTGTTTGACTAAGGGCTCAGGCATATTTCTAGCTAGCTCTTACATCTTAAATTAACCCATTTCTATTAATCTGTATATTATCACAAGGCTGTGTCTCACTGATAAGATTCCAGTGTCTTTCTCCTACATGTCATCTGTCTGACTCTGCCTTCTTTCTCCCTGCATTCAGTTTTCCCACCTAGCTCTATTCTGCCCTCCATAGGCCAAAGCAGCTTCTTTATTAATCAATGGTAAAACAACAACAACAACAAAAACAAAAAACCCAAAAACATATTCACAGCATATAGAGGGGAATCCCACATCCGTTTTTCTAACCCCTGTTGAATCTTAATCGTTCTGATCATTTGAATTTAGCTGTCATTCTTATTGTATGCTAAAAGGGGTTCTCAGGTCAAATCTGAGAATCTGTTTCATTAAGATGTTCTCTCTTTTGTCTGATCCAGAGGATATCCTTTATGCTTGCAGCTAGTGTCAAGTTGGTACCACGTGTTCTAAGAATCCAGACAAACTATGCCTGTGATGTACTGAGTGTGAAACCTGCTTCTATAGCTCTTTTCTCCATCAGGAGACTGACGGTATAAAGTGAAATGGTCAGTTTACTGCCTGGTATCTGGTGAGAAATTGCCTTTGCTAGTTTGAGTCAGATTGTGTGTGTGAGAGAAGATGCCGCTATCTAGGTGGGGTGCCCAGAACCATCTGGGGGCTGGAGAGCAAAGTTGAGCAGAGTTCCTGGGAGCTCCCCTTTCCCATCAGCACAGCTCTGAGTCCCACTTGCTGTTGAACACACATCTCTTTCAAGCTCTTTGCTTTGATCACTAATTGAATCTTCGCATCGTGAGCACTGTGGGGGCTTCAGCCGACCCCTTCTCATTGCAGATTTCATGAGAATAATGTTCTTCATTTTGATTGTTTTGATCAGTAATTAAGACCTTGGTAAATGGAGAGTCTGTACTGTCTTGCTTGCATGTTCCATGTGGATCTTGCCTTCTGTAAGACTGCTTTGTTTCTAGATTTAAAAATTCCACACAAACCACTTTATTTAAGGGCTTCTCTTCTCTCCCCACCCATTTTCCTTACTATACTTCACTTAAAACAAATTTCCACCATGATTGTGACATGTATTTACTCTGGTATGAGTGGTTTAAAGATTAAAAATGGGATGTATTTAAAGTAAACAAGTTTAAATTACAAAGTTGAAAGCACATATGTCCCTAAATCAATATGACTTTAAATGTTTGAAAAGTTGTTCTTTGCTTGGTTTAATGAGGTGGATACTGAACCCAGGACTTCATGCATGTTTGGAAACTGCTCTGCCACTAAGCTGCTTGTCCAGCTCTCAAATTCACTTTGAAACACTAAGTAGAATGTTAAAATTAAAATCAAACTAAAATTAGAAAGCCAAACACTCTTTAAAAGATGAAAGTTGAATTTTTAAATGTTGACTATATTTTATTAAGTAGGTGGGGGAAAGATGGTCGAACTTCCAGTTCATCAATGGCTTGAGTGTGAGATGTTCCCGGCCCCATAGGCTCACGTGTTTGAACACTTGGTCCTCAGGAGTTGCAACCTTGCTGGAGAAAGGGGGTGTCCCTTGCTGGAGGAGGGTGGGTCCCTGGGGTGTGCCTTCAGGCTTTAAATGACACTTCTTTGCTCATTACTTATTGTATGTGAGCCCAAAGGACAACTAGCGTGAGTGAGTTCTCTCCTTCCACCATGTGGGTCCCAGGATGGAACTCAAGTTGTCAGGCCTGGTGACAAGGGCTTTACCTACTCAGCTGTCTCGCAGACCTGACTGGAGATTTCGTGGTTCAGCTCCACTTCCTGTTTGCTTTCTATGTCTCCCTGTGACTGGAGTGTGATTGGCAGCCTCTCCACGATGGACTGCACCCCTCAAACTATAAGCCAAAAGAAACCCTTCCTCAAGGGGCTTCTGGTCAGATGTTTTTGTCACAACAATGAGAAGCGTAACTTACATGCGAACAGACTCAGGCATCAGCCAAGGTTTCATTCACCTAATCTCTAGATGCACGCAGGCACAAATTAAGGGTAACGCCAACTGTTTAATTGCTGCAGAGTGCTCAGTGCAGGATGCAGCCACGACAAATAATGCAGCCACTCTTTTCAGTTTCTCTGAGCCGTAGACAATAAAGACAATGGAGAAAGTGGAATTTTAGAGCTACAAAGAAGGGATGCTTTGTGATAAAGAATACACCGTGTTTGTCTTCTCCAGAAGGATGGCCATTAACCACTTCTGCATTAACTGCATGTGCAGGCACAGCGCACTGGTCTTCCTTGGCTTATTTACTTTTTATTTGGAGGGATAGAGAAAAAGATACTGACAGGAGTTCCCTTGGGTCTGAGTTGCGTTTTCCACCTGAGGGAACATTTAGGGTCACAGGTGGCATGTCAGGTCCCTGGTCATAGAAGTACCTCGTGCTTTTTGAAATGCGTGCATTGATGCTGTACAGGGTGTTGGAGAATTCAGGACCCAGGACAGAGCTCCTCCTGCCTGGGGCCACTGTGAATACCAGCCCCACAATACTTTTAAATCTGGTGGTGGTTAAAGACTTAGGGAACGAGGTTTTGAATTTATTGGCTCATTATTCAGACCAAACATTTGAAGCAAAGTGCTGGGTGAAGCTATCGACTGGGTGAATGGAAGCGTCTTCAGGAGAAAAGAGGGTCAGCCACTTGGAACTGGTCTTGAAGGATGGAAGATGCCCAGAGAAAGAGAAAGGTCTGCTGCTGAGATTTGTGAAGAGGCTTCAAGAGAGACTATAGAATATGGTTTCCGGGTCCCAGGGACACAGTGAGTCTGTTCTAGGCAACAGTAGGGACCTTAGACCATGTCCTGCTGGCATCAGTTGGCTGTGGCCATATGCATCTGCACCAGCAGGTTTGTCAAGCTCCCAGGTGATTAAAACACAGCTGTGCCAGGCGGTGGTGGCACACGCCTTTAATCCCAGCACTCAGGAGGCAGAGGCAGGTTGATCTCTGTGAGTTCGAGGCCAGCCTGGTCTACAAGAGCTAGTTCCAGGACAGGAACCAAAAAAGCTATGGAGAAACCCTGTCTCGAAAAAAATCTAGAAACAAAACAAAACAAACAAACAAACAAACAAAAAAAAACCCACAGCTGTATTGAATGGCAGGGCCTCAGAGCAAGGATCTCAGAATTAACCCCTCCAGGAAGCAGCCCACTCTCGCCCCTAGCATCTCCCCTTTGCCTCTCCAAAGTCACAGACGGTTTCCAGCAGAGCATACTCTGCGACTTCTGGAAAGCCCACTGCTGAGCAAGACAAATGTGAAACAGGCATGGACAGAGAGGCGGGCTGTTTGCCTTCCATCCTCTGCTGCCTTTGCTTTTGCTGTCAGAGTTGGAAGCAGGTCTTTGATTTCCTAAAGTCAGTAAGCAAGAGCAAGAATCTGCTACTGTTTACTACAATCGGGTAAATATCCTTGAACCCCCAGCTCCCGCCGCTCGCCAGAGAAGTTGGTGCTCAGCAAAAGGCAAGAATGAAAACACAAACTGTTTTCCTTTGTTTTCAAAAAGAGTGTCAGTTGCTTTTCCTAATTGCAAAAATTATACAGGCTTATTGAAAAATAAATCAGACATGATGGACAGATAAAAACTAGAAAGGGCCAGTCTCTGAGTATCTAGTTGTTTTGTTTGAATTTCCACTTAGAAGAAGAAGAAGAAAAAAGAGCTCAGCTCATAAGCAAGGCAGCGATGAAGCTGGCAAACAATTGGAGCTCAAAAAACAGCATTCTTGTCAAGCTTCCTTTGCACCAGCTTTCTGACTTCCGAACTTTCAGGAATGTTCTCATCTCACCTGGTGTGATCAGTACTTAATGGTAGTGATTAACTCTCCAGCTTGGAAGGCAACTAGTTATTAAATAACAGCCCCCCTGCCATGCTACCCTTCTCCCAAACAATGCGCTCAAAAGCCCCTGTGTTCTCCCAGCTCTAGCCACGTCAGGGCTTTGGGGCAGGTGGTGGTACAAATGAAGTCATCTCGAGGCCCACATGCCCACATGGAAACTTCAGCAGCCTCAGCCTCTCTCTCTCTCTCTCTCTCTCTCTCTCTCTCTCTCTCTCTCTCCCCAGTTTCAAGAATCATGTTGCACCAGAGACTTCCCAGTGATTCAGTTCACTTTCTCCCTGGCTAAATCCCTTGCAAGGTTTGCTCTTGAGGAACTGTTCAGTCGTAAATCTGTTTTATGGGATTAGGAAATGAAACAGGGTGGTTTTCAAATACTGAGTTGGCACAATTGTGGGACATCTGGGGAAGATATTAAAATTCTGTGCATTCTTGAGGCCGCCAGGGGGAAGAATGGAAGAAATACACAGAGAGACAGGAAAAGGTAGTGGACCCTGTCCATTGTGGAGGGAAGTGATACTGTCTAAGGGTGTTGATTGGGCTGGCTCTCTTTGCTAGTTAAAAAATTGAAAGGAAAAAACAATCTAGGTATTGTCTTAAGGAAACAAACAAACAGTGCTGGATCTGACTCAGTTGGTAAAGTGTTTCACAAGGAACTGAGTTCAGATCCCCAGCTCCCACATAATAAACACAGTCAACTGTATCAGCCCAATCCCGACGCTGGCTGCGGAGGTGGAGGCAGCAGGATGGATCCCTGGGGCTTGCTGTCCAGCCCATTTAGGGGAGCTCCCCTGGCTGGGTAGTTCAATGAGAGATTACTCCTCCAAAACTAAAGCAGAGAATGATGGGGGAAAGCAAACAGCATTGACTTCTGGTTCACAATCTTACTTATCATCTGTACACACCTATACTCACACACCAACACAGAACAAAACCCGTCTGCCTTCACCATGTATCCTGAGCCCTGCTCAGGTGACAATCGTGCTCTGCTTATGAAGGGCTCAGCTATGGCATTGAGGGGATTTTTCAAGTTCAGCTGTGTTTCCTGAACCACCTGTCACCCTCTAAGAGGTACTTCATTGGCTTTTGATTAACGATGCCACTTTGCATGGAGGGGCTGATCTGCGGATGACTCTGGAGTGTCACCATCTTGCATTTGTGAGTAGGTTCCATGCTTCAGATGCCCTTTATGTTCTAGCATGTTCTAGAATACAAATGGCCTCCATTGAACCATTTCTTATCTTCTTTCCCCCTCAGTCACTGCCTTGCATTTAAAATGTGGATGAATCAATCGGAGCCATGACACAGCTATGGGGATTTTGAAAATAAGTTGGGATCAGAGTGTGTCCCTGATGGGAAATGGGAAAGGGCCAGGTATTTTTAGATCTACTCCAATTAAGTGCAATTGCCTGGCTAATTCAGGTCGAAACAGGGTCTCTTCCTACCTAAATGATCCCAGTGATTCAGGCTGTGAACCGTGGTACACTCTGCAGATGCTGATTGTAAATGACTCATCTACCAGTCATCAAGCAATAGCTAAACGCTCGGCAAAAATTACTCCCATCAGGGCCTTGATTTCTTATTATTTGTGGTGATCAAAACCCCATCGCAAAACTCTCCCGACATAGTAAGTGAAAAATACATGACACAGAACAATGCAGAAGGATGTGTTACCACTGTGATCAAAGCAGCAGGAGGCGAACAGACATCCCTATTGATTCATAAGTGCTTTGTTATGTCTGAGGAAAAAGAGGAGAACAAGGGACTGGAGAGATGGATCGTTGGCTGCTAAGAGCACTTCTGTTCTTGCAGAGGATCAGTAGTTCTCAGCACCAATATCAGGCAACTCAAAATCTCTTATAATGCTATCTCAGGGTGGGTGGGGGATCTTGCACCCTCTTCTGGCCTCTAAGAGTACTGCACTCAAATGTACACACACACACACACACACACACACACACACACACACAAATAAAAGCAAAACAAATATTTTTTTTAAAAAAAGAAGACATCATTTAAAGAAATGAGAACAAAAATGTTACTAACCTTGGTTTCCTGCTGAGAAGGATGGGCAGCTCTCAGAGTAGGAAGGGAAAGAATGTTTTCTATTGATGTTTAGACCACAGGAATGAATCAATTAATACAACTAAAATACTTACCTAATTGAAAACTTATAACGCCGTCTAACTAGCGATTAGCTTTTGAAGAAGGCACACATTTGGAGACCACATTAGCTTCTTAAAAGCAACTCCAGAAGAGCCCCTGACCATCTACCTGGGGCTGGTAGGAGCACCCCAACCACCAGGAAGCCAGCTGGCAGTTCTGTAAGAGCAAGTTGCTCAGTTGCTCCCTCTAACTGTGATGGTGTGTATGGCAGGTCCAGAGTACAGGGCTCTGACATTGTCTACCCTATTATTCAACCAGCGGAGAAGGCTCTCTTCAGAAGACTGTACAAAGAAGCAGGCTGACAGGCACCCTAAAAGATCCTTGATTTTAAAAAATCAAGCAGGCAGCACTTTAATGCAGATTAAAAGGCAAATTTCATATGACTTACATCCCCCCACACTTTGAGAAATCAAGAATGTAATGTATTGGACTTACTTAAAGGGAAGAACTAGTATCGCATGTGAAGTCTATCTTAATAAACTGTTTTTAAAAATCCGATCCCAGAACCCTTCTCTCCTCACAAAGTATTGGAAGCTCCGCAGATATGGAGCCTGTGCTGGGTTTGTTGCTGTGACAGATGCCTGAGAGAAGCAATGTATTAGCAGCAAACTTTATCCTGGCTCCTGTTGACAGAGGTTTCGGCTCACGGCTGGCTGGTTCCATCACTGTGCACCTGTGGTGACGTCGGACATCACAGAGTCAAGAAGACATCAAACGCTAGTCACTCACCTCACAGCAGGCAGGAAGCAGAAGGAGAGAGAGACAGGAGGGACTGGGGGCAAGGTATGTCCTTCAAAGGGTCAACCCACTGATGATGTCTGAGCCCTCTACTCCAACCCCTTCTCAGGGTAGGGCTCTAGTGAAGTTCTGGCTGGATGTCTGGTAGCGAAATGATACATCATGGCAAGGGTTCCAATGCCTCAGTAGCAAAACCTCCTCCTGCTGAGGCTCGCAGGGTGGTAAAGCCTTCCTGGAGTCTAAGTGAAATGTTGACAGTGTGTGCAAGAAATATCCACTGTAGCTTTCTCCACCATCCCCAAATGTTTACACCCTGAAAACTGTTCCCTTTCAGAGCCTGCTTCTACCAAGATAAGCCAAGCCTGCCTCCTCATTCAGTTGTGTATAATACCCCTGCCTTCTTGCTTATCTGTGTGCAGTGGCACCCCTACCTCCCTGCTCAGCTATATGCAACAACCCTTCCTTCCTGTTTAGATAATAAATACGCTGAGCTTCCAGCTGCTTTGACTTCCTCATCAGAGAGATCAGACCACCTGACCCCAGCTTTTCTGTGTACTTGTGTCCATCATTTCTTCATTCCCTCGCTGCCCCTCGTCAGGGCTCTGGGGTCCAAGCTGTGTAAAACACAGCAGCAGCTCAGTGTTCACCGGCTGTAGAGTGAGCCTCAAACACACGAGTCTTTGGGAGGACACTTGATATCCAGACACACAGAGACCTCAGTATCTCAAATAGCAGTTCCTTTGGGGGACTGGCTGAGAAGGGTGTCAAAATACCCCCTGACTGAATGATATTCTCATAGTTTGAATTTACCAACTAAGCATACCTGGCTCACACTGGAAGCCATATCTGTGAGAATTTCTGGTCTCCATCTCAATGGTTGAGTCAATTGTTTCTGTTATTCTTTTTCTTTTAAGCATTATGGGTAAAAAACAAACAAACTAGAAATCTCCTGTTTTAGTTAGGGTTTCTATTGCTATGAAGAGACACCATGACCACGGCAATTCTTATAAAGAAAACATTTGTTTGGGGTGTCTCACCTACAGTTTCAGAGGTTCAACTCATTATTATAATGATGGAGATCATGGTGGTGTTGTATGAAAGCTGCTTGTTCATTTCCTAGCCACCCAGACTCCTAAAATAACCACACAGAAACTATTAATTAAATCACTGCTTGGCCCATTAGCTCTAGCTTCTTATTGGCTAGCTCTTACATCTTTTTTTTTTTTGCTTTTTCGAGATAGGGTTTCTCTGTAGCTCTTACATCTTAATTTAACCCATTTATATTAATCTGTATATTGCCATGTGACTGTGGCTTACTGACAAAGTTCTGTCTGGCGTCTGTCTCTGGCAGGGCTACATGGCTTCTCCTGACTCTGCCTTCTTTCTCCCAGCATTTAGTTTAGTTTTCTCCACCTAGCTCTACCCTACCCTATCACAGGCCAAGACAGTTCTTTATTAACCAATGGTATTCGCAGCATACAGAGGGGAATCCCACATCATGGCAGCATTCAGATAGATGTGGTTCTGCAGGAGTAGCTGAGAGTCCTACATCTTGCAGACAAAGGAAGCCGACTGGTACTTTGGGCAGTATCCTGAGCATAGGAAACCTCAAAGCCTGCCCCCAAAGTGACACACTTCCTCCAATAAAGCCATACCCACTCTAATAAAGTTACACCTCCTAATAGTGTCACTCCCTATGAGATTACGGGGGCCAATTACATTCAAACTACCATACCTTCCTTATGTCTCTACTGAAGAACCCACAACTCAACCAAATGACAACAATAATCAAATGACCTAATGCAAAAGCATGCATCTTAAATAGGTAACTCTCTTTTTAAGAATATCTTTTATTTAGCCTTTTCATTGATAATTTTGTACATGTGTGTGATGTACCTGATTCTTTCCACAAATCTCCCTCTCCCACTCTTCCCAGGCTCTCCCTCAACACCCCGCCCCCACATACAAACACATTCCCATATCACTTTGAACCCACTAGGTCCAGTTAGTGTTGGCTGTTGGAATGTTGACTAATCTTTTTGGCTTGAGCTTACACAGGTGAGTTCAAGAGATGGGTGGCCATGCCCCGTCCAGAAGACAGTATTCCACTCAGCTCCTTTTGGTTCCCTCTTCCGAGATGTTCCCTGAGTGTCTGGGGCAGGGTTGTTATAGATGTCTGATTTAAGGCTGATCACTCAACAGTCACTTTTAAATAGATAATATCTTAAAGATGCTATAGAACTGATGTGTGGGCTATGATGCCCCACTGCTAAGCATCAGAAAAAAAGGCAAGTGCTAGTCTTACACCTACTGAGTGAAATAGTGAGTGTTAGCAAGAACATGAAGACATTAGAATGAGCATGCGCTGTTGCTGGGGTTGAGAAGTGAGGCAGCTGCTGTAGAAAATGGTGGTGTCTCTTGAGAACTAAGAGGAGTGGCTGATGAGATGACCTAGTGGGTAAGAGTACTTTTTGCAAAGCCTGATGATTCCAGGACCCACAGAGTGAAAGGAAAGAATCAACCCCAGCAAACTGTCTTCTAACCTCCACACATACACACCCTATCACACATATACCTGACCCTACTGTGGGCTCACACAAATAAATACATACGTGGGATAAAATGGGCCGGAGAGATGGTTCAGTGGTGCAAGCATGTATTACTCTTGTAGAGGACCAGAGTATGGTCCCCATCTGTCTTAGTCACTTTTCCATTGCTGTGGAGAGACACCATGACCAAGGCAACACCATGACCGGAGAGAGAGTCTATGGCCATCACCGTGGGAAGCCTGGCAGCAGGCAGGCAGGTATGACACTGGAGCAGCAGCTGGGTGCCTATATCCTGGTCAGAAAGTAAGAGGCAGAGAGCACTAATTGAGAGTGGTGTGGGCACCTGAAACCTCAAAGCCTGCCCCCAGTGACACGCTTCCTCCAACAAAGCCACACCTTCTAATCTTTCCCAAACAGTTCCTTCAACTGGGAACTTAGCATTCAAACATATGAGCCTATGGGAATCATTCTCATTCACATCACCACACCGCCCCCCATATCAGTGATTCACAACCACCTTTACACATCCATACAGAGACATACACACATAATTAAAAATAAAATCAGTCTTAAAATCATTAAAAGTAGGATCATCACAGAATCTAACAACCTCCCTTCTGAGCATCTATGTTCAAAAGAGTTGAAAGCAGAGGTATGTGTGTCCCTATGTCTATAGCAACAACTGAGCAGTGCAAGACAGCGGCCAATCTAGAGATGAATGGAAACACAACACATGATGTGTTACAATGGAATATTCTTCAGATTTAAGAAGGGGAGAAATTCTGTCTTATGCGGCAGCGTGGTTGAGCCTTGGGGACACTGGACTAAGAGAAACAAGTCAGTGGGGGGGGGAAGGAATGCCACTGGCTCCATCCATGTGAGATTAGTAAAGCCAAATTCAGTGAGAAAGGACAGTGGTGGTTACAAGAAGGGAAGAGGGATTGTTTGACAGTGGTAGTTTCCAATTTTCAGATGAGGCTCTACAGATTGGCTTTAGAATACCTGACTATACCCAATGCTACTGAAGCGTGCACTTTAAAATGGCTACCACGTGATGCGGTGCATTTTTTCGATACAATAAAAGCAGAAAAAGGGATCGGCTTTAAAACTTGCCAAGTGCCAATAACGGTTGAAGCTGAGAGATGACCCCATGGAAGTTCATTATGTTCCCTTCTCTTGCAAAAAGTCATTTAGAGGAAGGCATTTAGGGTTGAGTAAACTGTAGTAGAATGTGCACTGGAGAATGCTTATAATACAGAGCCGAAGCCCCACAGAACTTAGGGAGGGAGAACTTAGTAGGTGGGGCTCACGGTGCCTGGTACCACTTCCAGGACTGCAACCAGAGGGGAGCCAGGGATGCTCGCAAGCCTCTAGGTCACACCCAACAGGAGCACAGTCAACACCAGTGACACTCTTTTGTTTGCTGGACACCTTACAAGAGACTGTGCATTATTCTCTCTTGGAGCTGTGGAATGCTGGGAAATAAATATTCTGATTACAGGAACTCTATTTCTGATCTATTTCATTTAATTTCCAGCCACTTGATATCTGATTAAACTTCTCTATTCGCCTTTCTGGAATAAACAATATAAACAATTTCAGTGTTTATTAAGCTTTTCAAACATAGCATCAATTCCCCAGCCAGAATACCTTGCTTCGTTACCATGGATTTGATCCCAAGGCAGCTTCCCACGGATATCTGCCAAAACGTTCTTGGATTCGTTCGTAATCCATTTACTAACTTCCATTTGAAGGATAACTGTTTGTGTAAAACATTAACTATATTATTATGTCTCTTGATGGCTACCTAGATGAACTGGTAAATGATACAAAAATAACAATAAATAATATAATGATAATAACCAAAAGTGAGAAACGGAAAAATAGCTTAGCTTTCATGAATGACGTTGATCACTAAATTATGCCAAATTCCAGAAGGATACAAAGATGCTCTTGTAGATAGCTTCTTTATCTATGGCCGTCAAATGTCTAAGCATTTGGGTAGATCAAGACAGGTATCTAGTTATCAGTATCTAGTTGGTAGGTGTATAGTTGCTTTATATGATCTATGACAGCTATACTGTTGAATGACTTTATTAAATATTTAAGGCAAAGTAGAGAATAAATAACAAGTAGTTGGCAGAGAGAAGCAACAGACAGGGTAGCTACAAATCACCAAAATATGAGTTTGTAACATCCAGCCGAGATGACTGGAGAAGCCCAGTGAGAGAGCAAATGAAGGTTATAGCATCAAACTAGGGACTTAGAACACACAGCAGAAACCAGCCAGAGGCGTTGGCGCGGTCATCTGGAGTTCCCAGTGGAGCTGTCTCTCCAAGGATGAACTTTCAGCCTTCCATTGCCCAGGCATTTCTAGATCGTGGGATAAGCAATAGTAATGCCTTTTAGGAAGACTCTACCTTTCTGGCTCTATTCAGGGACAAACTACCTTCACTACTCTTCTCTGCTTGCTCTTTCCCCTCTCCCTGCTGCAGAGCCAGGGTGCCAGCCTGACCCAAGACAGGGATGTTTGGAGGACACTTTAAGACAAACATATTTGAGTCCAGAGATGTCTTTGCAGCAAGCTTAAATAACACACAACAATTTACCAAGGCAATGTGCACTGCAATAATTTCCACACATGCATGCACGCACACAGACCGCAGGTGCAGGAACAGTTCAAAGAGAGGATATTCCTGGAAAAGGGTAGAAACGGGGCACACTGCTGCATAATACCACACCAGTGTAAGCAGAACAGCTTCTGGCATGGGAGAGTCTGAGGGGCTGTGGAACAAGCACCGTGAGCCTTAGAGTGTAGTCAGCCGACCAACCTCTCTCGACGCTCCCACATAAACCTCCATGATACTTGATACATGGGCTGAAGTACAAATTGCCTCTCCTGAAATAGTAATGAAAACAAAGAACATGCTATCCCGGGTGGCATTTTGTTGCCAAGGCTAGCCTTTGATCTCTACAACATCTTGGGGCAGTCTGCAGGCATATTGAGAAATCAAATTACCCACTGTGTTTTTCTTTCTTTCTTCCACCCCCCCCCCCACTTCAGCCATTTGTTAGAAAATGTTATAAAAATCCAAGTTGTCTCTCTTGATCTTTATCAGAGACTGCAGACGCCTTTGATCTCCTCTGCGTGTGACATTTGTGCCCGGCTTCCCCATTTAATTGTCTGACTTTTGCTTGCTGTTAGGGTTGAAAAGTTAACCGTAGCTTTGCTCTTTAAAGAAACTCCTATTATCTTCCAGCCAGTTCTTTCATATTAAATATGTCATTTCCTCACCACACCTCGTCACTCAGGTCACCACGTCAGGCACAGACAAATTCTGCATGTGTCTATGAGAGAAGCAGAAAAAAAAAAAAAAAAGAAAAACTTTGGTAAGAAACTCCATAAGTTTGACATAAGCGTTGCAGAGTTTCATTGAAAGGTCCCAAAGTAGAACCCCATCTACCCACAGCTCTCTCTCTAGTCCAGCCTGACTTCCTTAGTTTACCCCCAAGCACCTCCTTTCACCATGACAACTGACCAGTAGAAATGGGCAGGCGCACTTCCTGTTCTTTTCCTCTTGGCCTGTTCAAAGGAGAGAATCTTTCTGGCTTCATTAATGCAGAGATTCTCAGCACTGTGTCCTGTGGATCAGTGGGAGGCATCACCTTCTCCATGAGGAATTTCAAACCATCAGGATCTATGAAAAATGGCTGACACTTGTACACACAAAGCTTCAGAGGGTGTTTTCTGTACATTGCTCCCCTTTGACCCACAAAAAAACTTTGCTTGGCAAAACTGGTAAACCGAGTCTGGTGGAGCTGATAAAACCACTGGATCTATGGTGTGATTTCCCTTCCTCTGCTCTGGTTCTGAGCCTGTACCTCTGGGCTTGGTGCTCAAATCTGTGTTTTAAAACAGACTGTCACAGCTGATGAACAGGCCCTAGTGGGCAGGCGTGCCTACCTGGGAGGGAGGCTAGAAAATGCATTCACACTTCATTTAGAGCCAAACACTTGAGAGCATGCCTGAGACTAAACAAAACACTTCAGATGAAGCTGCAAACAGACCTGGACTCCCTGGTCCTGGGGGAGCCGCACCACACAGTGAGTCTTCCGTGACACTCCCTTGTAACCATAGCATTATCAAAAGAGAAGTCTGCAGACCTTGGGGCAGGGGGACTTGTCCCCAAGTGGGAAGGGTCTGAAAACAAGAGCGTGCATCTCCGGGAGTGGCTTTAATGATTGTCGGTGCTGGGAGGTACCCTTGAGAAGTCAGGCACACAGCGGCGTATGTTGATTGCCATACCTCTGCGACACGCATCACAACCAGGGGCAAATAAATGTTGCCAGATATTTGCTGACTTTTTTCTCTTGAATTCTCGCCTCTTGCTAGCGGGCATGTGACTGTCTCATTAATCATAAGGCCTCTCCAGAGCGTGGAACACTTGCGTATCTGTGGACGTTGGTCAAATAAACAGGATATGGACACGGGGTGGAGCTTTTATGGGGTGAACTAGCAAACAATGTTCAGGGGTACGAGCAATAGCAGCAAAGGTGCCTAGTGGAGAGGGGATGGGGTTCCAAGGACACACAAAGCCCTGTCAGAGCCACGAACCCCTCCAAAGAGAACATCTCTGCCAGGGCAGGAGAGGAAGCGGGCTGTGCTCAGGGTTCAGACTGGCAGACGAGCAAGACCATCCACAAAGGGGCCTTTGGCAAGTAGCTGGCCACAGAAAGGCGGTGGGCAAGGCTGACCCCTCTGAATCCGCATGGGGAGATATCAGGGGAAGGAAAAGGATGAAGGGGGATGAAAGAAAAGGAAGGGGAGGAGAAAGGAAAAAGGAGGAGAAAGTGGGTGGAGGAGGGAAAGGAGAGAGATGTGCTAGAAAAAGGATGGTAATGAGGGGAAAAGGAAAGGAAGAAGAAAGAGAGAAGGGTGGTGTGGAAGAAAGGAAAGAAGGAAGGAAAGAAGGAAGGAAGGAAGGATGGATGGAAGGAAGGAAGGAAGGGAGGGAAAGGGGAAAACGGTGGGAACGGAAACAGAAGTTTTTCTTTCATCAGTAGAAAAAGCCCCGAGGCCAGAGGCATGGTTGTTTCATAAAACATCACTAAAGGAAAAGAGTGGGATGGGCTAACCCCCCATCTAACCCCAGCAGAGCCTTCCTGTACCATGAAGGAGAAAGAAAGACTGACAGGTGAAAGACGGGCCAGGCAGGAAGTATAAATAGTAGCTCTGGGTTATTTGTAACCTTCATTTTAAGGTAAGGATGATTGGCACATGGATGGCTTGGATTAAGGGAGCCCCTGATCTTTAACTTGCAGGTCACATGGAGAAAACTTTGAGAAAATGCTCCGACATGGAGATGTCAACTTGAGTGACAGCCCCGCGCACGGAGCCACGCGCTGGCTGATGCCTTTGCATGCATCACTTCACAGAAGTGATGACTGCCATTTGAACAGAGAGACATCCTTCCCGCCCGGGGTCAAGAAACTGACAGAGCCCACCCATTAATAGAAATAACTGTCATTTAAAATAAAATGCTTGGTGGAAATCTTCAGCCATCTATGAGAGAGCGTGAGGCCTGTGAAGGGGGCATCCATGAATCACGGTGCGGGACACTGGCACCCAGAGATGGCACAACTGAGTGGGAGACAATTACATCCTGAGCAGTGCCTTCAGCTGGCTACATGGCTCCCCCCTGTGTAACGTGATGGCTTCTCTCTTAATTTACAGCCCTCCCCGGCGCTAATTAGGAGCTTTTCCTGTGTGACAACACAGGAGGGGATCTGAGGGAGAAAATGAATGGCGGTGTAGCTTCTGACTTGAGAGCCTCTTCTGGCAAAAAGTCTTTGAGTAGTAAAGGTTCTCTGGAGAAGGCTCCTTTGGGGACAGTAACAGAGCCTGGGATCTCTGTTGAACTTCCATGATATCACAACTGCGCCAGCAAAGAAAGGGCACGCCGAGATACTTCTTACTCAGAAGCTTAGCCTGGCATTAGGTAGTTTCCCATGAAAGCGTAACATTCGTCTTAAGCCACATGCAGATGAAGGGTCTCAAATGCGCTTGTGGGAAGTGGCCCATGATGACTGTTCTTGGAAGTGTGACACCTGTGGCTGTGTAAAGCAAGTACTATATATAAAACCTGGTCTTGTGCCATGTTTCTCAATGGCGTTTGATTTTGATATGGTAATTAGGACAGCAATAAAGTGAGTTTGGTGGCACCTGCTTATAATGATGATACTCTGGAGGTGAAGGTTGGGGATCAAGAAGTCAAGTTCATCTTCTCTTGGATAATGATTGTGAATTTAAGGTCAGCCTATGTGAAGCCCTATTCCCCCCCCCCCCAAAAAAAAAAGCTAAAAATTAGTGATAAGGGCTGGGGAGACAGTTCAGTGACCCCCTCAAAGAACAGAATGGAGAGTGATTGAGGAAGATTCCTGGCTTCACTTAGGGGCATGCATGTGTAACACACACACACAGACACAGACATGCAGAGACACACACAGTAAAACAGATAGAAGCATGATATGATCTACATGTTTCATATCTGCATATCTCATAGAGTGACGGGGTACAGACTAGTTAAGCACCTCCCCCAGGGGCATCCATTTGGTGAAGAATGGAGCCCTCAAATCCAAGTCCTCAGACTCCAGCAACTGGGACTTCCTGGCAAGGTAGGGCTTTATAACCAGTTCCGCGATGGCGGTTAAGCAGGTGCTCCAAGGCTGTGCAGTCCATAGGAAGTAGAACTAGAATTAGCCTTTGTGTGTTCCACGCTGCAAAGAGCTTTCAAAGATTAAATCATCTACTTATGGGTAAGAGATTTCCTCAAACTTACTGGCTTTAAACAACACTCAGTTCTTATCTGATAGCGCATTAGTTCACAAGTCCCCTTAGACACTTAAGAGTTCTAAGGACTGTAAGGGAATCAAAGCATCAACTGGCTGGGCACTTATCCACAGACCCTAAGGAAGGTTCCAGCTCACTCAGATCTCAGGAATGAACTTGGTCCCTTGCGGTTGTAGGATTGGAACTCACATATCTCCGAGGAGTTTGTGTTGCATCTCCATAGGACTTGGAACTCTTTCTAGACTCTACACTCAGCTCTCCCCTCTTCTAAAGCAACAACAGCACACAGAATCCTGGTCATACCTCAGAACCTGTTTCTCTTTCTACAACCAGCTGGAGAAAAGCTCTCTGGTGGTCACAGTCACCTAGATAATATCTTGTCTTAAGGGCGACTGATAAGCAACTGTAATCACAGCTGTAAATCCTGGGGACAAGTCAAGGTCACTGGAATGATGGTCCAAATCCACGAGGAAGGAGTTATGCTACAATGAGGGGGCTCTTAGAGTTCTGCCCACCACAGTGCACGTGGGCTGGCCATGGCTGGCCATTGATGCTCAGCATCTTTGACTCATGGAAGCTCACTCAGTTTGCCCCAGCAGATGACTGACTATAAGCTCAGTAGAGTGACCTGTAGCTCTTTAGCAGCAAGGGGTGGCCAAATGGGAAGAGGTGGCCATGGAGTTTGAAGATCTGAGACCTCTGCCACTCACTCGGGAACACAGGAAGATCTCTCTCTCTCTCTCTCTCTCTCTCTCTCTCTCTCTCTCTCTCTCTCGCATCCCCATGCTCAGGTTACATGATGTGAATGCCAGTCAAACAATGAGTTACAGTCCCTGTGCTTAGAAGCTCACTGACTCCATAATAGATTTGCCCTGGCACAGTCAACAGATTTGAGTTCTCTGAGAAACACTCCCTTGAATGCATTGTTGGAGTCTAAGACTACCCTCAGGGTCAGGACGTGCCCTACATCACTCTGGTTCTTAGACTGCTAGATCCTAACTGTGGACTCAGCACCCATTCCTTAGTCCTACAAAGATTAGCAGAGATTAGGCTATGGCCATAGCCATACAGCATGGAGGAGATGTCAGGGGCACAGTATAGATGAGGGAACTGTATAGGTTCCACTTGAAACCTCCATGTAGAGTCTGTGGGCCATGAAATTCACAGGGGTCCTTCTGACCCTCTCCTCGGCTGTCTACTAAGGGCCGTCACTCTGAAAGGGCCAGCTGCCTCGTCATGGGCAGGAGTGAAAGCTGTTCTCATAGTCCTCTAGCCCAGACAGAGTCTGCTCAAAGGAGCCCCTCACTCTAGCTTGAGTCATCATCACCCCAGGGACCTCGATGTGGCACTGGGAATTTGCCACAGTAACTACAGATGTAACTACAGATGTTTCCGACAGCATCCTTGCAGACTTGTCTGAGATGGAACTCTTTACCCAGTGTAGTCAGGGTTCTCAAGAGTGATGGAGTCTAAGATAGAGTGTCTCTCTCTCTCTCTCTCTCTCTCTCTCTCTCTGTGTGTGTGTGTGTGTATGTGTATCTATCTATCTATCTGTGTGGCTATCTATGTATCTATCTGGAATTTATTAGAATGACCTATAGACTGTGGTCTAGCTAATCCAGCAAAGGCTGGTTATGGGTGGGAAAATCCAAGAATCCAGTAGTTCTCAGTCTGTGAGGTGTCTCAGCTGGTCTTCAGTATACCCTGGAATCCTGAAGAAGTAGGCTCTAATGCCCATAAAGAATGGACTTATGAGCAAGTCAAGAGCAAGCAGACAAAGAGCAAAAGCTTCCTTAGGCTTCCAGCAAGAGATCTGGCCCAGATTAGAGGTGGGCTTTCCCACCTCTCAAAAAATCCAGACTATATCACGTGTCTGTCTGCCTCAAGATCCAGATTAGAAATTGATTTTCTGCTGGGAAGTGGTGGCACATGCCTTTAATCCCAGTGCTCAGGAGGCAGAGGCAGAGGCAGAGGCAGAGGCAGAGGCAGAGGCAGAGGCAGGTGGATCTCTGTGAGTTTGAGTCCAGCCTGGTCTACAAGACCTAGTTCCAGGACAGCCAGGGCTGTTACACAGAGAAACCCTGTCTCAAAAACAATCAAACAAGCAAAAACAAAAAAAGAAATTGATCTTCCTACTTCAAATTAAGTAAAAATCTCTCACTGGTGTCCCCTCCATTTTGGGGTTTTAGTTCATTCCAGATGTAATCAAGTTGACAACCAAGAACAGACTAGCAAAGATATCCTTGGCCATCAACAAACTGTGCTCAAGCAAATGTAGCCTCAATTTCTCCATCCTAAGCAGTCTGGAACTCTACTTTTAGGACAACAAGGATATTTAAATGCTATTCCCATACTCAGACAGACATGCAGTCTGTCTCTGGGAATGTGGTTGACTTCTTCCTGTACCAAACATGAAACCGTGAGCAATTCTAAAAGATTATTTTCTTTCTTTCTTTTTAGTCATCTAGACTTTAGAAACTGTACCCAGTAAACTCATCCTCAGAGCACCCAGTTAACAAACATAAACACCCGGGAAGATGTGAAGGGTTTCCCAGGAAGCCCCTCAGGAGGCTCAGGAGATGAGTGATATTTAGATGAAAAGAAAACTCTCTGGGATTCTTCTTGGAAGAGACCCTTGTGGAAGTAAGGATTTAGCAGAGGGGTAGAGAGGGAGTGTCTGATTCCCATGGGACCCTTCTGCACTGTCCCTGCGTTCAGGGAGACAGCATGAACTTGACCTTCTTGTAGCTGCTAGTTCCTGGCTGGCAGCTGCTCCTGGAGGGAGGGGGAAAGAACAGAAAACCTTGGGAAAATCTATTCCCTGTGGCTGGTGGCAGTCACCAATGAACACAAAAGCTGTGAGAAGCTCACTATAAAGTATGATTGCTTTGGTTCTAAGAAGGGGAGGAAGACATAATGGGTAGATGGCTGAGGAGGTAATAGCACCTGCCACCAAGCCTGGTGACCTGAGTTTGATCCCTGACATTCACATTGTGTAAGACGAGAAGTGACTCCTGCAAGTTGTCCTCTGACCTACACATAGAGAGACACAGACACACACACACACACACACACACACACGTGCGTGCACACACACACACATACACACATGCATATGCACACACACTAACATACACACATGCACACACACACGCACACACATAAGCGCACACACACATGAACACACATACTCATCCATACACACACACTCATACACAAAGAAGAGACCATCTTAATGAGCAATGGGACCCTAAGTCACATGAACCCCCTGCCGCCTCCTCTGCGTAATATCCCATGCACATGGTTGAGTGTCCAGCATCCTTTTGTGTCTGGAAAGCAGGAGGCTCGTGCTCTGTGGATGTAGGGATGCCTTCAGCTCTAACAGGGCTTGACTTTTTGTCTGTCAGGAAAAGACAGTAGGAAATAGAAATAATGGGGAAGATAATTAATGGAGCCCACAGGTTTTTTTTGTAACCTCCGCCACTTTACCGTGTCAATAACTGGAGAGCAGACTTTCCCCAGGATATTCCAGAGCGTGACTAATTGCAATAACAAAGAACACATTTCCCCTATTCCCTGCCCTCTCTGACTTGGAAAAACGTAGTTTTGCCCTTTTCCAGGTGTGTGACGCAAGATGGGTGAGCCGATCCTACCATGTAGACATGACAAAAAGCTCATTTGCTGAAAGCTGGGCAACCCAAAGGGTTCCTTGCTGTTTTCTTGGACGCTAAACCAAGCGACACCCTGCAAATTGTTTCAAGACTGGGCCAGGAGGACAGAGATCTACCAACTGTGACTTCATCATACAGCGATGCTGGCATAGGATCATTCAGGAACCACACACGTGTGGATTTTTTTTTCTGTAAGTCAATTTGGTGTCTAAGACATTTACATTGTTTACCCAAAGGTTGTATAAACACATTTACGTATTTATTTCTATCTAGCAGCAGAGAAGGGAGGCTCCTGGGACCAGAGGAACTCGGGGATCTGATGAGGACCAGGCGGTTTCCAAGGCCATGCAGGGAGGGATCTGTGTGTCTGGAACACATTAGGGGCATGTAAGGCAATGCTTGCCCCAGGCCTGTTAGCCCCCAGGACTGCAGAGGGTCTGTCATGCATTGATTGTGTGTCTTGAGCAAGGTGCTTGCTGTGGCAGGGTACAATAACAACCATAATTAGTCTGACCTCCTCTATCTACTCCCTCTGATAGCTCCCTGCCAGGCTGACCTCAGGCTTCCTTTTGAGTACTGCGACATTAGCAAACCCACAAGGGAGGCTTAGAGAAGGACTTACACATGGCAGCTGCCTATCTTGCTGCCCCTGCAGCCAAGTCACCCACAGGTAAAGGAACCTATGCCATTCTACCGGGAGATGGCTAGCTATCCTGGTCATTCAGCCAGTGGCCAGTGACCCTTCAGACAACCTGCCAGGTGACCTTGTACACAGTGTCCTAGCTAAGACCAACAGAACTGAGTCCATCTGAGACCAGCCCACACCCCTACTTTGCAGCACTGGGAGCTAAGAGGAGGGTAGCATGAAGACTCTTGAGTTGGAGAGATCTTAAAGCTTATTGACCCTGTGCTTACCTCCCTCCCCTCTGTGACTCGGCACTCACCCTCAGTCTCTCCACCTGTGGGAAAAACAGAAGTTGCCAGTGCACAGGGATTGCTGGGGTGTCTATGAGTATTTCCGAAATGGGTGCTTCATGTTTGATTGGAGCAACTTTTTTTTTTTTTCTGGAAAAAAAAAGATTAAGTATTGGGGCAGCTGAATTGTGACTGTCACATCCTTGCCATGATCTTCTGGGGCATTGCTTTCACTCTTGGGTTTAGAGATAAGCCACGTCACGTGTCCTGCCCAGCTCTTAGCCTACTGTAGCAGCCATTTCAGCGCTGCCTCAAGGCATGGCACTTTGTCTTAGGGCATCTATTGTTGTGAAGAGACACCATGACCATGGCAACTCTTATAAAGGAAAACATTTAATGGGGGTGGCTGCCTTATAGTTCAGAGGTTTAGTCTGATACCGTCATGGTGGGAAGCAAAGCAGCATGCAGGCAGATGTAGTACTGGAGCTTGAGACTCCTTGATCTGGAGCTTGAGACTCCTTGATCCAAAGGCAACTGGAAGTGAACTGAGACACTAGGGGGTATCTTGAGCATATATGAGACCTTAATGTTCACCTCTACAGTAATACACTTCCTCCAACAAGACCACACCTACTCCAACAAGGCATTTCCTTTCAACCACCATACACTGCCTTCCTGAGGGTGTGGGGGGATGGAGCACAGAATCTCCTCACGTGCCCAGGTTCTGCAATCCTGGAAGAACACCACAAGCTGCTTTCTCTCTTCCTCTCTGAGAACCACATCATGACTAAGCCACAATACTCACTCCTGCGCATGCGCACAAGCTTCACAAAGTTAGCTGCAGCGTTGGAGAGAGCTAGCATCGTGAAGCAGAGAAGCTCTAGGCACAGCTAGTAAAAGACAGAAGCTGATCTCACCTGAACAAGGCATCCATCAGGCCTCCCGTGGCCTACTCACACCTTTGGTTTTTTGCAGAAGGCCCTGCCCTGCAGGAGGCCGCATAACTTATTGGCCAGGCTGGGGCACCTGGAGGAATGAAGAGGGGCTAGGAGGGTAGGTGCACCTGGTCTTGGCTGGGCAAAGTAAGGAATGCGCCCATCCCAACTTTGTTCTGGAACGTGAAGAAGAAGAAGAAAAAAAGGCAATTGACCTTCGAAGGGACTTCAGCACTGGCACAGATGCTGCCAAGTGGAGCAGATCACATCTGAGAAGAGAAAACAGAGACCCAGGAGTCAGCGTTTTCGTGGCACCTTATAAAACATGTTCTTATCAAATTGGTGACTCCTGCCTGAGGAATCCCGATGCCAGGTCTTGGGTTCTTAGGTTGGATCATGAGGGCTCTGACCTGACTAGCAAATGCGTTCAGAGTATGGTGGAATAGAAAGTAGGGCTTGGTTGAGGAGGTAGGCATGTACCCTTGAAGGCTGGAGGAAGTAGATACATAAAAGGAAGAGGAAGCTTGTCCCTGCTTTCTCTCCTCCCCCTCTTCCCTCTCCCTCTCCTTTTACAATGTTGAACAGATTTCCCCACCATGCTCTTCCAAGATGATATTTCTGTCTGACCCCAGGCCTGGATGCCATGGAACCAGCTGACCACGGACTGAAACTACCAGCCCCGTAACCATTTCTCCTCTTTGGTAACCTCAGGTATTCTGCTACAGCAGTGAAAAACCAAACACACAGATTCTCTCTTCTTCAGGATTCATGAGCCCGCTTTGCCTGGCCACCTCCGGAGGTGACCTGGTAAATAGTGGATGAACAAGTGAATGCGGGAAAGAGATGGGCACCAGCGTGTTTCTGTCCTCCAGCTCCATCTGGGGCTCAGAGGCCCGCTAACGGGGGAGGAAGGCTCTGCACTGCGGAAACTACTCTGAAACCTCCTAATAACTGACTCGCTCTTTAATATGAAGAAGTTCTGCCAACATCCCCTTCTCACGTTCTTCAGCGGCTGAAAAATGAGAGCTTTGTACTTCCCCGCGTGGGAGGACTGGCCTGGGTTCTGCAATGTGTGGTTGGGGGAATAGTATCTTCTTATGTGTTCCCTGTCTCTCTTCCCGGTTGCCTGCTATCCTTTCTTCCTTTTTGATATTTTAGGATGTCTTTTATGCCCCCCAGAACCCATGCTCCATGTCAGAGGCCCCCTCTGCCCTCCAGAGTTCCACTGAGGCTGCGTGTGCTGTGAGCACTTGTGAAATCAGTTAGCGGTCTCATTTGTGGAGTGCCGCCTTTTCTACCGTTAGCCTTCTCCCCTGCGCCTGGAGAAAAAGGTTTTCATTTCTACATAGTGGGGACAGTAGGGAATGAGGTGGTAACAGCATGTCCTTCTTGGATATTTTGATCACAGTTTCTGCGAGTATATTGCTAAATACTTTTCTGAAACATAATCATTCCTGGAAATCGGCACGTTGGAAAGGAAGGAGGCTTGCTCTGGTTGCCGTGATCCGACTGCCTAGCTGCCTGAGACTTGCTTCTTGGGAGGACCTCTGTCCATCTTCTCAATGAGGTAAAAAAGGCAACTGAATGTCCCTCCCCTGTTCGGTGTGATGATGTTTACTCGAGCAAGGGCTGATGGGCACCACCAGCAGAAGTTCTCTTAGCACAGGGCACAGGAGCCCTCTGTCTCAGCGATGGTGTGGCCATTGTACTGACTGACGCTCTCTAAGATAGGGAGGAAAGGAGGAGCCAGGCCCTTGCTGAACACAGCAGCCAGAGTTTGCTAGTGAGTGACATGGTGGCACAGTTCTAGTACTCAGGAGACAGACAAACAGACAGACCAGACAGAAAGAAGTGGGAGGAGGAGGGGAAGGAAGAGAAGGGGATGATGCAGAGCCTGGAGTAAGAGGGGAGTGCCTCCTGGACACCGGGCTCCTTGGTTCCGTGACTCCTGCCCACTCCTGTACCTGAGGTCTTGCAGAACTGTGTCTGAAGACCTTAGACCCTGGGGCCCAAAGGGCTGAGAGGCCATCACATTTCTCAGGGGCAGAGCTGTGATGGGGCTTAGGAGAAGGAACCCCACTGCTAGCTTCATGCTGTCCAGATGCGGCCTCACCACCACCCCTGGGGAAGACACTGAAGTTGGATTTTCACTCTGCTTTGGCTTTCTCCCTTTTGCTGTCCCTACTCCCCCTCAGGTCTCCTTTATAAGTCATCCACAAGACACCTGTGCCAGCATCACTTAGCTTGGAAGGACTAAGTCAGGAAAACCTGACTTAAGACTCAGGTTTATGAGACCAGTGTGTTTTTACCAGGGATCTATTTAAGAGGGAGACTCCTTCTTCCTGTCTCTGAGAGCAACACATGCAGAATGCCAGGCTTGTTACTTCTGCATGACTTAGGGAGAGTTTGCAAGACCATTCTCCACAGTAGGTGTCTTGTGCAGGTATTTTTGGTCATGGGGAGCCTTAGAGACTCACGGAGGAGCTGCAGCAGCTCAGGACACGTACCCACTCACATACGCTACATTCCTACAAACCTAGGTCCGTAGATGCTAGAACCCAGGCTCTAGAACCCATTGAGGGTTAAGTCCTTACTACAGACTCCAGGAGTGCAGTGATTAGATGAAGGGCCAGGCACAGTCTTCTGTTTATGGGGAACAGATATGTCTTGGAGATATGACTGAAGGCCCAGTTTGCCAGGCATGCAAGCAATATGGTGCTTCTGCATTAGTGCCCATGAGAAAGAGCTCCTCTAGCCGGGCTCATTAACCATCAAGTTAAATAAAGGGTCTTTCTAAGCCCATTCCTATGTAACTATTCTCAGTGACGTAAAGAATGGGGATACTGGCAGCGTAAACCAGCCAAAGGCAACAACTTGGAAAGGCCTTGATGCTACCCAGCACCTGGCACCAACCCATGTGCACCTGCAAGTCACCTGGAATCTGCACCTGTCTTGGTGAAGCCTGAAGGATAAGAAGCCTCCATCCAGCTGCATTCTGTACAGAGAGACATTAAAAAATGGTTTTGGTTGTGGCTTAAAACCAACATCTAAGTCTTAGGAGAAATTTTTTACAGGATTGATTCCTACTTACTGAGGTTCTTCAAAATCTCCCCAGTACTTCAAGGCAAAAGGATAAAAGTCTCAGGGGCTGGGGATAGGACTTGATGAGTAAAAATGCTTGTGTAAGCATGAGGACCAGATTGGGGGACCCCCTCAGAATCCACATACAGATGGGATGTAAGTTTATATGCCTGTAGTAGCATCAGGGCTTGGGTTGGGGGTAAGTGTTGGGGGCAGAGCAGACACAAGAAGATGGTTGGCTGTCACTGGATGCTAACCTATCAAGAAGCCAACAAGTTCCAAGTTCAGTGAGGGACCTTTAGCAAGAGGATAAGGTGAGGAGTGATGGACAAGAAAACCCAGTGTTCTCTCTCATCTCTGTGTGTTCCTGCACACATGTAAACCACAGACAGACAGACACATACACACACACATCCAGGAACACACACAACTTAGGTCTGTCTACACCTTTCTGAGTCCTCCCAGATGCTCTACATACACGGGACCCTTGAGTGCTATTTGACATGGGCCACATTAGAGAAACCCCAAGGCCGTCTTCCGCAGCAACAAGATATTGCTCGTGTGGTCTCCCATTCTCCCTTTCCCTTGGGGTAAGCAAGGCATGCATCGTATTACCTGTGGCCGGGGTAGAAATGAATACTTTCAAAACCTAGGTTACACTGCTTGGAGGTGTTGAAGGGGTCCTGGCCCCTGAGTTCCTGTCACCTGCTCTCTGCTTCCCTGTCATAGTTGTATGTGTCCGTCATACATCCTAGCCCATCGTCTGCCTGGGACATGTTGGGGTGCCTGCGAGGCTGTGGCTTCGTCTCCCTGTAGTCTAAAGTATAAGCTACTGGCCTGGGAAATCCTCTAGGCTTTGAGAGGCTGGAATCAGGAGGAAGACACGTGGTTAGACGGACATAACCTTCCTCCACTCCAAGGGAGAAAGAGCCACTCATGCTGATGAGGACAGGATAGAGCGTCACCTTTAGACAAGGGAGGAAGCTAGCTCTCAGCACCTGCACTTATTCTTCTGGTCACCATGTATGGCTCCCATTCCGAGGAATAACATTTATTTCTGTAAAAGGAATGAACCATACATCAATGTCAGTGCCTTCCCTTCATCTGTATTTGGGGTGATGGTAGACTGTGCCTTTAAAAACCCGGAGGTCAGAAAGGTGATGCTTCTCAAAGATGGATGAATGACTGCGGGTCTCCTGTTACCCCAGGCTTGTAAGAGCAGCTGTTCCATGCTGGGGAAGGTTTGTTTAACAAATACGGCAGGACACGCACGGGCCCCTGGCTGCCTGTTCTCATTCCCACAGAGCGCGGCATGCTGCCCCGTTCACGTGCAGCATCCTTTTGCCCTTGAGCAACAGTGCCAGGGACTCGTGGCTTTAAACGGGCACTGAATGGTGCCCAGAAGATGCCTGGCTTTTTGCTTGGTTGAAGTTGCCTCATGACCCCCGCAACCTAGAGCCCAGCCTTTCAGTAATAGGTGCTCCCTGGGCTTACGGAAGATGAGCATGACAAGGAACGGTGTGTGGGAGAGTTGCAGCTCAGGCCTGATTGCTACATAAGCACTCTAGATTCTGCCCTTCGCTGGGATATCCAAGAAGCCCTAGCAGGCTTGCAGAATAGAATGGCTGTGACCCCAAAGAGGAAGAAGGGCTCCAATTCCAATACCCCATGCAGCACCTCAGGTAAGAGACAGATCTAATAACTAGAAAAGATCAGGACTCAGAGTCAGGGTGGGGGTTTTCAAATGACTAAAAGATTATGGGAAAGGTTCAGTCTGGAATTGGCACACTGGTTTACCATATCTCAGCTTCAAATTAGTTGGGGAATAAATATTTCTGTAATATTCATTGACAACTTGGTAAATAAGAGGTGGCCACAAACTGTTTTGACACTCTTTCCATTAAGATATAGTCTAAGCCTCTCCTCCTTGAACGTGGGTGGGTATGTGTCTGCACAGAGTGTAGAGGAAGGGGAAGATATACTTGCCCTCATGAGACTGGAAGTTTCCACCCTGCCTTTGCAGTCCATGGCTCACTTGTGGTATCAGGAACTGCTCAGTAAGGAGTCTGATCATCCTGGGACAGAGACCCAGAAAAAAACTCCAGAAATCATATGGGAAAGTCAGAGTGTCTGCTGGGTTTAGCCTTTCAGGCAGCTCTGTGTTGAGCATATGGGACATACATTTGGGCTCTCTCATCAGCTGCTGTCTTAATACGACCACAAAACCTTACTCTATAACATCTCAGGGTAGGAGAACTGGCCAGCTGAGCCCTGACTCACAGGACTGTCAGGGACGGCAAGCTGACTATACTTCCAGTCTCTTAGTTCGTGGAGAGTGTCTCCTGCAGTGGATGTAGCTAGAAGGACAACTAGAGAGACACTTCATGCGTATCTAGGACTTTCGATGCCATTCTCACTAGTCACATGACTCCCTTCTGAGAAATCTATGCTAACACAACCCAGCACATGGTAAGCCTTCTCCAGTCCTTTTTTCAACTTGAATTAGGTTTGCCTAGGAAGTGAACAATCCAAGTGTCAAACACGATGGAAAGCTGAGCTACCATACAATCCAACGGTGCCATTTTAGGCTTACTTTCGTCTTTATTTTTGCTTTGTTCTCCTTTTTCTTATTCAGTTCATAGGACCTCTTGCATGCTAAGCAAGTACTCCATCACTGAGTCAAACAAACACACACACACAAACAAAAAATTTTTTTATTCCTCTTTGAATGTTTTAATGATAGTGGGAAAGGGATCCAAACTGTGTATTAATATTTGCTTATTGATGTTAAAAATAAACAGATATGCAAAGTCTATAAGGAAATGTGCCCAACTAGCCATTATGGTTACCAGCAGATAATGGAGCTATGGTTGATTCTCTTCAATGTTTTTTACCTTCCACATTTTTATTTATTTATTTATTTTTTTGTTGTATTTATTATGTGTGTGTGTGTACAATTAAGCACCTGCCATGGTATGTGTAGAGGTCAGAGGACAACTTTTGTGAGTTGGTCCTCTCTGTCCATCCTAGGTTCCAGGGATAAAAACAGGTTGTTAGAATTGCCTGGCAATTGCTTTCTCCCATTAAGTCACCTTATAAGCCTACAAATTATTTATAATGAGATTGTGTAGCTTTATTTCAATCAAATGTGTAAGGGGTCTGTCGCTGTAATGCAATACTTTTGACTATTACCTTACAAAGAGGAATGGCTATTTAGCTCACAGTTTTAGAAGCTCTAGCCCAGATTGAGTCAGTCCATTGCCTTGGGACTCAGATAAGGTGCCACCTATTGAGCGGTGGCACCAACAAATGGAAGTGAGAAAGATGATGGGCCAGATACAACAGTCATCTCAAATGGCGTATCCTCTGTGACTTAAAGACTTCCAGTAGGCAGTACCTCTCAAACATTCTACCTTCTCTCTGTATTGCCATCCTTGGGAACAAGACTTCAACAGAAGGGTTTTCGTGGGGACATCCAGCATCCAAACTATAGAACAAAGCAGTCCAAGTAAAACTAAACAAGGAGATGTAGGCTTGAAGTTAATATGGACTGAGACGGAGCCTTAGAGGTAAAGAAAGCCTTTTGTCAAGAGTAGTCTGTATAGAGTGACATTCTCATGAGCTCTCCAAGGATGCTAAGGGTTTACACTTGACTCAACATGCTTTTCAAAGAGATCATATGAAGTCCTACTGGCAAATGAGATCTGGTCCAAATGCAACCCCTTCAAGGGACCCTGGTGGTCTGGAATAGCTCGATATAGTCTTCCAGTCCCTAATTCTGCTCTCAGTTCCCAAATGCCCTTGTGTGACCTTGCTGTCTAATGTCTCGTGTCCCTGGAATCCTGTCAGTTCTTCCTCTTGGCACACAGGCTACAAATGATGATTGTGCTTCTTGGCTTCCAGGACTTCGTGAGCTCATGTCAGATTACTTGGTGCTGTGTAGCTTGTTCCATCGGTTTATCTCCTCTAGAAGCCCAGGAGGGACCCCAGAGTGGCAGCATCCTTTGCCAAACTCTTTTCTGGTTCCCATGGCACCCAGCCTGGCACTGGGCTCCTATGAGGTACCCATGGAAGGAGCGATACATTGAATATCCTGCCCACTTCTGTCATGTTGTTCAAGTCAAATGTGCTAAAGAACATGCAGGGCTGTGTAAATGCCACACTGGCACATAAACAGAAAGAACTGGAGTTATTAATTACCCAGAATGTGAAACACTGAGCATTTTCACAGAAGGGGGGAAGCACGCACTCATCCACATTTCTCAGAGAAGCAGTTCTGCCTGCTAAATAAGGTTTCCTTGTTCCAAAAAGTAGGAGTGGAGGAAGCAGATCATCGCTCTCCGAGATGTCAGCAGAAGCTCATCAGAGCACGCATCTGTGGCTTCCGCCTCCGTGGCTCCTGCTTTTGTTCGGTTTGGCGACTTTAACAACAGCCTGGATGAAAAGGGGAATTATCGCACAGCCAGGGAAGACAGGTGAAGGCCTGAGCGCCGTCTCATGCCAGAGATAACAGTTACTTTCCCTTTATATACGTGGATGTTTTCAAAGGCGCAAACCCTAGGTTTAATTTGAAGGCTAATAGCTTGTAAGAAGATCGCTTATCTAGTGTCCTCCAGCCACGATGTGCCCATCACCAGACACCAAGAAACAGTTAGTTTGGAGCTGTGGAGTAGTGGGGCATGAGATCCCAGCACAGGTCTCAGGAGTTGGACAGAGCAAGATGTGACTGCGTGAGGTCTTGCAAGCTCTCTGACAGAGGCAAGCAGTCCAGATTTCCCCTATAAGACCGTGTATACTTGCTTATTTTTATATCTCTTTGTTTACTTGGCACAAGCATCTATGTAAGGTCAATGGCATACAAAGATAAAGACTGAATCTGCCTGGTGGAGATCATGCTGTTGGGTGAGGGGGGAAAGGGTGACGGCTGTGGGCTGAGTGGGGACAAGGAGAGGAGGCAGGGTCTCAGTGACAGTGACAGCAGGAATATGAAACAAGAGGAGAAAAGAGTAGAAAGAGAAAAGAGAGGGGGAGCCAGGATTTTCTTCTTCTTCTTCTTCTTCTTCTTCTTCTTCTTCTTCTTCTTCTTCTTCTTCTTCTTTTTTGAGCCAGGATTTTCTAAATATGAGTAGATGGCTGTGGCCTTAGTGGATGGGAAAAAGGTGGTCAAGAGTGAGGCTGGTGGTGGAGGAGAGAGACAAGAATCCTTGAAATGAGACCCAGAAGTTGGAAATGGACCAAATCCAGAGCAGTGTGGGAATGGGGCAAGCCTGAGCTAAAGCCCCAGGGTTAACTAGATCTTAATCCAGTGACTAAGCTGGTTTCCTCCTTCCTCTGCTGCGTGATACATTCACGGCCCTGAGCCAATGTCTTGGCCAAAGTGCCACAAGCCAATCTGATGGAGGCAATTCCTCAACTGAAGTTTCCCTTCCCCAGGTGACTTTTTGTGTCACATTAACAAAAAATTAACTAACACAGGGATGTCAAGGTCACCTGGCAAGACAAAAGGGTCCAATGAAGCACTGGGCAAACATACACAAAAGAGAGCCAAGATTCAAACTCAGTGCCACAAAGAGATAGAAATGGGACCCTAAGGGCAGTCCCCAGGCTTCTCATGCATCATCCATCAAGAGGCTCCCATTTCAGTGTGTGAGGTCTCCAGGACCAGTCAGGGGATGGCACAAAGCCAGTGCAGGTTTTGCTTGTGTTCTCCAGACCCGTGGCAAAGCAAGGCAGTAGGGGATGGTGGTGAAAGTGTGGCTGAGATGAATCGTGAGATCTCGGCTGGGAGGCGAGCAGGAGAGACAAGAACTAAGTGGAAGGTGGCCTGCTTAACAGAGGGGTCTACAGCAGGCATTCAGGAGGAAGGATGTGCACAAGGGAAGCCACACAGAGAATTCCTTAGCCAGACCGTGTCTGTCTCTACCTCCACTGCCCGATCCAGAGCATTTTCCCGAGGTACTCAGAATGTATCTGGGGATGTCCACTTCCTTTGTGAATGAAATGATGGAGAGAACGAGCAAGGCAAACAGACCACAGAGGGACGTCTGCATGGAGCCGAGAGCCAGGACTGTCAAATGAGGTTTGCCTATGTCAGTGGATGGTGGGCTGTCACAGTGGGGCTCCAGGCTCTGTTTCCACCCCTAAAGGCATCTCTCAGTCTCCTCTAGCCTCTCCAGTCTGTGCTTAGCCTTTTAGCAGGCAGTTAAGGAACTTCAGGGGCCTGACCCACCAGGACTGTGTGCAGCTGAGAGATGGGCTTGGTAGTTTTACACCCAAGTTCTTGTCTACTCCTGACCAGTTCTAGGCGGGTTCCACAAAGATCCTAGAGGGCCCTGGCAGCATGCAGCCTCCCTTGGCTTTTCTGTTCCGTTTCTTCTCTGTCTCTGTATCTCCATGAGTGTGTGTTTAGGAGAGACAGACAGGCAGAGAGAGAGAGAGAAAACACAAGATCTTATATGGCTCTTTGACTAGATCCTGGAACCCAGGTAATAGAAGATTAACAAGAGAAAAATGTAAACGTTCTGCTAATTTTATACACACGAGGGGATATTCAGTGGGTGAAGGCAAAGAGCTGTTGAAAGCATAATGTCAATAAAGTTTAGACAAAGGACAGAAAGTTTATTGTAATCCCAGTACTTGGGATGCAGAAGCAGGAGTATCTTAAATTCATGGCCAACCTGGGTGCTGTAAAGACACAACCACTACATCCAACCTCCTCCACAGGAATAAATAAATGGGATAAAAGCTGACTTCCTTCCTTCCTTCCTTCCTTCCTTCCTTCCTTTCTTATTCTTTCTTTCGTTCATTCCTTCTTTTTTTTTAAGACAAAGGAAGGGAATAGGAGGCAAGGCAAAAGAAGAGCAGTAGCTTCGGTTTGGACTGGCAGGATGAACGGCTCTCTGGACAGGAGCAGTAAATTCTGGGGACAACACTTACTTAGACGGATGGGTATGTAGCCCAGAGGACAAGCGGTAGATAAGGGTGACTTCAAAGCGTCTGTTTGTTCAGGTGCTTTGCAGGCCCAGTCACCACCCTCTGGTGACCAAGGCTGTTTGTCAGCCTCGGCCTCTGAAGTGTGCCCCTCCCAGAGAATCTTTATGGCTTGCTGTGCCCGAAAATGAAGGCCACTTCCTTCTTGAAGGTATAGTTCCCGAGTGACTTCAGTTTGACCCCAGTCTGAGTGGCTATGGGGCATGCTCAGGAATGAGAAGTCTTTCTTTACCTCCCCCATCACCTTACTTAGGCCTCTCTGCATACACGGCACCCCAGGCCCTGTGTCACACCACACTGTGAGAGCCCAAACCAGGAGGACACCCCAGCAGGAAAAAAAAAAAAAGACCTCTCTTATTGAGTCTGAGAATGATACACAGCTTGATCTGAGGCCAGGCTGCTCACATTGCAGCAGGGAAGAGGGGGGTGCTATGGAGAGAGTTCTCCCTGAGAAATTGAACCATTTTGGGAGGGGAGGTCTTCAGCCCTCACGGTGGAAGCATTCATGGTGACAAAGAAAGACTGGCTGGTGGCTAGATGACCCCCAGTCACATGCAGTCTGGTATCAGACTCCAGTAGGCTCTGTAGTCCAGGGTAGGGCACTTGCCTGGTACACATGAGGTCCTGGGTTTCTTTCCTAAGATGGGGCAGGGGAAAATGTGAGCATCATGGCTCGTAATGGTAACCCTGCCATTTGGGAGTCTGAGACAGGAGGATTGCCATGACTTCAAGGCTAGAGTGGGCTATAAATTGAAAATGTGTCTCAAAACCAAGCCACCACAAAAATCCCCCAAAGGAACAAACAAAAATCCCATGGATGCCAGGATTCCCCCTCCTGATGACTAAGAAAACCACGGGCTGCTTTATAAAGTTACATCGTTATTTACAAACTGAGTTGCAATATGTTCATTTACATATTGTCTGCTGTTACTTCCTCCCCACAAGCAGGCAGACTTGGGAGGGAGGATGGGACAGAGACTACAGAACTTGGGAGCTACAAAAAAAAAAAAAAAAAAAAAAAAGTACCATTGAAATGCATATGGACTAGACCAGCACTCAGGCCCAACCGGATGTGGCTGGGTCTCTAACCTAGGGATTGTGTACTGAGTTGAGGGAGTCGTCAGCGGAGCATGCCCAGTGCTCACAGCCACTCTCTCACAGCAGACTCTCCATCTTTATCTGTCAAGTTTCCAGGTGCATGGAAGGCAGGACATCATCACAATGACACAGCAGAGTTGGAGCCATTTGGCCATTGTCCTCTGTTTCTGATGGTTAGGGTGGCCTTTGGGACTTCCTGATTCCATTGGTGTCTGCCCTGCAGTCAGAGATTCTGTAGGCAGCATTCTGGGGGTAGGCAATGTTCTGTAGGCAGCATTCTGGGGGTACGCAATGATCTCCACCAACAGAAGTGGGGAGACTGAGTAGCAAGGTTTGAGCATCCATCTCAGGGAAGCTCCCCCGGTGACTCATCTGCAGCCTGGATTTATGAATAATCATCACAAGAACCAAAGGCCAGCTAGACTCTGGGGTCCCTGCCAGAAAGAACCATCTATTTCCAGCAACCAACAACTTCTGGGTTCTCTACAGTCTTGTCACTACTTTCCCTTAGACAGGTCCCCTGAACCCAGGGTGGCTCTGCCCTGCAGCCTCGGTGGCACACACCACCCCACACAGCAGTGCTGCCACTGCGGTCCCTTAAACAAGGCTGCAGGCAACTCACTTTCAATTATGGACCCTCTCTGGCAGATGGTTGGGATGCTCAAATCACATGGGTGCAGAAAGCTGGTTTATGCTACAAGCACTACCCGAGACCCGAGAGAATGTTCACAAAGTGAATCAACAGCCACATTGGAGTAGGAAAATGCGGCTCATGCTCTATTACAGGAGGCAGGTCTAATGGCAGCACTGTTTCTTTTAAGCAGTTTCATTTAATTTCTTATTATGCCCTGACTTTGGCTGTCCATGCAGGTTCCACGTGTTTCCGCGTCAACAGTGCTTCCCACAAAATGCCAGCTATAACTCCAGCCGCCAGCCTCCTGCCTTGCGTTTACAAGGCAGGACACTGGCACCGAGTGACTTGACACAGGCTGACAGCCACAGAGTCGTGTAACAAGCGTCACTTTGTGCACACTGTTCCTCGGGTTAGGGTTTCTGAGCTCTGCTCCAGCCTGGAACCTGTACCATCGGCTTGACAAGAACGCCTGATTGGACGACTCCTATGCACAAAGCCAAGTGCATCAAATGACTCCTCCGCAGACTTCAAAACGATCTTTCTATCCTTCACTTAATGTCTAAAGATATTCAGCGCGCCTGCAGGTCTGTCATGTTTCCAAACGGCATCTGATGTTTAATTAAGAGGTAAATATCTATTTTTTTTCTTTCAGAAAAGAGCTTAAAATGAAGTCCATCAGAACCCGACTCTAATTTGACCACCTGTCTTTTGAAGTCAAACCTCTTCCACTTGAGCTAAGTGTTGAGGTAAGGCAATTATCTGAATTGTTCAGAAAGCAGATTTTTTTTTTTGGCCTAAATCATCACATTCTAGAGAACAAAGAGTATGTGTCAGTTCAACCGAAAAGCAGAAGAACTGAACTCTTTTTCTACATGAAATAGCATATGTGTGGCCTTATTTCCTCCAAGTTAATTGGCTAATGCGTGCTCCTTGGCCCTTTGCACAGACAGCGAGCATACAGAGCTACAGACCCATCCTAATGAACACATGGGGTTTTTCATTTAGGTTTAGGTTTGGGGGCCGTTGGGTTTTGCTGTTGTTGTTTGTTTTGGTTTTTAGTTTGCTAATCTTGGTATTTTTTTTAAATTGTTGTGTGTGTGTGATATGTGCATATAGCGGGTGTTAGTGTGTGTGTCTCTGTCTGTGTGTGTATCTGTGTGCAAGTGCCGAACCATATTCATAGAAGTCAGAGGACAAGCCTGGGTGTGGCTTTCCACCTTCCACCTTTCTTGAGGCAGATGTCTCTCGTGGTTTATGACAGGCTAGCTGGCTCTTGGGCTTCTAGGGACTCCTTTGGTTGTCTCCAGTCTCTCTGGTTACACATTCACATAACCACATCTGGGTGCTGCGGACTTGAACTCAGGTTGTCACACTTGCCCAACGAATGTTTTATCCACTGAGCCGTTTCCCCAGCTTCAAATTGGAAGTTTTGCAGACCGGTGTCCATGCCTCCATTCCCCAGTAAGATCTCCATTTGATGCCTTCATTACTCCACCCCTTACCTTATTGCTTGCAGGCAATTCCATGAACATAGAATGAGCTGGGGCAAGCTTCAATTTTATATTAAAGCTTTCTTTATTCTTTCCAAGAGATGTGGAACCTGAGACCTCACTCAAAACACTAACTAGACTAATATTTACCAATTGTGTTGTTTCATGTAGATAGCATAACTTAGGAGGAAAGTCAGCTTTGACACTATAAAAGGTAGATTTTGCCAGAAGCACTAGATCCTCTTTTCTGCGCTTTAAATATTTCCTCTTAAGAAGTTTAAATAAAATCAAATACAGCCAGCAGTATGGTCTAAAGGTGAAATGCCCCCACAGGCTCATGTGTGTGAACAGTGGGACCCCAACAGGTGGCGCTGTGACTAGAGATAGTGGAGCCATTAGGAGGTAGGACTGGCCATGGGAAGTGGGTTTTTGGGTGAGACTTTGACAATTATAGCCCCTTCTGGTCCCAGATTGTGTTCTGTACTTCCTGTTCGCCTTCATGAGAACAAGCAGTTGTACCTTACTCCTGCCATTTCAGGCAGCGCTGCTACCATAACCTAACCTTTCCCACAGCGATGAACTGGAATGTCTTTGAAACTAGGAGACAAAATAAAAACTTCCACCCTCAACTCCTCCTGTGAGATACTTTGTTGCAACATGAAGAAGAGGAACTAGTTCCCCAGATTGGAGGGCGGTGGCGCAGGGTTGATGGTATATTGTTTCTTTCTTTTTATACAAAACAACAGATCGCCAATTAATTGGGATCTGAAAGAACAGAAGCGCTTCAAACTTCTAATTTTGAAATCCTCAAATGTAAATCCTCTAGGCTGACAAAGTTTATATGGCAACACAATATGTTCAGAATAAATTCTGGAAAGTGGTAGGTCTGTTCGTGAGGAGCAGCGAATACCCAGTGCTGCAGCCGCCAGGGCGTGGTCCACGCCTCCCCAGATGACGAGCCATCAGCTGATTCCTCTTGATTTTGATGCTGCTGACACCTGCTCTGAGCACCTCTGTTTCCATGGTAACCAAGGGACAGCATCCTCATCCCCATGCTTTCAGAACCTCATTAAATCAGGCAGCAGGACAGCAGCTGTGTTCTCCATGCACTACTCTGACAGCCATGGACTAATTTTATGATGCTCAGGTGATTTTGGGAGAGCTTTCTGGGCCAGGCTGTTGAGAATGTGTAGCTAGTGAGACAGATGGCAGAATAAATAAATATTGCCAAAGTGTTTAGCTCACACAAATTTTCTGAAAGGTGAGAACCAACAATGGTAATTTTATTGACTGCGGTAATTTGAAGCCAACTAATAAATACCACAGGGCTGGAAAGTTCTTGGAGAATGTGGGTGTGAGCTTCCATTCTGGGGTCAGAAGCTTCGTAGGACAAAAGGGCTTCATCAGAGACACTACTGTGTTCTAGGGTAGCTGTGACCCCAGCTGCAACATGCACCACAGAGCTAGCTTCTTTTCTTTCCCTTCCCATTGCATTGTTTTCATTTTTTGAGACAGGGCACCACGAAGCCTAGGCTGGCCTCAAACTCACTATCTAGCCAAGGGTGACCTTGAACCTGATCCAGTCAGGCCTGACACAGTGCCAGAGAGAACTTGCTAATTTTCATTCCTGGATCACTTGCTGGCTTCAGGAAGAACGACAGGAAATATCATCCAACCTCCGTGATAGAGATGTTTGATTAAACCAAAAGGCCAGTTTAAAGCCAAAAGGGATGGAGGGGGGGAAGCCAAGAGCCAAATTTTTGTCACTGTTTTCACCAAATGATGCTTGACATACATTCAGTTGCAAGGCGTCTAGGTAGCTTGACTGATGCAGGGTGCATAGATAATTCCAAGTCCTCTTGGTACTGAGGACAGCAGAGAGAGCACTGGACTAAAGGAGACAAGAAACAGATGAAAGGAGGCCATGACTGCCACTGCTCTCAAGAGGGTGAGGCCTAGGTGCTGTGAGTTCCAAGCCCTGACCTGCTGCAAATGGGGCTGAAGTAGCTTTGGGCTGTAGTCAGGTGGCTATCATGGGAGTCCCCACTTTTAACTTTCATACAATGCCCCGATCTTTAGTAAGAGGGCAGGAAAATTCTGCCTGTATTAAGTCCAGCTTGGGGATTAGTCAATGGGAGCTGCCCTTTCCTTGTCATTCTGAGTAAGTACTGTGTATTTCATACACTAATTTCAAGTTTTCCCTGCAGCTAACACAAATAAACGGTTTGGCTTTGGAGGAAGTTGGCTTCTGCCACAAATTCCTTGTCTTCCGTAGACTTACTGCTTGTATGTCCCATGCTTGGAGCTACCCTCCCTGAATCTCACTTGCTCATCTGATTTAACAGAAATCATCACAAGGGGTGAGACAGAACTACAAGAATGACATAGGATGACACAGGCATAGCCCAGAGCTAGTGCCTTATGTGCTGCAAGAACCTAGGCCATGACACCTTGCTCTCATGATCAAGTTATTAGTTATCAAAACTGATATCGTAGGACAACTCAGCTTTGTCTCGTTTGACAGAGAAAATAAAAACAATCCGTTATGATGTAGTGACCAAGTGCATTCCAGATTACTTCATCCATGCTGCAGGCAGAAGAAGCCCCCACCCCCACCATTTTGGTATAGATACAAGCCCTGAGTAATGTTTAAACCCTTCAGTCTTTAAATGGGATCCCAAAGTCTTCTTTCTACTAGAAGAGATCAGAAGTTCTAGAATTCTTTATGTAATTGTATTGATAAATATGCTGAGTTGAAGCTGTCACTTACCATCCCACTAATGGTCTCTCAGGCTTATTCTTGGAACTGTCACGGTGCGGTCACATACTCTGTGCTTGATCCTGGGTGGGAAGGATGACTTGAGCAAGCACCTAAAAAGAGCGATACTACTTCAGCTATTTTAGAATTTAGGCCAGCGTTTGTTGGCACAGGTCATGCATGAAGCCTGTGGTGATTGCCAGTGGGACATGGAGGTTCATCAGGCGCGGCCTGCATTTTCATAGGAGCCTATGGCCAGATGGGAGAGAGTTCAGGGATGAGTGAGGATGGGAATGGAGTAGACAGTGAGTGTGCATCGTAGCAGCCTGCTGTGCAAAGCTGGAAGTTAGTGCTGAACTGTGCTGGAGGCTGCTCACACTCAAAACCACACTAGGGGCACCACTAGCCCAGACATGAGGACAAAAAGAATTTAAACAGAAGCTGGTGCTCCCACATCCTCCCGACAGATCTCCATCTGCCACACTCCCACCTTGGTACTCCCTTTGGGTGGAAGCAGGTTTCCGTTGTTTTGACATTGCCATTTCTCTTAAAATGCAAAAGCTAATACATGACTTTAAAATGGGAAAGGGGGAAATAAATTTTAAGCACTGTCCAGGATAAGTTTGGTATCTTGGTAAATTGATCTCTAGCTATTGTTTTCTGCTTTCTATCGTTGGTTTAGTTTTGATGTTGCTGTGATCACGCAGTATATTTTTATCTTACTTTCCAGATAATATGAATGTGTTTCACGGCATTAAGAAAATCTTTGCACACATCAGGCTGACTGCAGAAAGTTCCATTCCATTATAATTTACAGAGACACGTCCTATTGTTTCTTAATCTTTGCTACTATAAATAATTTGCACAGGATTTCCAATGCTGATATTTCTTTAAAGACAGTCCTTGGGAACACTTAAAGAGTTCATTGTCTCCTTTCCTTCTTCAGACTGTGCCCAGTGCCCAAAGTGGTTCAAGAAAGACTGAGTAGAAGCAGTGGGCTTCATCCCTGCAGCAGTTTCAGAGCCTTTATACACAGAATATTGTGACTCTCCAACAGAGTTGTGCTTCCCAGACCTGCTGGATAATGAAGCGTTTCTTCTCTGGGAACATTTATTAGCTTATCTGACACCTTTTAATGCAACCAAGATGTATTTCATATTTATTTTCTTAAAACACCACATTTGGGGGTGTCTTTTATACACATTTGAAGTGATGAGCATATCTCAAAACCAGACAGGTGCCGTTCAAGATAGGGAAACCATAGGTCATTCTCAATATAATGTATTGAGACGGTAAGACATCCTAATAATAACTGTCAGGGGGAAAGCTACAAAATAAAGCTTTGTCAAAATCATATATATTGAATATATATTCAAATACAACAGGTTATTAATTAATAGAATCAATAGCACTAAAGGTGTTTGACCTGAAGGTAGGAATAAGGCAAGAATCCTCTGAGCACAATTATTCTTGTTTCCTTTTTTTTTCCTCCTGGAACTCGCCCTGTAGACCAGACTGACCTTGAACTCACAGAGGTGTGCCTGCCTCTGCCTCCTGAGTGCTCGGATTAAAGGCGCGTGTCACCACCACCAGGCTAAAGCATAATTATTCTGTACCATGCTGCAAGTCTAATCATTGTAATGAGACAAGAAAAAGAACACTACAGATTTAATGCTGGTCATCATCATGGCTGGCACAGTATATAACTGTCTATCTAAAAATCCCAAGAGACAGTGGGAGAGTAATTGTAAGCAATGTTATGATTTATAGGATGTGTGATGATTATGTAACACTCTGCTGTTTTCCTTTATAGCTATAGTAATCCAGTATCGTGGAAGCAGAGGGCCCACTTAAAACATCAACCATGAGTGCAAATATGAGAAATAGAACTGGTAAGTGTATAACTTTAACATGAAAAAGCTTTGCCGAGGATATTACATCATACCTGAGCAGACAGAGATGAACAGGTGTCACGTCATACCTGAGCAGACGGAGATGGACAGGTGTCAGGTCATACCTAAGCAGACGGAGATGAACAGGTGTCACGTCATACCTAAGCAGATGGAGATGGACAGGTGTCAGGTCATACCTAAGCAGATGGAGATGGACAGATGTTTCGACCAGGAAAACAATGTTGCAAACCTGATTTCTCCTGAAGAATTACTCAAGGCAGTTTTCATCACCTTTCCAACCCAATTTCCCTTCTCATTTTGTGTTGTTTATACTTAATGAATAAACTCTAAACTCTACCAAAATAAAAATTAGAAAGTAACCAAAACATCCTGGAAATGGTTTCACTTTACTAAACGAGAGCAGAAACAGTACACTTCGGTGAGAGAAATGTCTTGGTATTTTCATTCCATACAGCAGTTTATAAATACATCCCCAATTAAGAGTTCTGGGGGAAAGTCAATAACCATTATTTGGTTAGAAATATTTAGTTGAAGTTTTGTGTTAACCATGGAAAAAATAAAGCCTATTATAATTTAACTTAAAAAGAAATAAACACAGGAGAGACTGTTAAGATGTTAAAAAAAACATTTGATGTTCTTGCAGAAGACCCAGGTTGGATTCCAAGTACCCCACATGCCACAGTCACCAATAGATCCAATGCCCTCCTCTGGCCTCCACAGGTACTGCACACACATGGTGCACATACAGACAAGCAGGCACACACAATGCACATAAACAAAAATAAATAAGATTTAAGATAAATACTAATACAGAAGGACCAGAATCAAAAATACCAGTTATGATATGATTAGAAATACCAAGTAATCATAAGAAGAGACCAAGAATCAGGTTGAGGATCAAAACTCAGCTCAATATTGCTTGCAAGAAAGAGTGAGAAGCAAAGTAAAATAGAAACACTGGACATATTAATGATCAAAAAGAGAAAAGGAGCGTACTTCAAAATGTTGGTATGATAATATTAATATCAAAAGCTGGTATTCTAGATGGAAAATTCCAAATCATGCAAGGAGATGTGTGTGATGATAGTGACAGACCTCAGAAAGAAGAGTCACAGTCACAACTGTATGTCCCAGCAATGAAACAGTTAACTATCTAACCTGCAAGGGTGAGCAACAACAGGAAAAGTTAGTTTCAAAAACACCACCACTGTGGGATAGATAGCCACTAAAGGCAGACCAAGTATGCCAAGGAATCAACCAGATAATCAGTAAACTTGACTCCAATTGAGCCTTTTATTATCTCACACGGAGAATATACTTTTTTTTTCCTCTAATACTTGAATTACTTATAGAAAAAGCTATATTGTGTCCTACTTAGTCACACATTAAAAAAAAATCTTAAAATCAAAAAGTGTGTATCAAGGCTGGAGAGATGTCTCCATGGTAAAGAACACTGGCTGTTTTCCAGAGGACCCAGCTTTGATTGTCAGTTCTTATGTTGCACCTCACAACTGTCTGTAACTCCAATACCTTCTTCTGGCTTCTGAAGGAACTGCACATGTGTGGTACACTTGCATACATGCAGGCGAAACCACATAAAATAAAAATAAACAAATCTTTTTAAAAGCATTATTTACAGACAACATTATTATATTCTGATTTATGTTATAAATAGTTCAGTGTTAATTTAAAATCTTGTAAATGAATAATCACAATCTCAAATAAACATTAAGTCAAATAGAAAATGAAAGGGAACAGAAGATCTTTTTGTTGGCAGAAGGTTCTCTCTTTCCTGCTGGATCACAAATAGTTGACAAAGAGGCTTAATATTAATTACAAATGCTCCGACAATAGCTCAGGCTTATTACTAGCTACCTCTTACATTTAAGTTAACTCATATTTCTTATCTACCCTCTGCCACACGGCTCATGGCTCATTACCTCGTTCTCTACACATCCTGCTTTCTCTGCATCTGCTGGCATCTCCCCTGACTCTGCCCTTCTTCTTCCCATCATTCTCAGTTTGGCTTCTCACACCTAACGTTATCCTGTTCTGTTATTGGCCAGTCAGCATCTTTATTAAACCAACCACAGAGACAAATCTTCACAGTAAACAAAGGGATTATTCCACAGCATAAATACCAGACCATAAATATCTATGCTACAGAATAGAAGGTCAGAAATGATTCTGTACATATGCGCACAGCCAGATGGCTTCGGCAGACTGAAAGAACGTGCTGCGAGAAAAGATGGCCTACCGTGTCTGTGAACAGGCTGGGTTCTGGAATCTTGACAAGAGGCAGTGAAGGACCGGAGAAAGGACAGACACCGAAGAAACAATGGACACATAGACACAGCTAGGTTTTTGGGGTCTGGGTTCTCTTACAGAGAAGTTGAGAGACAGGCTTAGCTGATCTCATTAGCAGGGGCTCTGCAGGGGAGCAGTCTTAGGTTGTAAACACTGTGGGGAGAAAGCCACGCTGGGCAGTTTCTGCAAACACTGTCTGCTTTGCACTTGGACCCAAAGAAGGTCTACCATCCCTGTGGGACTCATCCGCTTGCATGGGCTGAGGCACTGGAGTCCTTCACACAGCCATTGTCAATATCAACAATACGCGTTCACTCAGAACTTCGCTCTGTGCCTACGATGCTCTCCGCAGTGCATAGTGTTGGTAGAAGAGAGTCTCAAAGAAGAACTAAACTGCACTGCTACACTACACACAAAATAAACAAAGCGGATTAAAGATTTACGTGCAACCCTGAAAGCACAGAACTGCTAGTAGAAACACAAGTAAAACACTCCTTGGCGTGGGGCTCAGCAACTACTGTTGCTGTTGTTGTTACAGCACGGAAAACTAGCACACAGGCAACAAAAATAAACAAACAGGGGTAGCAGGATTGCTCAGTGGGTAAAGGAGCTTGCTGCCAAGTCTGGTGACCTGAAGTAAAATCCCAGAACCTACACATTGGAAGGAGAAAATGGACTCCTTCAAAGTTGCCTTTTGACCTCCGCATGTATGCGTATTTTAAATAAAAAAGTATTTAAGTAAAAAAAAAAAACATGTCAGACTGGAAAAGTTTATTCTGCAAGGCAAATAAACAATGAACCAAACATAAAGGCAGACTTCTTCAATCTGACACTGCTCCTCATCAGGGGGATGTTATCAGTGAGATGTTGCCTCATGCTTGTGGAGACGCGGATTAATGAGAGGCACAGATACTGGTCAGCAAGGGTGTGGAGTAAGGGGAACATTGCGCAGCGGATGGGAATGTAAACCGAGAAGGCCATTGTAGACAGCAGTATGGAGGTTCCTTCAAAGCTTCAACGGAGAACGAGTGGGATGGCTTAGCTGGTAAAGAGCTTTCTGGAAAAGCCTAAGGAGGTGGGGTTAATCCCCAGACCCGGGTGAAGGGAGAGAAAATACTTTTGAAAGTTGTTCTCTGACCTCCAGTCACATGCTGCAGCATGCTGCTTGTGTACACACACAGGAGAGGGAGGAGAACAAAGAGGGAGGGGGAGGGAGAGGGAGGAAGAGGGAGGAGGAGGGAGAGGGAGAAGGAGAGAGAGGGAGGAAGAGGGAGAGGGAGGAGGAGGGAGAGAACCTTGGGAATAAGAAGGTTGGAGGGCTGCTTCTACAAGCCAAGAAACACCAAAGACTGCTGGCAAAACCCCAGAGCAGGGGAGGCACTGAAGCAAATGCCTCCCAGCCTCACAAGATGCCAAATAGAATCTTTTGCAAGGAGCCTATTTCCATATAAGGTGACATTCACAGGTACTTGGCAGTTGGACCTGCACTTCTATCAGTGAAAACAAAGTTATTGCTGCTGGACGTATTTATCTAATCTTTAAGAGCTGGGGGAAGACACAGCTGTGCACAGCTGCCCCGTGAACAGATGCCCTGGTCTTGGATTTCGAACAGCAGAACTGTAGGTTGATACGTTTCTGCTGTTTCAGCTGCTTCGTTTGGATCCTTTGTTAGAGCAACTATAGGAAAGTGATATGCCAGGAAAATGAAGTCACTGTTATAAACACGGGAAGAGACAGAATCACCTGCGTTTACAATGGCACAGTCGTATGCCTGGAAAACCCAAGGGATCCGGTCTTTTTTTAAAAAAGTTACTGGAATAGATATGGTAATATCTAAGGTGGGCTCACACAAAGGTTCCAGCTGGCTAATGCCAGGGGAACCCATGGCAGGAGGGTGGAGGGCAAGATAGGGAGGGTAGCCTTTCTGCAACACCATGGGTGCGGGGCCTCCCCCACACAGACTCAGTCTCCTCTGTGGTCCTCTTCTGCAGCCAGAGTCTCAGCATCAGCCTTCTCTTAAAACCTAGAAACCAGTCCTCCAGCTTGTGAACAAAGCAAGCTGGTCCCAAGATGTCAAACCCTGCTTAATCATCCCACGCCTCTGTAAGTACCTTTGTCTTAAACATTTTCAAGTATCTAAGCCCACTGGCGTAGTTCACATGCAATGGGGAAACAGAAGCCCATATTTCTTCTTTCCCAACATCATATTTTTATTAATTATTATTTTTTATTAATTATTTGGGAATGTCATACAGGGCACCCTGATCAAAATCCCACCAGTCCAGTCTGTGTTGCCCATCTACTCATTGGAGCAATGTCAAACTCCCAGTGGCCAGCCGCTCCCCAACCTCTTACCCACCCCCCCACACACACACCAGAAGGCATTAACTGTGAAGAGCTGTATTTCAGCATCTTTATCACAGTTTTTAAGAACTCTCTTCAATAGCTTCCTGTCTGAGCTGTTTCCTTCTTAGGGGGAGGGGGTGCCACAGAAGCCTCCAATATCTCTTTCACTGTTATCAATGAGTCTGCCGTCATCAATACGACTGCAAGAGAAGCTTCTATTCACTGTAATAAAAGGTCCAAGAATGAATGGATGAATAAATTTAACAACAGAATGAGGGATATAAAGAAGAAAAGCATAAAGAGGAAAAGCAAACACTCTGAGTACTGAGTGTTACAAACAGGACTGAGCAGATATTCTTCGAGGATTAGAACTTAATTCCGCAAAATGACAACTCCCCAAACTGAGATAGAAAGTCATGGGGGTAGAGATAGAACTCGGTGATCAAGAGTGATCCAGTCTTCCTGCAGAGAACCTGAGTTTAATCCCCAGCACCCACACTAGGCAGATCGCAACTGCCTGGGACTCCAGCTCCAGGGGTCTAACCCCCCCTGATATCCACAGGCGCCTGCACTCATGTGCCCATACCACACACTGACACACAAACACACACAACATAAAAAAGCTAAATATTTTTAAAGGTTTAGAATAAATCTAGGTTCTTTTTAAAGACATTTGCTTAGTGTGCATGTTCGGGTGCACACACGTGCACATGTGGATATATGAATCTGAAGGGGCATGTAGAGATCAAAGAACAACTCACTGAAATCAGTTCTCCCCTCCCACCCCATGTGACCCAGGGATGGAACTCAGGTCAACAGGCTTGGCAGCAAGCATCTTTACCTGCTGAGCTGTCTTGGCTGCCTGTAAATCTAATTTTAAGGAAAACTTCAATGAGGGTCTTTCTTCAGTTTAATGGAATGACGCCCAAGTCTCTATGGAAGAGTAAATATTTCCAGAATAACTAAGAAAGTTATGGAAAAGAACAGTGCATATACTTGCTTCACAAAATGCCAGGTTAGGGCACGAAGCCCAGCAATCCACTCTTGGGCACCAGTTAGGGATAGACAAATGGACAGCAGGATTGAACAGAGAACCAAAAGCAGATGGCAGCAATGAAAGCATACAATCCAGAGAAAAGACTCATGTATTAGCACAGAAGCCATCTGAAAGAAAATACAGTTGGATCCCCATCTTACAGTGCACTGCAAATAGATAGACCAGAGGCTTGAATGCAAAAGTAAGACCCAGACTGGCCCCCAAACCCGTGTCTGTACTCACTGTCCAAAGCCAGAGGAAGCCTTTCCAGCCTTGGTCAGATGCCTGGAAGTGAGAGATCAGAAAAACAATGATGAAATTGAGACAAGACAGGTCTTTAAAAACTCTGAAAAGACATATTTGGCCTCAACAGACAAAAGGTGAATTGGAAAATTAGTATTTTTAATACATAAAAGGATGTAGGGTTGGGTGCCAGATCTTTGTTCAGAGACACTGGAGGGAGACAGGGGCAGAAAGGGACTTTCTTTCTGCTCCATGTGTCTTTAGTCAGCTGCTGCCACGGACAGCATCCTGGGTGCTGAGCAAGTCCAGCCCAGGGAATTACTGGATTGGTGTCTTCGCAGGTGGCTGTGATCACAACTGTCCTCCCCAACCAGATGTGTTCCAGTTTCTGAGCCTTTACCCACTCTTCTCCCCTTGAGCCAACCCCACGCTTAGTTGTCTCTGATAGGCTTGTCGCTGCCTTTGAGGTGTCTATGCAGCAGCAGGTTCCCTCTCCACATCTGTTCCTGGTTCTCTTCAGCAGATCTCCTCTGACTGCCCATGTAGCCCTGTGTTGACTGTCTGTCTGTCTCTGCTAGCATGGGGCTCTGTGACCAGCTTGGTTACTGTTTGCGTCCCTGGTGCCAACCACAGTATTTGGTCTGTAGGAGTTCACTGGGTACTTGTTGACTGGGCAAGTGAATGCCTTTACAGTCAGATGTCTAGAAAAAAAAAACCTTAAGCTATACACCATCTTGAGTATTGTTAAGAATGAGCATAAAAAGTTAGGTGTACATAACAAATTGCTATAGCCTTACTTGCTACTGGTCTGTCAAACTTTTGAATGTACATTACCTTCTCAACTATCTGCAGGAACTGGCTCCAGGATGCTCAGCACATACCAAACCATTCAAGATATGGGTTCTCTTCAATAAGAGAACCTAGTATTTGCAGATGATATTTAGGCACCCTTCTATATATTTCAAATCACTTCTAGAACTTATTATACATAATATAACATAAAATCTGTGCAGATATTTTTATTTCATATTTTTAGAGAATAACAACAAGGAAAATTAGGACTGAACTGACACTATTTTATGTCAATGCTTTCAATCTGAAAATATCATCTCGTCTGCTGAAATAGATATTATTGAGTCTGTGTATGTGGAGTTGCATATTGCAATTGCTCCCAGAAACCCAATCTATAAAAAGAAATGCAGAGGATGGAGAGGTGGCACCATGGTAAACAGCACTGACTGCTCTTCCAAGGGACTGGGGTTTGGTTCCTAGCACGACATGGTAGCTCACAACTGTCTGTAACTCCTGTTCCAGGAGATTTAGATGCTCTCTTCTAACCTCTGAGGATACTGCATGCCTGTGGTACACAGAAGTACATGCACACATTATCACCCATACACATAAAGTAAAAATAAATAAATCATTAAAAAATAAATAAAAAGCAGGATATGAGTGTATACATGAGAGAAGTTTCGACATGTATGGTTTAACAAAATATATAAATAAGGAAATTATGTATTCCCTGGGATAGGCTGAAAAATGTATGACATACACACATTAGACAATGCTATGCCTCACTTTAAAAGTTGTGTAAAGGGCAGGGCATCAGTAGCACATGCCTTTAATTCCAGCATTCAGGGAGGCAGAGGCAGGCAGATCTCTGAGTTTGAGACCAACCTGGTGTACAAAGCAAATTCCAGGACAGCCAGAGATACACATAGAAACCCTGTATCAAAAAAAAAACCAAACAAACAAACTAAGAGAAAAGGTTGTGTAAAGGTGACTCGGCTGCTTTGGAGGAATAGCCACAAGATTTCGCCGAATTTTAAAAGCAAGTTGCAGAAATGTGTAAATTGTATGATCCTTTCACATACAGAGTCCTAAAAGATTGAACTAATTGGCATTAATAACTATCAAGTTGGCTAACATAAAAGAGATGGACATAATATACTGAGAAACAAAACAAATTCAGCAAAGGAATAAAAGGGATGGTGCTAGTTTCCAAAGCCTGTACCTCACTGTTGATCCATACACAAACATCTTCTTTTTTTCTTTTAGGATAACAAGACGATTCTGCAACAGATCAGAAATGTCCCCAGAAGGGGTGACTCAAAGCTTCCCCAGCAAATATGTCACAGCACAACTTTGAGAAAAATGATGATTTTCTTTCTTTATATACAAGATTTATTTAATCTTCTTTAATGTGTGTGAGTGTTTGCCTGAACATATGTATATGCACCACATGTGTGCTGTGCCTGTAGAGGCCAGAAGAGGGCATCAAATCCTCTGGAATGGCAGCTTTAGATGGTCGCTAGTGACCAAGTGGGTGCTGGGAATCAGACCTGGGTCCTTTGTCAAAGTAGCAAGTGTTCATAACTGTTGATCCATCTCTCCAACACCCAGAAATGATAGTTTTTGTGAAAACAAAGAAAATGAGAGGACAATTTGTCTGCCAATTTTTTTATTTGCTTCTATGCATGCATGTTTCAGGAGGACTTCCAGCAGAAGTTTGCTATATCAAGGCGATGTCTCATTTATAATGCCACAGTGAAATAACCTGCATCACTGGTGCATTTTTCAAAATAAAAACCACATTGAAGAATTGTCTTCAGTGTGATGAGATGTGTTCATTTGTAGTTCATAGCTAACTGGAAACTTTTGTCATGCACCAACCCTGATAGACAGGGAGAAAATATGATTAACAAAGAAAATTGAGTGTGTGTAGTAATGAACATGATCAGAAACTGTGGCTTAAGTGGTGAATTATTATCAGTGTTTCCCAAAGCCCATCTCCTCTTCAGTGTGTAGAGTTTAGAACTGAGCGCAGTTAATTTCATCATGAAAAATCAATGTACATTGAAGAAAGAAGCAATTGATCAACTACTTAAACACACACACCAGAGAGAACCAGAGAGAAAGCGAGGGAGGGAGGGAGGGAGGGAGGGAGGGAGGGAAAGAAAGGAGGGAGGGAGGGGGAGAGAGAGAAAGAGGGAATGAAGGAGGAATGAGGGAGGAAGAGAGGGAGGGAGGGAGGAGAGAGAGGGGGAGAGAGAGAGAGAGAGAGAGAAAGAGAGAGAAAGAGAGAGCGCGCACAATACCCCTCAAACTTACAGAAAATTGCAAGGGTTTGACATAAAGACAGCTTTCTAAGAATCTTCAGAAAAAGCTGTCCCTCGTGAGTACTTAGAAGTCACGGCGCATTCCTAGCCACACAATGGGGAAATTACCGTTGACATTCCACTGTTGACCGGCAGACCGCATCCACGTTTTTGATCATCCCAGGACTGCCCTTCACAGCAAAAGGCCCAGTTCAGAGGCACAGGTGGTAGCCCTCACGTCTCTCTAATCTCGCAGCCTTCCCTCTGACTCCCGTGACCTTGGCACTGTAAGGATCACAGGCTAGTTATTTGGGTTAATATTCCCTGGTGAGAAGATTTACAACTCATTGTCAGATCTGTGAACCTCAAAGCCTAGGCTATGTCCTTCCACTCTGCAGGGGCCCCCAGCAGTCTCCATCCGACAGCTCCACAACCATAGCTCTGCTTCGATTTATAACTCGCAAGTGGTTTAAGATGATAACATCCCATTCCCCATCTCACTTTGTTGCCCCTTGCTTATGTTGCTTGCACTCTTAGATTCCTGTCTTACTCTATGAATTATAATCCACTACAAAGGTTATTTAATTTGGTCTGCATTTGCACTGGATTCAGCCAATAAGATCTGGCTTCTGGTTCTTAGGCCTGTTGTCACCATTCTTTAGACGTTTGCTTTTCCTTTTTCTTTTTTAGAATTAGATTTTAAAAAATTCTCCCCCCTCCCCGTATGTGTGTGTCTGTCAGGGGGAGGTATGTGTACATTTATTTAAATGCCTCCCAAGGCCAGAGGCCTGGGATCCCTTAGAGACGAAATTACAGGTGATTGTGATCCACCTGATGAGGGTGCTAGGTGCTGAAATTCACATCCTCTAGAAGAGCAGCAAGATCTTTTACTCCCCAAATCATCTTTCCAGCCCCTTTAGACATTTTCTTACTTTGGGGCCCAAACGATATTTCCAAGTACAACTGGTTTTCTATATGTACAGGCACTGAATTAACCATGGTTTCTTTAGCAAAGAAGAACATTCAAAAAAAGAAAAAGCCAGCTGGGTATTTGTGAGATCCCCCTGTTTCTAGGCATCCCTGCAGGGCAGAACAGGGGAATACATATACTCAAATTCACATGCAAAGTGATAGATTTATTTATCAATATATGTAATATATGTATATAAATTTGATACTCAATGGGTGTCTTAGTTATGGTTTCTAATGTCTGTGATGAAATACTATGCCCCAAAAGAAAGTTGAGGAAGAAAGGGTTTATTCAGCTTACTCTTCCACTTTGCTGTTCATCATCAAAGGAAATCAGGGCAGAAACCTGGAGGCAGAGCAGATGCAGAGGCCATGGAGGAGCACTGCTTACTAGCTTGCTGCCCCTGGCTTGCTCAGTCTGCTTTCTTATAGGGCTCAGGACCACCAGTGCAGGGATGGCACCACCCACAATGAGCTTGGCCCTCCCTCATCAATTACTAATTAAGAAAATGCGCTACAGCAGGTCTTATGGAGACATTTTCATAATTGAGGTTCCCTCTTCTTGGATAACCCAAGTTGGTGTCAAGTTGACATAAAACTAGCCAGCACACAGGGTCAGGGTCACCAGTTCCTCTTGGTGGGCAGAATTAAGTAATATATGTACAACACACACACACACACACACACACACACACACACACACACACACAGAGAGAGAGAGAGAGAGAGAGAGAGAGAGAGAGAGAGAGAGAGAGAGAGAGGTCAAGTGATGGTTTTCTATACATAAACTTGTCTTCCTTAGTGCCGGTCCCCTATCCCAGACCGCGGTGACACTGCCTTCCTCCATCCCCTGCACTCTGCTCACCTCCCAGCTGGCCATGTGATGTCTGCCCATCTCTTTACAACCCATACTGCTTAGTAAGATGTAGCATAGGTGGCCTTTCTTGTCTCAGGAAGTGTAAGAGAGTGATGATGGAGCTTCCTGCCATGGCTCGAGGGGACCAGTCAGCTCTCCTGTTCTGCCTGGCTGGCCTGGTTGAAACCTTCCAAGCCATACATAGTACCGTGAAGACCCAGCTGCTCCCATAAGCTGGGAAGGGCAGAAGGCCTCTGTGGCAGGCTGGCTTTGTCATGTTTCCAACATGTATGGCAAATGCAGCCTCTTTCCCGTGAACCACCCTTTCTCAAGTCCAGCTCACAATAGGACTTTCTGGCATAGCTGCCACATGGGACGGAAAGGAGGACACCCTCCGGGTACTTCCCAGCATCTTCTATGTACCACAGAGAGAGGAGGGGACAGAGAAAAGAAGTCCCTCTGGGACTGTTCCCCTGACCGCAGAGCTAGTGTTCCCAGTGTCACAGAGCTGCCATTGACTCTTATGGTGAAATGCCTGGAGGTGAAACAGCAAATACAATGTATCAGGAAAAATAATCAGGAGATCATTGAGGTGGCTAGGTCGCCCCATTTATTGGAAATTGTTGAAAAGCATTGTCTGTGCTTATGAACATTTAATATCTTATACTAATTGCTATTTTATGTGGAGAGTAAAGATGATTTATATGCTTTGTCTTGTGTTCAAAAGGCCTGGACTGCCAGGGCTTTTGGCTCCATGGTGTTTTGGAAGGTTGTCTTTCCTCGGCTCGCTCTCTTCCTGTTTCACCCCTGCAGCAATGATGTGGTCAGGAGAAGAAGTGCTGCCCTGGCCATGTGAAGAACAGTGGGTATATTCTGGCCACAGGTTCAGATTTGCTCAGAGGGGACCCAAGGTGTGAGCTCGTCCCCAAGTTTTCAGGTTCTCATAGATCATCTTTTGTTTTGATAACCCTCACGCTAACACTTCTCCAGAGGCTAGCAGGGCTGGTTGGTGCTGAGACACTCCCACGTGACCAGACATTGTAATAACTCCAAGATGAGCGCCCCCAGAGCATTTAGACACAGCGACAAATCCCAGGAAAACACTCACTGGTAATAGGGAGCATGCCTCTCCCTTTAAGTACTTTTTTTAAAAAAGATCTTTCAAATCCACACTCCCTAAAGCTTTTGTTTTTATTTAGTCCTGTCAGCTTCAAAAGCGCATTTAACCTGTATGCCAGCAGGAAAACAAAGCCTGCAGCACAGCCACCAGCATCAACAAGACATTCTCCCTTTTCCTAGGGGACCCACCTGAAAGGAAGGAGAGAGAAACAGATTCTACATGTTTGGGCAACTCAAACTGGAGCACACATGCCCAGCTTCTGCAGATCTTAACCCAAGCCATGCCTCCTGCTGATGCTTTTGTTCATCACAGTGGAGGCCCTGCTCCCCTTCTCAGAGGACCCTCTCTTTCTGGAGCCTTCCAAGAGGCCCTCATGGCTTCAGACAAAGGACAGCACTGTTCCTGGCCATGCGCCCCTGCCTTAGATCTTTCTGAGCAAGTCCCAGTTCTTTGAAGCCAGTACTGAACTGAATGCAGTCTGAATAGGAGCTAAGTAGAGTGGGGGGAGCCAAACAGAATGCCAGAGCTTCGGAGCTCAGGGCAAGGTGACCCTGGAAGGTAAGTAGTTACAAAAATATTGTTCCTCAACTTCAGGCTGGCATCGAGGTTACTGGGCTAGTGGGAAGGAACCATCCATCCGAATATGGTAGATGTCACTCTCAAATACCCATGTGTCTCTTGGCTTAAGTATTTTTAGGTTCTTCTAAGATTTCTGTAGCTTGGAGATTCCTACAAAGTATTGGAAACATGTTTCTGATACAAAACTGGCCTGGGTGATGGGAAAGATATAAAAACATTAAGATTGTATCTCTTGTCTCTTTGGTTTGTTTGTTTTTGAGACATGGTTTCATGTAGCCCAGGCTGACCTCAAACTTGCTATGTAGCCAAGCATAGCCTTAAACGTTTTGATCCTCCTGCCTCCACCTCCAGGTGGAGGTGAGATCACATGGCATCACGCCCAGTTTATGTGGTGCTAAGAATCCACCCCAGGGCTTCGTGCATGCTAGGCAAGCAAGCACCCTGCTAACTGGGCTCCATCCCTAGCCCCAAAGCTTGGATCTTTAAGAGATAAAAGGTCATGCTCTTGAGGACAGAAGCAGAGAAAAATCTGCATAAGAGAGACAGAAAGCCCTGGGTAACATCTCCACACACACAGGCAGCCAGGCTCTCTTCCAGCCCTGTGTACTGAACTCTGAGATGCTCATAACACATGCACACAGGTCTTCCACCAGCTAAACTGTGCCCGCTATCCAAGGCCTACTCTGTCTGATCCATTGTGATGGTGGGGCTCCTTCTCCTCGTCCCTCAGTTGTGGAGTGGGTCTTGGCCTCCAGTTCCTTTTCATAGAGCTTGCCTTGGAGGCTCTCCAGTCCTTCCCCTCCCAACTTTCAAAAGAACTGAGAGGGCAAATCGGGACCAGCAAAAATCTTTCTGGAACTTCTTTGGCGACAAGCCTAAAAGGCCATTAAAGCTAAAAGCCATGTAATTTTTTTCTGCTGGGTAAAGAATGGAGTGGGGCCTGGTTCCACTTAGGAAGTAAGGTTTCTGTTCTTGTGGGAAGTTTGCGGTTGAAACAAGCCATTTTGTGTTTTTACTTTAAAACAATTTCCTCAGCAGTGCTAGGTGAATAAATAACGGGACTTCATTATGACAGAAACAGGCGTTATTTTGTGCACACAAGAAAGCCTCAGGCAGCTTGGAAACAGCAGGCAAGAAGCATCCATGGCAGGTATTGTAAGCACCAACTTCTCCTCTGACGAACGCTAGAGAATAAAAACATCTGGCAAAGGTCACGTCCATGTTCTTAGCTAAGGACGCTGTTCATCTGGCTTTTCGGCCGGGGAAGGACAGTTTCTCGGCGACTTGGACAGGAAGCAAAAGTTGTCTCGTGGCAGCTGTGTACACTGCTCTTAAACAATGGCCCTGATATGAATTCCTCCTCTGTTCCGAGCCCCTGGGGACAGAGGGGATGTTCCTCTGTGCCAGAAGAAGGAAGGCAGACAGAGACGGAGAGAAGGTGCTCCCGTAGGCCTGACAAGCAGGGATTCTCTTCGAAATTGCAACAGGGTTTTATTTTTGTTTGTTTATTTGTTTTTGACAGATGTCTCATTTGGCTTTAACCCACACACCCTGAAAAATGGCTTCTGGAGGAAAAAGAAAAGAAAATATTGACAACACGCTACAGATCTGAAATTGCTCGCAAACCTGAGAAGAAATGGAAGGCTTGGAAAGACATTCCGGAGAGTTTGGTGGGGTGGGCTTCACTGAGACTGCTACAGCAGGTGGGAGTCATATGGGAGCGTGAACATCTTAGCTCCGAGCACTTTCAGCCAGGTGCCCACAAGTCCTTCTCTGGACCCTTACTCTCTGCCTGGACCTGCCACCCTGCCCAGAGCCTGGCTGACTATACCGCTGTCCAGCAACTGCTCACACTACCCGCCAGTGTTCCCTGGCCTCTGGGCACACACCAGCATCACTTTACCCATCCACAATGCAGACATCATCTAGTCTACCAGCGCTATCGATTATAATCCTCCCAGTTTCTAGAGGGCCAGCTTCTTTAAGGGCTGATTTCCCTTCCTCCTGCAGAAGCATGGCATCTTTTGTGTTAAAGAGATGATCGCCTGGCACGGCTATCCTCACCTCTAGCCAAGTCTGCCTGCCCATTGTCCCCAGCTACGGCTGGTGTACGGATGCAAACAAACAAACGGATCCCTGTCTACCTGTCCTTGATCTGACATAGTCCTTCCAGCCGAGATCTCCCACCCACGCTCTGAGCCCTCACCGTAGACCTCCACTGTACATAAGATACAGACGAATTACATTTTCCAGTTGCCAGAATCACTCTTTTACATAAGGTCCCTGGCATCTCACTCTTTAAAAAATACTCCAAAAACTTTATTTTAGAATGTGTGCCAGGAAGGCCAGCGGATGGCTTAGTAGGTAGGGCAGAGTACTGCTGGCAAGATGACTCAGTGGGTAATGCTCTCGTCCTTCAAAGCCATCGACCTGAGTTTGAAAGAAGAGGGTTGGCTCCACAGAGTGGTCATCTGACCTCTGCATGACTGCCGTGGCACATGGGTGCCCTCCTATGCACAATAATAGTGAATGGATTAATTTAAAAATAAAATTCGTGAAGAGGTGCATAGGAAATAATTATAGCAAAGTGATAGCATTGAATGTGCTCATTTGTTTTCTAATTAAGTTTTATCAGCACTCTACGCGAGTAGGCCTTGCATGCACTGTGGGCACGTGAGCAAGGCATGGGGGGCAGGGAGGAGCTGGAAGAAAAGCAAGTGTCAGAATGAGGTTTTAGCTGAGCCTGAGCTTAGGAGACGTGATCTTGGAGGGAAAGCAGGGGACAGGGAATGGAAATAGCTTATTCCGGCTTGTGGAAAAGGAGAGCAAGCTCTTCCAAGACTAGCATAAAAAGGTCCCTGTATTCCTTGTCCCTGTGGAAAATGCTCCTCCTCATCCAATAGTTCCGGGCTCTCACACAAGGAAACGTGGTCAAAGGCTCTCCCTGGTGAGTTTTTATTACTATTTGGGAAAGCTAGGCACCACTTTGTTGAACTCTAGATATTTTTTTTTTTCTATTTTTTGGGTGCTTGAAACCATGGATCCAAATACACAGACAGTATGGTTATTTTGAAAAGGAAAGTGCAGATATGATGTTATCATCGGGCAAGACCAGTATGAATTGCCACATCAGGTGAGTGTTTATGGAGCACATAGTATGTGCGCACACTGTGGAGGGCACTGGAACTTCACAGTGAGCAATACCAACTCACTGACTCCCTCCGTAGAGTTTAGGGCTTAGTGGAGAGTGAAACAAGCAATAACATCCCGATAAGAGAACTAATGAAGGTAGGCAAGGATATAAGGCAGCCTGGGTTAGCCCAGCCCTGGGGACCAAGGAAATCTTCCAGACAGAGCGACAGCTGAAGGCTAAGATGAATGAGCCAGACATGAACAGTGACAGAAGTGAGTGGGGGAAAGCTCAGGCCATGGGTGACAACATGTGCCCAACGTACAGGATGACAGACAACAGAAGCACCTAGTGAAAGTACTTCAAGCTGATTGCAACAACAGTAATGGCAAAAGGATAAGGGGAAAGAGACTAAAGCCATGCCCGCTTTCACTATCAGACCGTCGTGGGCTGGAGACACGAGGTTGTTCTATAGGAGCTGGCTAGTCTGCAGGGACAGGCTCAGCATGAAAATGCTGCCTGCAGGTTAAATGACCATGACAGCTCCCTGTGATTTAAGCCACACCGGATGCAGTGTCTGGGGTTCTACCACCACTACCCCTTAGGATGTTGCACACAGCCCTGTGAGGCAAACATTCAGGTAAAGCGAGTACAGACCGGTTAAAACGAGGGAGCTCAAAACCATCGTTCCAAAAGCACCACACTTTTAGCTCCGACCTCAACTGGCTTCTTTGTGGGAATTGTGTCACATAGCACACATGGGGCCAACCCTGCGAGAATTTAACCTTTTTTCCTGGGATATTGTAGAGCAGTGGTCCTCAAGCATCCTAACGCTGCAACCCTTTCACACAGTTCCTCATGTTGAGGTGACCTCAACCATACAATTATTTTCATTGCTATTTCAGAACTTGAAGTTCGCTACTTTATGAATCATAATGTAAATATCTGTGTTTTCCAATGGTTTTAGGAGACCCCTGTGAAAGAGTCATTTGACAACCCCCCCACCATGGGGTCATTTCCCACAGGTCGACAGAAGCTATGGTAGAGGGATTCACATATTATCAGGAACCAGTAACCCCCTGAAGGTTTACAAGGAGAAGATTTGGGCATCCGATAATCTTTCAACAGTAGAATTTGCAAAACGGCCCTCAAAGGAAACCACTGTGTCCATCTCAGGTGGCCTCGTGTGCCCTTTGTGCACAGGGAACAGGTAGAGTCCCTTTAAGAAACCCATTGTTTGTATCCATCCTTGTAGAAACCTGGGGTGGGCTGAGTGTGGAGAGAGGGGCCTGGTGCAATGGACAGAATTAGGGCAGTGTAACCCTCCAATGGAAACACGCATCCCCAACATCTGCTTTAGCTAATGCTGCCTTGGGCAGTATTAAATTATGTATTCAGCTCTTAAACTATCACAGATTCGTGTTTTGAGAGCACAACCGTGAGAAAATCTTGCACCGCTGGCAGAAACAAATGGTTCTGTTCATCTTTTGCATGAAATTCTTTTGGTGGCCATTCTTCAATAACTCTTCATCTTCTTTCAAAGGAAAGGACACCGTGGGGGACCATGTAGGTTAGAATGTGTAGGAACGTATCCCTTCCAGTACTGACCTCATTCGCTCTCCATTCAGCAAAGGGAATCCAAACAAATAGCAAGAAATTCCCCAATGAGGCGGGGGCAGCGAGACCTGGGAGGACTTTTCCCTACAGCCTGAAAATTGCCTTTCATCTATAGTGAAGTGTTCCTCTCAAGATCTCAAATCATTACCTTGTTGATACATCCATGGAGCGGGGGGCCCTCCCAGACCTGCTACAGCATTGTCAAAAAACAGGAAGACTCACACACTTTTCAGTATAATGTCACCGATGAATTTTAAAAAGAGACATTGGTTAAAGAAAGTGGGGGGTTTTCTCTGGTCTCATCAATCCTGACCTCCATCAATGACTCAGGACTCATTGCCCCTTGTTTTCCAGAACGTTACTGTTTTTCTTCTTGGGAAGAGGAAGATGTGAGGAAAGCCTTGGACAAAGGCATAAGATCCGTAACAATAGCAATAATAAAAAGAATTATCCTGTAACTTTGGGAGCTAGGTCCACCAGTACTGGCATACCTGAAGGCAGCCATCAGTTTCAACTTTAATCCCCAGAGTCCAGCGCAGGACCTAGTACATTTACTGCCCACTAGATCCCCAAATATGACTGTTGACATGGCTGTCCCTCTTTTGATTTGCAGCCTCCCAACAAAACCAGGAAATCCAAAGAACTTGTTTTGTTGTCAAGCATCCTTGCAGGAGACATGGACGGCTCAAGAGTCCTAGCTCGTGATGGCAAATAAAATCCTGGATCTTCAAGGTCCCACGCAGGACCTGCTCTGCACCTTCCCTGTGTGAAGGCAAGGCTGCACCACAGTTACCTGTTAAGATCTGGGCCAGTCTACCCTAGGCTATTCTTCTGTGAAGGGAGTATGGACGCCATCTGGGACCTCTTCAGAGTGCAGTGGGACACAGGAAAGCACACTGCTAATGATGTAGAAAGGATGCCGAGTCTACCCACATTCTGCTTCGCCAGAGTCCTTGCACTGGTCTCCATACTACACTGACTTCTGAGAAAGTACAGTCTGTGGCCACCACCCCTCCTTTGCGGCTGAGCACGCCTGCTGTAGTGGTTTGAAAGAAAATTGCCCTGTGGGCTCACAGGGGGTGGCGCTATTAGGAGGTGTGGCCTTGTTGGAGTAGGAGTGGCCTTGCTGGAGGAAGTCTGTCACTGGTGGTGGGCTTTGAGGCTTTAGATGCTCAAGTCAGGCCCAGTGTGGCATTTTGTTCCTGCTACCTGCTGATCCTGATGGAGAATTCTCCCCTACCTCCCCAGCACCATGTTTGCCTGCCTGCTACCATGATCCCCACTTCGACGATAATGGACTAAATCTCTGAACTGTAAGCCAGCCCCAAGTAAATGCTTTCCTTTCTAAGAGTTGCCATGGTCATGGTGTGTCTTCACAGCAATAAAACACTGATGAAGACACCTGCTAACCTTGGCTGTGCCCTCCTGGTAGTCAGCACCAGAGGTCATGCAGCGACTCCAGGCGAACAACCTGAAGCAGGAACTCATGGTTACAGGGATACCTGCCAGTTTCTACCAAAGAGACCTTCTTCTAAGGCCTACCTTGGACTTAGACACAGACTTGCCTCTCCATCTTGTGCACAGATGAGTCTGGAACTTATCTGAACATTGTCCAGGAATACTCACTACTTGTCACCCAGATTGGAGAAGCATCTGTCTTTTTGTATTTGGTTCTCCCATCTCTGCTCGCTGCCTTGGAAGTATATGGCTAAGCTAGTGACAACCTTTGTGGTCACCTCGAGTCCACAGCTGTGCTCCTATGTGGCTTAGATGTGACGGAAACAGCAACCTTGAAGCTGATCCCAAAGATGTTGCAGATAGTGTAAAGAGGCTGTCACCAAGTAGGGAAGCAAGATGGGGGAGACAGACTCAGCTGCTAAGAAGCCTGCAGAAGGTACAAAGACTCCAAAAGGCAGTGAAAACAGCAAGAAGCCCACTGTTTACCCGTTCATGGAGCAGCTCGTCCAGAACATGGCAAAGTGGAAAGGTGGGAGGGGAGCCAGCCATGTTGAAGGTCAAGGGACCCCAAGATGAGGCCTGAGCTCACAACAGGCATGCCAGGTAAGTCTATCCCAGGAAGATTAAAGCCACCTGGTAGAGGAGACCGTATCTGCCTCTGAAACAGGAAAGGCAGGAGAAGAAAGCATAGGGTTTTGGGAGTGCCCAGAGGGTGGCGGTCACCAGTACTGTAGTACTGTGCCCCTCTGGACCCCATAGTGGTTCCGTGGATTTCTTACGCATGAGCCTTCACCAGCTGGCTCTGGGGATCTTGCCTGAGCATTCCACACCAACTCACAGTCTCCCCTTTACTTCCCGAGTTGGACCACACATCAGAACGGGTCAGACGGGAGCTTTGGTTTTTAGTCATTCGTCAGGATTACATGTACATCGTCACGAGACTGTGTGCAAAACTGCATGGCCATTGGACTATAACAAATGCAAAAGCACTGAAGGATGGACTGACAGACAGCATGCTGTAGCTCGATTATGTAAAATTAAAAATAAGCAACAGCTTCTTGGGGCCCTGAATACAGTTCCCAGCAACACACACACACACACACATTTGCAAGTAGAAGTAACTGTTTAAAATTTGTTTTTATGACTTTAAACTTGAACCCAGGATCTCACACAGACCACACACACACACACACACACACACACACACACACACTCTTTCTACTGTAGAGCTGCACACCAGCCCCATGTTAATAGTTTAACCCAGAGATTCTGGTGTGGCTTGAGTAATTCTCTCTCCATCTTAAGCCCTCTATTCAGGCCCTTGTGTGGGTGAGGCCATAAGCTAACAGGAACCAACTGCAGGAATATTATCTTGGCCTAAACTAAACAAAGAAAAGAAAGCTCCCGACTCAACTGAGTTTCAGGCAAATACGCTTTATTGTTTACAAAGTGCTGAGCTATTAGATGCCTCCATTAGACGGGAATCGTTTGAGGGGCATAGCAAGACGTCCGCACACACAGAAGGAGCCATCTCCAGAGAGCAGCCGGTATTACAGAGCTTAGCGTGGAAGCCGCCTCGTTCTCCCAGCTTCTGTTTCTGGGAAATCACTCCACATTATGACTGTTTGCAACTACAATGTATTTCCAATACACAGTGTTATCATCAGAGCTGGCTTCCTCTGTGTCCAGGCCTCGGAATTACATCCGCAATATGCCTTCGGGCACATTATGTACAATTAGGAAGTCTTCTTGAGTGGCTCATTTTTTTCCAAATATGTAATTTTGGCCAAATGATATTAAGGGATTTAAAAAAAAGATATCATTCCATTAGCTGAAATTATTACTATTTTAATTTGCCCGCAAAGCCTTTATTTCAAGTATCATTTCTTATAGCCTGCAACTCAGTGGGTATCATAATCCTGATAGAATTTGAGCTACTTGATAGCCTGTGACATTTCAGAGGCTTCATTCCCAACAGAAAGTCAGTTTAATGAGCACTTCTGGTGTTAACTGTGAACAGTTATTTTCCACACTCTTAAAGTGCACGGCTAAGCCAGGGACTGGTGCCACCTTTGCTAATGTAACACCTGGTGTTCCGTTCCTCCCAATGCCTGACCCCAACAATCATCCTCCCGTCATGCCTAGCCAATTTATGGAATAGATGGGACTGTAGGAAAAAAAACACACACACACAAAAAACAGGAGCTGAGCCAGCCTCCTGAAATAGCAAGATTCAAGACGAGCTTCTAGAAAACTCCCCCCCGATTGCAAGACAGCAAAACTTTCTTGTAGACGGTTCAGCCAGCTGAGCCTCTGTCAGGGAGGTGTTGTTCGTGGAGAAGGGGGACTGCCTCGGAATGCAGGAAGCAAATAGCAGGCAGTGGAGGAACTAACCGCTCACTGGATTGTCCCTTTAACTATGCCACCATCAACTTAGGACCCAGACTGTGCCACGTGTTCCGTGTGCATCCTCCACCCTCCATATATGTCGTCTCCCATCCACTCAAGACCCCCTCTACCCTCCATGCTCAGCATCCATATTCCACGTACATTCCTTGTCCTCTGTTTGGAGATTCTGTGGTTCAGGCAGGCAGACCTTACCATTCTTTCCCATCTCTGCTGAGCTAAAGACACATGGCTCCGTGGCGGGTTGGTCAATGCCAGTCGGATGCCGAACAGCACTATCTCTAAGCCCCAAGCAGTGCTGGTGTGGCAGGACAATGCCGAGGACCTTCAGGGGGACATTTAAAAGGGAAGTGCTCTTTGCCTGCCATATTTGATTATCATTGAAAGTGTGGGGGGATGGGTCTTCTCACAGTTTGACAGGAACTGTCAAAGTGGCTTAGTGGGTAAAAGCATCTGCAATGCATACCTGTGATGCAAACCTCATGACCCCAGTTCAGTTTCTGGAACCCGTGCAGAAAACCAGACACAGTGGTGCACATCTGTGGTTCTAGCACTCCTACCGAGAGCTGGGAGGGGACAGATAAGAGACTTGTCAGGAAGCTCATGGGCCAGCGAGCTTATAGTACATGGTGCGCTGGACACCTTGCTAAAAGAAAAAAAAAGGTGGAAGGAGAGAATCAGCTACCAAAGTTTGCCCTCTGACCTCCACACTGGTGCCATGGCTTATATACCTACACCTACATGCACACTCGCACACACACACACACACACACACACACACACACACGAATAAAATAAAAGGCATAACAGGAGGTAGGATAATGTGTTTGACTCTCCAGCACCCATGTAAAAGCTAAGGCATAGCAACATATGTGTGTGATTCGAGTTCTGGGGAGGCAGAGACAGGGATCCCTAAGCTTTCTGGCCCGCAAGCCTGGCTCAAATGGATGACCTCCAGGTTAGGTGTCTCAAAGAGAGGCGAAGAGCAACTGGGGAAGGCACTGTAGTTAACCACAGCCCTCTGCACACACACACACAACATACACATAACCAACTTGAACATAACAATACCATGCATATCACACACACACACACTTTTTAAAACAAAATAAAATTTATTTTATGTCTCAAACTAAGGTAAATACTCTTATGACATAAATATACACAAATCCTCATTTAGAGCAAGTCCTGCTGGAGAGAGTTAGAGGGTAAGTATGGGCAAACATAAAAATTCAAAATATAGGCAAGCGCCTAATTGGTCTAGTACCTTCTATGCCCCCAACACTTGAGTTGTCCTGCCTACTTGCACAGCGTTGTTAAAGTAAAATAAATCATTTGATATGACTAGGTTTTAGGAAAATATGTGCGAACCGTTCAGGCAAAAAATCAGTTTGAAATGGATGAAATTTTCCATCTGAGTGCTTCAACCGGGAGAGAGTGCTTCTGGGAGTGCAATGTTTTTAATCTTGTTTTAAAATAAATACTTCAATGTATAAATCACTCAATTGTGAAGGCATTTCAATTTTTATTTTCCTTTAGTTTTGAGGCTTTGCTCTCTGCAGTCCCAAGGAAAAGCTCTCAGATAAAACCTGCTGAAAGCCACCATCACGAATGCGAAAGCACAACGATAAATTTATACAACACTCAAGCCGTTTGGACTTTGCACAATTCTCTAATAAAGCGCAGAAGTGGGGCTTCGGCTGAGCGTGCTCCCTGGCATGTGCCTCTCGGATGCACGAGGAGGATGGAAAACTCCGTGCATTTATGTGGCTGTATCATGGATGTGACAGTTTGCTAATATCTTAATGAGGGAATTATGGTAATTATGAAAAATCTTAGCTTTACATTATTTGCTCTGTGTGTGCATGGGTGTGTGGCTTCCTAAGCCAACGCAACCTTCTGATTCAGCAGCATTCAAGGGGGAAAATTTCCGAGCTAATAATACAAAATGGATCTTAAGCTGCTGCATATTAATCAAATTCATTTAAGTACATCCATTAATTTGTGTGTATAACAGCCAGGCCGGGAATTTGGAGGGCGCTGATTTTGCACAAAATACATATATTAACGAAGGCTAGAACTTCAACATGACTAATAGCTTTAAAAATATTTCATAAAGCAAATTCTAAGGGGGTAATGCTGAATAATTGTTTTCTTTTTAGTGACTCCACTTTGATTTCATTTTGTCTTATTTGACTTCACGTGGAAAAAAATTTAAAAATACTTAGAGATGATTACTAAGAAATGGGGAACCTAGAGAATGGTAGGAAAAAAAAGAGGCTGTGACATTGGGCAGCAATGATATTAAAATTCCAACCTTGCCTCTAAGTCACTTTACCTAAAAATAGGTTTATGGTCACATATTCGTGTAGAAAGATATGAGTCTGAAGCTAATTGGGAAAGAAGCCTTCATTTCTTGTTGGAGAGGGTGTTGCAAGCTAGCAAAAGGTGTGGCAAAGAAAAGTGAGAAGAGGGCGTGGCTGTCTATCTATGTGTCTAGAACCAATGGGAATCTTTTCTTTTTTCATCTCAAGTTAGAGGGTTTCCCGACTTGTGTGACTAGTCAATCAAATACCTCTGCAAGGCGTTTCTTTAGCCCTGGATACTGTTTCAAAGGCCGGAATCCCCCCCCCCCCCCCCAGGCTCACCCCCTCACTCAGCACCGGGCGGGCAGATCCTGGTCTCAATAAACCTTTAAAAGAGACACTTTACAAAACAAATGCAATAAGAATTAGCAAGCCAAGGTCAGTAATCTGAGGGGGCAGCCCCAGGGAGGAAGGGGGGAGTGGTATGCTGGGTGAGCTAGTGCGGGATGTTCTCCTGACCCTCTTCTTCTGTCTCGCTTGCCTCTAAGCTGAGTGTGTCTAGGAGGGTCAGGGTGGGACAAGGTAACTGAGGAAACCAGCCAGAGGAAGAAAGGTGACAAGGGCCAGGGGGTATGCAGGGTAATCAATCCAGTTATAGTAGGGCTACTTGTTCCCAGGGACTGTGTCCCATAGGGCTCTCATCCTGTGTATTCAGTGGTGAGCAGGGAAGGCCTGTGGTAAGGCTACTATGGGGACAGCCATATTACTCAGGACACTGGCATTGTTTCTAACTTGGCTTAGGACTACTGCATTCAGCACTTCCCAGGCTGTGGTCTGTGAGGAGGAAAGAACTGGGGTTTCTTTTCTCTCTTTTCTTTCTTTCTTTCTTTCTTTCTTTCTTTCTTTCTTTCCTCTCTCTCTTTCTTTTTTCTTATTTCTTTCCTTCCTTCCTCCTTTTCTTGCTTTTTTCTCCTTCTCTCCCTCCCTCTTTCTTTCTCACTTCTTTCCCTCCTCGCTCCCTCCCTCTGTATCTCGGGATGGCTTTGAGCTCACATCTTCCTGCCTCAGTCCTCCATGTGCTAGGATTTCAGATGTGCACCGCCATCCCATCTATAGGAACTTTCTTTACCAGATGTGTAGGGCGATGCTGGTTCTTTGTCCTCCTGCTTTACAGTACAGTTAGCACATCTGGAACTCAGAGAAGTCTGACCCCAGAATACTCACAGTGCTCTTTTGGTTGGTGGTTGACTGCCCTTGATCTCCTAATCTTCCTGACTCCATCTCCCAAATGCTAGGATGACAGGGGGCATACCACTGTGTCCTGCTGATACCAATGTTACTCTCTCTTTATTTTATTTATTTATTTATTTATTTTGTTTGAGACTGAAGCTCTACATAGCCTTGGCTGACCTGCCCAGAACTTTCTATGCTGGCCTCGAACTCACAGAGATTCACTTGCCCCTGCCTCTGGAGTGCTGGGACAAAAGGTGTCGGCCTCCACACCTGGCATACAGACCTTTTATAAGCCTTCTACTTCCCAGAAGGATTCAAACACAGAGCAAGCATTTATTTACATTTCAGTTTCTTTGCTAAAAATAATTGTTGGACCCAAGGAGTCTTAGAACTTTAAATGAGAGATACAAAGATCATGCATCACTGGCTCTGCCCTTGCCTTCGAGAGTAAGCTTAGCTGAGTGAGAATTTCTTCCTCTCAGCTTCATATCCCAGTCTGCTTGTACCAGTGTTGCCAGAAAGCTTTCTTATGTCTCTCATAAATGCCTTGTTCTGCCTTCCAGAGAAAGAGACAAGACGGCTCTGTGCTCATTCTTGTGGATTCTGTCTTCAGCAGTTCAGAATCCCCTGTACCTTCCTCCCCATGGGGCATGCCTTCTCTGTTGTCTTCCTCCTCTCCTCTGGAGGCTAGAAGGGGGAGAGCCAAGCTACTAGGGAGTGCTTGGTCAGGCAGCACTGAACACATTCACCACCTATAAAATTAAGTACCACACCACAACACACCTCACACTGTACAACATTGATTCTTACAGTTACATCAAACATCTCCCAACTAACATGCATTTTCCTTCTTCCTTTCAGTCCTGGGTCTGGAACTCAGGGCCTCATGGACACTTTACAAGTGCTCTACCACTAAGTTACCTTCCCAGCCCTCATTTTCCCTTTCATTCTGAGAGTCTCGCTGTCTTAGAGTTCTATTGCTGTGAAGAGACGCCATGGCCACGGCAACTCTTATGAAAGAAAACATTTAGTTGGGGTTGGCTTACAGTTCAGAGGTTGAGTCCCTTATTGTCATGATGGGAAACATGGTGACATGCAGGCAGGTGTGGTGTGGTAGAAGCAACCGAGAGCTCTACATCTGGATCAGCAGGCAGCAGGAAGAAAGAGTGAACAACTAGGCCTGGCTTGAGCTTCTGGAACCTCAAAGCCCATTCCATGGTGACACACTTCCTCCAACAGGGCCATATCAGCTCCAACAAGGCCACATCTCCTAATAGTGCCACTCCCTGTGAGCCTATGGGGCCATTTTCATTAAGACCACCATGCTGTGGGACAATGGTCTGTACCCTGTCACTTGTATTTTAAATAAACACTGATTGGCCAGTAGCCAGGCAGAAAACATAGGCAGGGTGACCAGGCAGGAAGTAGAGGCGGGGCAACAAGAACTCTGGGAAGAAGGAAGTTTCAGTCTGCGGTCGTCACCCAGACAGAGAGGAAGCAAGGCGTGACTGTCTCGCTGGAAAAGGTACCATGCCTTCTCAATGAGGTGGAAGGAGAGAATTGACTCTGGCAAGTTGTCCTCCGGTCTGCACATGTGCACCGTGGCAGACATGGGCTCTGTGAGTGGCCAGAAAGGCTGCCTCTAAGTGCTCTACCTCCATCCCCTCCACACACACCCCACGACAGCCCCTGCACGGTAATCAGTGAGGACCTACCTGGCCTGATTTCAGACTGGCTTCCAAGGAAGATTTCCTAACCACCTTTTTCTTTTTTTTTCTTTTTTCTTTTTTTAAGGAGAAGGGGAGAAGGGGATTGAAGATGATAAAATAGGAGAGATTGGGGAGGAGGTTCAGCCGGTCAAGTGCCTGCTGTACAAGCGTGAGGACTCGAGTTCCATGACCCAGCACCCATGTTAAAGCCAGGCATGGACGGCTGTGATCCCAACACTGGAGTGTGAGATCAGGGGTAAAAACAGGCAGGTGTGAGGGGCCTGTAATCTATAGATTTGTTTAAGACTAAAAGTGGCTAAATACTAAATAAGACTAAAAGTCACATTCCCTATCTTTAATTGCTCACAACATTCCACGGAAACCTGTGTTTTGACTGTGAAAAGATGATGGCTACAGCCCCCCCCCCTTCAGAAATAAACATATCAAGGGATGCTACTCGTTAAATTGCATGGTATGAAACAGTACCGTACATGACACATACACATGACCAACACAACCAAACATTAAGCTCCACAACATGGGCTCTCTTAATTAGTAGCTGTCATATTGAGATTAAATTGGGCATTAAATTAAGTTTAAAGAGGGATTAAATTGTGACAAGAGGTGCAGGAAAGACACAATAGGCCTGGAAAATAAAAGGTAATTACTCAGAATAAAATCACAGTATTAAAGCTCTGAATACTTGCCCGCTTTCAAATTTAAACTCAAGTTTATTTTGGTTGAACAATGGGGATGAAAAGGTGACTTTTGTTATCTCAGACCCTGCGTTTTGAAATCTTGGGCAGCCCAGATTGCCATTCGTCACCTGTGTTTGAAGCCTCGAGATGCAACGCTGGTGGCTTTTCCATGTGATGACTGGAACAAGTTCCCTTATTAACATTGCCTTTGACCAGCTTACCCCACTCCCTTTAAGTTCTTTTGCATATTCCCTACCAGCTGAGGAGAGTTTGCCAAGTTTTAACATCTATAATTTTTAAAGATTTATTTAATGTTTTATTTATGTGTGTGTGAGAGGGTATGCAGGTACCCCAGGAGGGCAGGAGAAGGCATCTAATCCTCCTGGAACTAGAGTTACAGGCAGCTGTGAACTGCTTGACTTGGATGCTGGGACAAATACTCAGGCCCTCTGCAAAAGCAGCAAGTGCTCTTGACCATTGAGTCATCTCCCTCCAGCCCCTCTCCAGCATTTGGGTTATGAAAAATATTGGGACCCTACAGATGGCTCCGTTGATAAAGCACTTGTGCAGACAGGGCACCTGAGCTCACACCCCCAGGCTCGTTTAGATGCCGGGCGTGGCAGCACATGTCTGCCAGAACAACACTTGCAATGGTGGGGAGCGAAACTGGGAGATCCATGGAGCTCACTGGCCTCCCTGTCTAGACATATAAGTGAGCTCCAGGCTCAACGAGATAATACCATCTCAAACAAAACAAAACAAAAAAACAAAAAACAAAACAACCCGAGGTGGTGAGGGGTTGAGGAAGACATTGACCACCAATCTCTGGCTTATACACACGCAATTAATCTTTTAATTTAATAAATAGCCTTTGGACATCTTCAGCATATTGCAATAAAAGGCCCTAGACATCCCTGCGCAAACAACCATGCTCTCTCTTCACTTGTCCCCTTTGAAGATGCTCAATAATGCACCATAGCATCCATAAGTAGACTGAAATGACAACAGCAGGGTACCATTTGTCAGTTGCAGCCCACAGATGAGGTTTCTTGGAACCTGAGCTTAGAGAGGTCACCCCATGAAGTTGATCTTTATCAGGAATGCCTTTTATAAGAATAGAATGAGAGAGGATAAAAAAGAATTTATCTTGCCATAAGTAAATTGATGGTATAAAACAGCCAACATCAAAATAAATGGAGAGAAACTCACAGCTATTCCACTAAAATCAGGAACAAGACAAGGTTGTCCACTCTCTCTATATATCTATTCAATATAGTTCTTGAGGTTCTAGCTAGAGCAATAAGACAACAAAAGGAGATTAAGTGGATACAAATCAGAAAAGAAGACGTCAAACTCTCACTATTTCCTGATGATATGATAGTTTACATAAGCGACCCCAAAAATTCTACCAAGAAACTTCTACAACTCATTAAAACCTTCAGTAATGTATCAGGATACATTATTAACTCAAAAAATCAGTAGCCCTCCTTTACACAGATGACAAATGGTCTGAGAAATCAGAGAAACATCATCCTTCACAATAACCACAAATAGCATAAAATATGTCAGAGTAACTCTAACCAAACAAGTGGAAGACTTGTATGACAAAAACTTTAGATCTTTGAAGAAAGAAATTGAAGTAGACACCAGAAAGTGGAAAGACCTCCCATGCTCTTGGATAGGTAGAATTAACATAGTAAAAATGGCAATCTTACCAAAAGCAATCTACTGATTTAATGCAATGCCCATCAAAATCCCAGCAAAATTCTTCATAGACCTCGAAAAAACGGTACTCAACTTCATATGGAAAATTACAAAACACAGTATAGCCAAAACCATCCTGTACAGTAAAGGAATTTCTAAAGGGATCACAATCCCTGACTTCAAATGCTACTACAGAGCTACAGTGCTGAAAACAGCCTGGTATTGGCATAAAAACAGACAGGAGAACCAACAGAGCCAAATCGAAGACATAGATATTAATCCAAACACCTTTGAACACCTGATTTTTGACAAAGAAGCAAAAAACATCAAACAGAAAAAAGAAAGCATATTTAACAAATGGTGCTGACATAACTGGATACCAACATGTAGAAAATGAAAATAGATCCATATCTATCACCATACACAAAACTCAAATCCAGATAGATCAAAGACCTCAACATAAAGCCAGCCACACTGAACCTCATAGAAGAGAAAGTGTGAAGTGCACTTGAACGCATTGGCACAGGAGACCACTTCCTAAATATAACCTCAGTAGCACAGACACTGAGAGAAACAATTAATAAATGGGACCTCCTGAAACTGAAAAGCTTCTGTAAAGCAAAGGACACGGTCAACAAGACAAAACAGCAGCCTACAGAATGGGAAAAGGGAAAAGATCTTCACCAACCCCACATCAGACAGAGGTCTGATCTCCAAAATATACAAAGAACTCAAGAAATTGGTCATCCAAAGAACAAATAATTCAGTAAAAAAAAAAAAAAAGGAGTATAGACCTAAACAGAGCTGCAAGACACTTAAGGAAATGTTCAACATCCTTCGTCATCAGAGAAATGCAAATCCAACAACTCTGAGATTCTGTCTTACACCTGTAAGAATGGCCAAGAACAAAAACAGTGATGACAACTTATGCTGGAGGGGTTGTGGGGTAAAGGGAACACTTCTGCATTGCTGGTGGGAGTGCAAGCTGGTACAGCCCCTTTGGATATTAGTATGGCGATTTCCCAGAAAATTAGGAAACAAACTTCCTCAAGACCCAGCAATACCACTTTGGGGTATATAGCCAAAGGATGCTCAATTAATTATGCCACAAAGACATGTGCTCAACTATGTTACTCACAGAGATCTGCCTACCTCTGCCACCCGAGTGCTGGGATTAAAGGCGTGTGCCACTACCACCCAGCCTCAACTATGTTCTTAGCAGCATTGTTTGTCATAGCTAGAACCTAAATGTCCCTCAACTGAAGAATGGATAAGGAAAATGTGGTACATTTATTTACACAACGGAGTACTACACAGCAGAAAAACAACCAACATCTTGAAATTTGCAGGCAAATGGAGGGAGCTAGAAAGCATCATATTGAGTGAGGTAACTGAGACCCAGAAAGGCAAATATGTACTCACTCCTAAGTCATTTTTAAACATAAAGCAAAGAAAACCAGTCTACAAATCACAACCCCAGAGAATTTAGACAACAATGAGGACCCTAAGAGACTCATGCATGGATCTAATCTACATGAAAAGTAGAAAAAGACAAGATCTCCTGAGTAAATTGGGATCATGGAGAGCTTAGGGGAGGGTTGAAAGGGAAGGGAGAGTCAGGGAGGGGAACAGAGCAAAATGTAGAGATCAATAAAATCAATTAAAAAAAAAAGAAATTTTGCTCCAGTTTAAAAAAAAGAAAGAAAGAAAACTCAAGGTCAATAAAGCATTATGTTATCTAAAAAAAAAATAAAATGGGATTTTATAGGGGATTTCATTGAATCTGTAGGTTTTTTGTTTGTTTGTTTGTTTTTTGTAAGATGGCTGTTTTTACTGTGTTAATCCTACTGATTCATGACTACGGAAAACCTTTCCATCTTCTGATATCTTCTTCAATTTCTTTCCCCAAAGCTTGAAGTTCTCACCTGCAGGTCATCCAGCCACTGATAGAAACAGATGCAGACCCACAGCCAAAATTAGGTGGAGTCCAGGGAATCCTGCAGAAGAAGAGGAGAAAGGACTGCAGGAGTCAGAGAGGCCAAGTACGCCATCAGAAAACGCACAGGATCGACTAACCTGGGCTCATGGGGCTCACAGAGACTGAACCAGCAACCAGGGAGCCTGCATGGGACTGACCTAGGCAGTCTACACAATGTTACAGTTGTGTAGCTTGGTCCTCATGTGGGACTCCTAACAGTGAGAACAGGGACTGTGTCTGACTCTTTTTTTATCAGCTTTTGGGACCCTGCTCCTCATACTGAGTCACTTTGCCCAACCTTAAAACGGGGTAGCAGGGAGGGCATGCTTAGTCTAACTGTAACTTGATATGCCATGTTTTGTTGATATTTATCAGAGACACTACCTTTTCCTAAACAGAAATAGAGGCATGGATTAGGGGGAGGGAACAGCGGGGGAGGGGCAAGGGGGCAGGAGAGGACTTGAAGAGGAGGAAGGGGAAACTGCAACCAGGATGTAAAATAAATTATTTAATTAATATTAAAAACAAAAAGAAAAAGAAGAAAGAAAGAAAGAAAGAAAGAAAGAAAGAAAGAAGGAAAGAAAGGGAGCATCTACAGACTGCTTACCTGTAGGCAGCGTGGGGCGGCTGCACGGCAGGATACTGGGAACTCAGTGACGGCTGAGGACCAGAGAAACAGACTTCCTGGGGATGGCACTCAGCAAGGGCATATCATGTGACAAGAGAAAGCACAGGCTTTCTGTCAGCACAGACTAGGACGTTTGTGAGTATGCCACACACGTGTGTGCACACCCATGGGTGCCCGTGCACACGCATGTGCACCTGTGTGTGGAGGTGAGAGGTTAACGTTGAGTGCGATCCCTTTGGGTACTATGCCTTTCTCCTTGCTTTTGAGACAGGACTTCTCATTGGCCAGTCACCCCTCTTAGGCTAGACTGGCTGGCTGGCATGCTCAACTTTTTTCCGTGGGTGCTAGGAATGAAACACAGGTCCTCAAGCATGCCAGAAAGTGATTTTCCTGCATAGAGCCATCTGCCCCACCCTGTTGCCGTCGTCTTGTCTTCTCGGTGGTGGGACCTGAACCCAGAACTTTGTTCATGTTGAACAAACACTTAGCTCTCGAATTGCAGCCCTAGTCTGTGGTGATATTTTGTTTGTGCTGTAACAAATAAAGCTTGCCTAAAGATCAGAGGGCAGAACTAGCCACACTAGTTAGCCATAGAGGCCAGGCAGTGGTGGCACACACCTTTAATCCCAGCACTCAGGAGGCAGAGGCAGACAGATCTCTGTGAGTTCAAGGCCACCCTAGGCTACACAAGATTGATTCAGTCTAAAAGAGAAACAGAGCCAGGTGGTGGTGGCTCCCACCTTTAATCCCAGTACTTGGGAGTCCCATGCCTTTTATCCCAGCACTGGGGAGGTGGAGACAGGAAAAGATATGGCTGGACTGAGAGAGGAATAAAAGGTGGGAGGAGACCGGAGCTCATGTCTTTCAGTCAGAGATCTTGCAGAAATAGGATATCTTGTTTGATCTGAGGATTTCATAGAGGTAAGAACTAGTGGCTGGCTGCTCTGCTTCTCTGATCTTTCAGCTTTCACCCCCTAATATCTGACACTGGGCTTTTATTATTAAGGCCAAATAAAATTTGTGCTACACTAATCCCAGCCATGAAGATTCCTTTGTGAATTCTCTTTATCGCGTCTTCGCCTTTGAGACAGGGTCTCAGTATGCAGCCCAGGCTAACTTCATATTGCTGTTTCTCGGGCTAGCCTTGAACTCATGGTCCTCCTCTCTCGGGTTCCTGTGCTTGAGTATATGCATGCCCGACCACGCTTATTTATTTATTTTTGTCGTGTATGCGCTTGTGATATGGTGAGGACACATATAGAAGCCAGAGAAGGACACTGGTGTCCTCTTCTGCTGATTTTCATCTTAGTGCCCTGAGACAGGGCCTATCGCTGTATCTGCTAGTCTCGTTGGCTGGTAAGCTTCTCTGACCCCCAATTGCTGGGCTCACACACACACCGCTATGCCGTGTTTTCTGTGGGTGAGGGGATTCAAACTCAGATCCTCTGGCTTAAATAGCAAGCACTCTTAGCTACTGAGCTGTCTCCCCAGATTGTGTTCTGTTTTGTTTTAAAGAGAGAACAACACAATCTCTCCTTTTTCAGTGTTTTAGAAAATTATTCCTAAACAAGATTTCTAGGGCAAAGAGAATGCATACAATTTAGAAATAGCTACCCAGAGTTTAAACTATCTCTGAGGGTGGCACCCGGTGTTTCATAAGCCACCTCCTGTCATGTCAGACTTCTGCACTTACTGAAGTCTCAGTTGTCCTAAGCAAAAAAATTAAAAAAAAAAAACAGAGAAAAAAATGCAAGCACCAACTTTCTGAGGAAGCTCCGAGGCTGTGCCTTGATGAAGGTGGATAACTAGATAGAACAGGCAGCCCTGTGCAAGCAGTCTGCTCCTTCTCCTCTCGTCCCAGGCCTGGAGCAGCTGCAGCTGTCGGCGCCTTCCACACCTTGGCCCCTCGGCCAACAGTTTGCTGGGTGCCTTTGTTCCTTAGGTTTCCTCCACTCCTCTTTGTTACATGCAGAGGATCCTGTGCCTGGCCTTGTCCTGAGTCCTCTGATGGACACAGGATGTTTCCCAGTTGCGCTTTAGAAATGTCCTGCTACCGGGCGGCTGTCCACGGTTTCCAGGCCACATGTCTCCTTCTGGATGCAAAGTCTGATTTATTCGTCATTCCTGCTACGATTCTTGTTACAAAAAAAAAAAAAAGCCAAGATGATCTCCTCAGCAATGCGCAGGAAAACTGAGTGTTCTGTTTTAAAACGACGGAGTCGGGATGCTTGGTTGACACGGCCCTGTCTTGTTGTTTCTCTCAGGAACAGGGAGCCTGGCTTCCTTCCTCCCCCTCCCTAAACTGTTACTTGTCGGCGGGAGCTGGAAAGTGGTGCTGTTTAGCATGTAAATAAAGCAACACTTTTTCCAGTAAATGGCTCTGTCTAGCATTATATGCCAGGAACTCTTTTCTGCACAATGAGGAATTCAATTCCTGCACTGTTTCTTTCCCCCTGTCCCTTTCACGGAAGGAAAGGTGATCACGCAATTATGGAAGTCCTCTTTGCTTTATATTTTTTTCCCCAATTGTGCCCCAATTTTGCTAGTCTCCTTACAGACAGCATTTCCATTGTTAAACCGCAGTCGTATGGCATCTTATGAATTAATCCACTTCCTGGAGTCCGGTATTTAATAGATGATGTAAATGAAGGCTGTGGCTCTGAGGTCTGTTTAAAGGGCTGTGCTCACGCTCCGCGGTCCTGCCTAGATGAAGGGGGCACATGCTTCTGCATTTTTATTTGAGCCCCACTGAAGCCGGTCATTATATTGTGAATGGCACAGCGCAGCTCTACGGTTCTTTAAAGGCCCTTGTGCATCCGCCCATGCGATGATTGACGTTGGCTAGGACTCGATGCAATGTTACACTATTTTAATTCTTTCCCAGGCAGTGTTATCTTTGATCACTTCCTATTCACTGGGAGAAACTCCATACAATTGCTATCCCACATCATGTCGTGGGGATGGTGCCAAGCTCCCTGGAATGTAACTGTTCAAGGCAATTTCCCCACCCTTGGGCTGCTCGTTAAAGGGACGCGAACTTTAATGAATAAGGTACACTGAAAATTCCACTTTTCTTTCAGAGAGACTCCGTTTTCTTTCTTCTTAAGACTGTTTTTCTGCGGTTGATCTCTTTGTTTAACTGGAATTGATCCTCTCGCCATCACAGCCGTGGCTGCAGTTCAGCATGCAAAGGGGTTTCTTGTCGCATTCCCTTTGTGATCCAAGCGTATAATTTTATCAAAGAACGCCATAAAAATATGTGGATTTTCACGCAAAGAAAGTACACCATTGCTGATGGGGGCTATAGCTACCACCATGTCTGAGGTGGAGCGATTCTTCTTCAGGTGTCTGTGCTGTTTTAGCAAACTCTGAATTAATATTCTTTTTACCCTGGGGATAGTGAGCCTTTAAATCTCGATAAAAAGTTGAGCAAGAAAGAGTCAAGTGGGAAAAATGACAGGAAGCGACCAGTGTTTAGGAAGAGGCTCGTTTTCAAAAGCCAGCAGGGAAAAGCTCAGCCAGATTGGAGTTCATTTCCCTCTTTAAAGGCGGGCATTAGCCGAAACGATGGCTCAGCTGGTAAAGCGCTGGCTGGACTACAGTCAGGGGGCCTGATTCAGCTCCTCTGCACCACAGAAAGAACCAGGCCCCTCTGTACATCTATAGTTTCAGCACCCAGGAAGCGGAGACAGGATTTCTGGACAACCAGCCTAGCCGTGGAGAGCTCCAGAGTCAGTGAGTGAGCTGGTTAGGTTTGGGAGTTTTTTGTTTGTTTTGGTCAACTTGACACAAACTAGGGTTGTCTGGGAAGAAAAAAAAAAAACTCATTTAAAAAAAAAATGATTCCATTGGATTGGCATGCAGGCAAGTTTGTTGGGGCATTTTCTCGATGTGGAAGGGCCCAGCCCAATGTGGTGGTGCCACCCCTGGGCAGGTAGTCCTGAAATATATAATAAATTACTTATAGTTATTATTTTATATTATGAAATATATAATAATAATATAAGAAAGAAGACTGCTGAAGTGGGAGAGATGGCTCAGCAGTTAAAAACACTGGCTACTCTTCCAGAGGACCGGGCTTTGGTTCCTAGCACCCACATGGTAGCCCTAATCACCTACAACTCCAGTCCCAGGGAATCAGATGCCTTCCTCTGGCCTCCTCAGGCATAGGATGCATATGGTACACAGACTTCTATGTAGGCAGAATATCCATATCCATTTAAAAAATGAAAACAAAAAATAGCTGTCTGAGTTAGCCAGGGAGAATGAGGTAGTATCAACATCCCTCTTCGGCTTCAGCTTCAGTGCCTGCTTCCAGGTTTCTGCGTGAGCTTCTGCCCTGACTTCCCTCTGTGATGGACTGTACGCTGTAAGCTGAGGTAAGCTCTTTCTTCCCCAAGCGGCTTTTGGTCATGGGGTTTATCACAGCAAGAGGAAGCAAACGAAGACAATGGAAGATCTTGTCTTAAAAATAAATAGTCTGGAGAGCCACTGAGAAATATATTCAGCACCGACTTCTGACCTCCAGAGGCACGCACGCATTTGTGTACATACACCTGAATACACAGGCCACACACAGTACACATAAATACCTTACCACACGTAGAGAGAGAGAAAGGGAAGGAGGGAGGGAGGGAGAGAGTGAGGGAAGGAAGGAAGGAAGGAAGGAAGGAAGGAAGGAAGGAAGGCAGGCAAGCAGATGGGCAGGCAGGCTTAAATTATCTTTGTTGTTTTTCAATACTTCAAATAAATCTAAAATTTTATTTCTGTTGCCTAGTGAATCAGGGGCAGAAAACAGCACTCAGAGGATTGGTGTGGGGTGGGGTGGGGGTGAGGGTTGTTAAATAGTGAATTCTGGAAGTCTGAGTCACACCTAGCATGGTGTGTCACCAGCATGGGAAGAAAGAATCTGCTTCAGGTTGAGCCTTGGGGATCTTCGCTAATTCACACACTGAAGGCCACTGGTCCCCACCCTGAGCTCTAGGGCTTCACAGCTTCCTAACAACCAGAGGAGAGCCGAGTCCAGGACCGTAGAGAGGCATCAATTTATTTAAAAGAGGAGTAAACAATGGGAAAATAATGATTAAAAAACAGTACTAACTTGTACTCTCTCTGCACAGGGTGTGCCTCTAATAAAATCAGTTATTCACTGTTATTGAAAACTCAAATAAACTCAAATGCAGGGCAGCCTGCATTTTATCTGACAAGTCTGGGGTCTTTTTGTCTTCAGGAACAGAGTTACAGCCCCCCGATGGCCTTCAGTTAGCCGACACACCCCACAGGTGGCAGAAAGGCTATGTGCTCATGCATGCTGTCTATGTCTGAGCTATTACTCATCCATATTTAAACAACCTTCGTCACAGTACCAGGGAGATGGGCAACATCCATCTCACTTCCAAAAGAAAACGAGACTCCAAGGCATTATCTGATATTTCATCTGAAGTACCAGAGAGATACCCAACCCCCAAATTCCCGGTCCCTAGCCCCATGCTTTTCACCCCACCAGAGTGACCCGCTTTGTCCCACAGCCGCTGGGCTGTCTCCAGTACACAAAGCTTCTATTCCTACACTTTCTCTGCCATGTTTCCTACCCGAGTGGCCACTTCCTGTCCGAAGCCATTTATTCATTATTCCTTGTCCCTGGCCAGTGCTACCATCAGCCCTAGGAGATGGTACAAAGGGAAGCGATTGTGACTGCTCTCCTTCCCCTCTGGCCTTTCTCCTAATCCTGCCTTTGAAAGTTCCCTCTGAATGAATTGACACTCAACTGGAAACTGAGTGTTCCTGTGACCCTGAACTTGCGCGGTTTATGAATCCAGTTAGTGATTTTTCTTTCTTTCGGTTCTTGGCCTAGACATTTTGATTTCGCAGTCTTACAGAAGTTGGAATTGAGGAAAGAACGTGAAGAATTTTAAATTCATTTCTGAATTGTCATTGTTATTTTCCTTGATGGTTTAACACAAGCCATAAGACATCCCGATATGTAAAAACATAGAATAGAACAGAGGGCCAGCTCAAACGGAAGTGATGGCCTCACAAGCATGAGGGCATGAATGGATCACCCTCAAGGCACCCAGAAAAGGGTCAGGCTGGGTGGTACACATGTAATTCCAGCACAGCACGGGGAGATGGAGACTAGCCGATTCCTGGGGTTTACTGGTCAACTCATCAAGCCTGTGGAAACTTCCAGGCCAATGAAAGACCCTGTCTTAGAAACAAAATGGATGGCACATGAGAAAGGGGGGCTGAAGTAGTCCTCTGGGCTTCATGCATACACATGCATACCCACCCACACATATATGGGGGGTGGGGAGGACACACATGCATACCTGCACACATATGGGGAGGACACACGGGCATACCTGCACACGCATGGGTGTATGGTGTATGGTGGTGGGATACACACGTGTACCTGCACACAGTGGGAAAGGAGGTGTTGGGGAGCAGGAAACAAATGTGTACCTGCACACACATGGGGGGAGGGGCAGCCCGCGGGGGGGGGCGGGTAGATTTTGCTTTCTTTTAACAGATTGTTACATATTCTTTCAAGATCCTTTTTTTCATGTATCTTTATCAATACACATATTTTAACTATTTTACAAAACCATGAACACATTTTCACCCAATTATTGCGCCCACAGTGTATGTGAGGACAAATTGCTGAGTGGCCCCCACCCATAATGATCTTGCCTGTCCCTTCCCACCATTCTTTTTTAACTTTATCTTGGGGATTTCCAGTTTTTCTTATGTCTTCTAGAAGAAATGAATGCTTTGCCCCTTGAATGCAGCAAGGTTCCTCCACCCAATTTATCCTATCCTTTCCACGCCAATTATGATATTTTTGTTGTGCAAAATTGTTAAATTGTTAGGGAGCCTGATAATCCGGTTACACATAATCCTTACTTTCTTTGCCCTTCTAGAAATGCCTTCAGTGTGCCAAGATTATATGTCACTCGCATCTTTTTTGGTGCCCTGACAATTTTAGACTTTTATATCCCAATCTCTGAAACGTCTATCACCCGTTTCAGTGTAGACAGCTCAGTAGAGTGCTAGCCATCTGAGCCCTCCACCACTTCCCTACTGACTGGAAATGACGCTTTCATCACGTGTTCAATGTCTATGTATACTCAGGTCTATTTCTAGACAGCGTGCGATGATTGCTTTGCGTTTCTCCCTGGTCCTGAGTCCGAAGATATTTTTTAAACCACTGAGATTTTTGATCCGTTCCACCAAGATAGGAATCATGTGTGGAAGAGGAGAAGCTCCTCCATTGTTGGCAACCCTGAGCTGCTAAGCCTTAGAGGCTGGACCCAGAGTTTTATAGCTCCAAACCGAGCGTTCTATGTTAGTGCCTGTTTCTGGGATAAAACACGAGACAGAAAGCAACCTGGGGACAAAGGAGCTGCGTTAATTCTGGTTCAGGTTCTCCCTAGTATTGCAGCAAAGTCACTGTGACAGGAACTTAAGGCAGGTAGTCCCATTATATCCACAGCCGCAAGCAGAGAGAAATCAGAGTGGACATGCTCTTGCTTGCCTGTTGGTGCCCAACTAGATTTCCTCACTCTTGCACAGTTCAGGCCCTCCTGCCTAGGGAATGGTGCTGCCCACCCTGGTCTGGGTCTTCCCACATCAATTGACTTAATTAAGACAGCCCCTCCCTCCCCCCAGGCCAAGCTGGTATGAGACTTTCTTCCCAGGTAATCCCAAAATTATGTCAAATTGACAAGTAGCTAACGACTATTCTCCGAGACCATAGAACCTATTTCTGCAGACTTTAAAAGCCAACGACTTACCCTGAGGGCAATCAAGGTGTAAGGATATTGCTCTGGGCTTTAGCCATCAAGGGCCCCAGCTTCTGTAATTCTTGGTTTCAGGCAACATTCATAATTAATAATTAATTAACATTAATAATGCATTCAGATAACAGCAAGCAGCAGCAGGCAATGCCTCTAGTGTTACACTTCTTGTTCAGACTTCAAGTGTCAGGACACTCAGCCATAGACAGTGGTGTTATAGCTGACTCGTCTAGGAGCTGAGACCCTCGGGCCTTCTCATTTCCTCAGAACTCTTCCAGTGACCACAGCGTCTCCTCTTCAGCTCATCACAGCCCTCACTGTCTGTGCTGCCCCAGCCCCTCTCTGGAACTTCTCAACTCCTCTCTCATCGTGATCCCCCACTGTTACTGTTGGGCCCTTTCTACTGACTGTCACTCTTTGTGTTGCCAGCTTAGCCTAGGTTACTCCTGATAAATGTTGAAAGTTGGCAAGGAAAGGTGACTTCAGACAAACCTTTTAGTGGACTAAATTGTTGCAACGTTGCAGCACAGGAGGGTGTCTCCTGGTTGGTTTACAAAGTGTGTCAAACAGCCTACTTATATTGATAGAAAGAAGAGGGTATCGCAAGGGTGTCTGCAACAATCATATCAGTCTCTCATGAAAATAAAGAACTGTGTTTACAGCCATCACTGCCCAGTCCTGTAGACAGAGCTTCTCTGTGTCCCGGCAGCCACTCCCAAATAACCACACTGAGACTTACTATTAACTACAAATTCTCAGCAGACGACTTAAGCTTGTTTTAAACTAGCTCTTAAAATTAAATCAGCACATATCTATTAACCTCTGTGCTGCCTCAAGGTTCATTTACCTCATGTAAATACTTTGTGTCCTGCTTGCTCTGCTCTGCATCTCACAGTGTCTCCTGAGAGTCCACCCCTCTGCTTCCCAGGGTCCTCCTAGTTCGGCCTTCCTGCCCAGTCTCTTTCTGCCCAACTATAGGCCAGTCATCTTTTTATTAACCAATGAAAGTAACACATATTTACAGTATATGCTCCACAGCTTTTTCCTGTTTTTTTTTTAATATAGTATCCTTTTTAATTGATTTCATTGAGCTATAAATTTTTCTCTGCTTCCCCCCTTCCTTTTTTCTCCCATCCCCTCCCCTTCAACCCTTTCCCACGGTTCCCATGCTCCCATACTCAGGAGATCTTGTCTTTTTCTACTTCCCATGTAGATTAGATCCACGTATGTCTATATTAGGGTCCTCATTGTTGTCTAGGTTCTCTGGGATTGTGATTTGTAGGCAAGTTTTCTTTGCTTTACATTTAAAAAACACTTATGAATAAATACATATGATAATTGTCTTTCTGGGTCTGGGTTACCTTACTCAATATGATGTTTTCTAGCTCCATCCAATTGCCTACAAATTTCAAGATGTCGTTATTTTTTTCTGCTGTGTAAATTTTTTTCTTCATTGTGTAAATGTACCACATTTTCCTTATCCATTCTTCCCTGGAGGGGCATTTAGGCTGTTTCTATGTTCTGGCTATGACAAACAATGCTTCTGTGAACATAGTTGAGCACATATCCTTGTGGTACGATTGAGCATCCTTCGGATATATACCCAAAAGTGGTATTGCTGGGTCTTGAAGAAGGTTGTTTCCTAATTTTCTGAGAAATTACCATACTGATATCCAAAGGGCTGTACCAGCTTGCACTTCCACCAGCAATGTAGGAGTGTTCCCTTTACCCCACAACCTCTCCAACATAACTTATTAGTGTTTTTTTTTTTTATCTTAGCCATTCTTACAGGTGTAAGACGGAATCTCAGAGTTGTTTGGATTTTCATTTCTCTAATGACTAAGGATGTTGAGCATTTTCTTAAGTGTCTTTCAGCCATTTTAGATTCCTCTGTTGAGAGTTCTCTGTTTAGGTCTATACTCCATTGTTTATATTAGATTATTTGTTCTTTTGATGACCAATTTCTTGAGTTCTTTGTATATTTTGGAGACCAGACCTCTGTCTGATGTGGGGTTAGTGAAGATCTTTTCCCATTCTGTAGGCTGCTGTTTTGTCTTGTTGACCGTGTCCTTTGCTTTACAGAAGCTTTTCAGTTTCAGGAGGTCCCATTTATTAATTGCTTCTTTCAATGTCTGTGCTATTGAGGTTATATTTAGGAAGTGGTCTCCTGTGCCAATGCATTCAAGTGCACTTCACACTTTCTCTTCTATGAGGTTCAGTGTGGTTGGTTTTATGACGAGGTCTTTGAGGACTTGAGTTTTGTGCATGGTGATAGATATGGATCTATTTTCATTCTTCTACATGTTGCTATCCAGTTATGCCAGCACCATTTGTTAAATATGCTTTCTTTTTTCTGTTTGATGTTTTTTGCTTTCTTGTCAAAAATCAGATATTCAAAGGTGTGGATTAATATCCAGGTCTTCAATTCAGTTCCATTGGTTTTCTGGTCTGTTTTTATGCCAATACCAGGCTGCTTTCAGTACTGTATCTCTGTAGTAGAGTTTGAAGTCAGGGATTGTGATGCCTCCAGAAGCTCCTTTATTGTACAAGATTGTTTTGTTTATCCTGATTGTTTTCTTTTTCATATGAAGTCGAGTATTATTCTTTTGAGGTCTGTGAAGAATTTTGCTGAGATTTTGATGGACATTGCATTAAATCTGTAGATTGCATTCGCAAAGATTGCCATTTTTACTATGTTAATTCTACCTACCCATGAGCATGGGAGGTCTTTCCACTTTCTGGTGTCTACTTCAATTTCTTTCTTCAAAGATTTAAAGTTCTTGTCATACAAGTCTTCCACTTGTTTGGTTAGAGTTACTCTGACATATTTTATGCTATTTGTGGTTATTGTGAAGGATGATGTTTCTCTGATTTCTTTCTCAGCCCATTTGTCATCTGTGTAAAGGAGGGATACTGATTACTTTTTAGTTAATCTTGTATACTGCTACGTTACTGAAAGTGTTATGAGTTGTAGACGTTCCTTGATAGAATTTTTGGGGTCACTTATGTCAACTAACATATCATCAGCAATTAGTAAGAGTTTGACTTCTTCTTTTCTGATTTTTATCCCCTTGATCTTCTTTTGTTGTCTTATTGCTCCAGCTAGAACCCCAAGAACTACATTGAATAGATATGGAGAGTGGACAATCTTGTCTTGTTCCTTATTTCAGTGGATCATTGTGATTTTTCTCTCCATTTAATTTGATGTTGGCTGTTGGCTTGCTGTATATCGCCTTTATTATATTTAGGTATGTTCCTTGTATCCCTGCTCTCTCCAAGACTTTTATCATAAAGGGGTGTTGTATTTTGTCGAAAGCTTTTTCAGCATCTAGTGAGATGATCATGTGGTTTTTATTTTTCAGTTTCTTTATATGGTGGATTATTTTGACAGATTTTTGTATGTTGAACCATCTCTGCATCTCTGGGATAAAACCGACTTGATTATGGTGGATGATGGTTCTGATGTGTTCTTGGATTTGATTTGCCAGTATTTTATTGAGTATTTTTGCATCAATGTTCATGAGTGAGATTGGTCTATAATTTTCTTTCTTAGTAATGTCTGTATGCGATTTGGGTATCAGGGTAATTGCAGCCTCATAAAAGAGTTTGGCAATGTTCGTTCTGTTTCTATTGTGTGGAACAATTTGAGGAATATCAGTATTAGTTCTTCTTTGAAAATCTGGTAGAATTCTAAACTGAAACCATCTGACCCTGGGCTTTTTTTGGTTGGAAGACTTTTGATGACAGTTTCTATTTCTTCAGCAGTTATAGGTCTATTTAATTTGCTTATCTGGTCTTGATTTAATTTTGGTAAGTGATATTTATCCAGAAAGTTGTCCATTTCCTTTAAGTTTTCCAACTTTGTGGAGTACAGGTTTTCGAAATATGACCTGATAATTCTCTGTATTTCCTCCATGTCTGTTGTTATGTCCCTCTTTTCATTTCTGATTTTGTTAATTTGGATATTCTCTCTCTGCCTTTTGGTTAGTTTAGATAAAGGTTTGTCTATTTTGGTGATTTTCTCGAAGAACCAACTCTTTGTCTCATTGATTTTTTTGTATTGTTTTCTTTGTTTCTATTATGTTGGTTTCAGTTCTTAAAATTTGATTATTTCCTGCTGTCTAGTTCTCCTGTGTGAGTTTGCTTCTTTTTGTTCTAAAGTTTTCAAATGTTTTGTTATTTCATTAGTGTGGGATTTTCCCAGCCTCTTTATTTAGGTATTTAGGGTTATGAACTTTCTTCTTAACACTGCTTTCATTGTGTCCTATAAATTTGAGTATGTTGTGGGGTCATTTTCATTGAATTTTAGGAAGTCTTTAATTTCTCCCTTTTTCTTCCTTGACCCATTGATGCTTCAGGTGAGCATTGTTTAATTTCCTTGTGTTTGTGGCCTTTCTTTTCTTTGTATCTGTTGAGGTTTGTTTTGTTACCTAGTATGTGGTCAATTTTTAAGAAGGTTCCATGAAGTGTGTAGAAGAAGGTACATTTTTTTTATTTTTGAATGGAATGTTCTATAGATGTCTGGTAAGTCCATTTGAATCATAACATGTTAGTTTCCTTATTTCTCTGTTAATTTTTTGTCAGACTGACATGTCCAGTGATGAGAGTGGAACGTTGAAGTCTCCCACTATTAGTGTATGGGGCTTAATGTGTGATTTAACTTTTAGAAGTGTTTCTTTTCCATATGAGGATGCCCTTGCATTTGGGACATAGATGTTCAGTATTGATATTTCCTCCTGATAAATTTTTCTTGTGAGTAATATGAAATGTCCTTCTTTGTCTCTCCTGATTGATTTTAGTCTGAAGTCTATTTTATTAGATATTAGGATAGCCACACCAGCTTGTTTGTTAGGTCCATTTGATTGGGAACTTTTTTCCCAATCATTTACTCTGAGGCACTGTCTGTCTTTGAGATTGAGGTGTGTTTCTTGTATGCAACAGAAGGATGGATTCTGTTTTCATATCCAATCTGTTAGCCTGTGTCTTTTTATAGGTGAGTTGAGTCCATTTATATTAAGGGGTACTAATGATCAGTGATTGCTATCTCCTGATAATTTAGTTTTCATTGTTGGTGTTGTTATTTTGTGTGTTTTTACCTTCTTAGGAGTTTGTTGCTGTGAGGTCATCAATTGTCTGTGTTTTTGTTGATATAGCCAACTTCCTTAGATTGTAGTTTTCCTTTTAGTATTTTGTTTAGTGCTGGGTTTGTGGCTAGGTATTGGTTCAATCTGGTTCTATTGTGGAATATCTTGTTTTGTTCTTCTATGGTAGATGAAAGTTTTGCTGGGTATAGTAGTCTAGGCTGGCATCTGTGGTCTCTTAATGTCTGTGTAACGCTTAACCATGACCTTCTGGCTTTCATTGTCTCCAATGAGAAGTCAGTGTAATTCTGATAGGTCTGCCTTTATGTGTTACTTGGCCTTTTTCCTTTGCAACTCTTAATATGCTTCTTTATTCTATATGTTTAGTGTTTTGATTATTATGTGGCAAGGGGCCAACCTTCAAAACTAAAAGAAACAACAGAAACAGTTGGCTACCTGTAACTCAAGGTTTCTCTGTAACATTGGGGCATCCATCTTCAGCTTACAGGACTAGAATCTAACAGACTTTTCTCTAAAGCAGGAATTATGAAAAACTGCTCTACCTTGGCTTGGCAACGTTCAGCAGTTGCCTTTTTTGTGTCCTGCTTGTTCAGTTTAGACAACATATTGTCAGCAGACAAGGCCAGGACAGCCTTTTGCCCAATGGTCAGTTAGATCACATTGAAAGCAAACTCTATATGGAGTTTCTTTTTGTCCATCTTCTTCTCTGAAGTAAATTGATACTGCCAGGAGCAGATGTGTTTCATTATCATGAAAAGCCCTATGTTAACAAAACATTATAATGCAATATTCCATAGATCTCTGAAGTATTTGAAGACTATCTGTCTATCTAAAATATATCTCTGTTTGACCTTGAAGACATACCTAACATAGCTACAAGTTGGTTTGTAATATGTGACTAACTATTAACTTGCATTTCTTTATTATCCTGAATAGTTTCAAGGACTAGAAATTTACATTACGCTGTTAAATGAGCTGCATAGGTGCAATACCTTAAACAAGAGTAGAAACATAAGTACAAAATGTCCTAACAAAAATAACTAATGTCCCCTCCCATCTTCCCTGGTGACTTTGTATTCATTGACAAAAATGAACCAGCACACCTTTCCTGCTGACCTGGATGAGAATAGCTACAGGGTCTTCTGGAATTCACCATGGCAAAAAAAAAAAAAAACAGCACAGGTATTGAAACTGTAGTTGAGGCAATAACTTTCAGAACCAGAGTTGTGCTTTGGCATCAAGCAGCTGCAGCTGCAGTGTAGCTTCCTCGAGGTATCAGTGGTTTCAGTCTAGACTTCCCTTGCAGTGTCTGTGGAGCACTCAGAACAGCTGGTGCTGGCATGAGGGAATCCAGCTGGTTGTTGACTCCTAATGCTTCCCTCAAAGAAGCTGGGGTATCAGGGGAGGATTGAGCAGCTATGAGTCAAGGAACCAAGTCACTGCAGCCCGTAACAGTTTGTCTGTAAGGAAGTAATTGTTTAAAAGGGGTGCTTGCAAAAAGAAAAAGAAAGAAAAAGCTTATTGTTAACTTTAGTAATGGTTGGCTCCCGACTCAGTGCTCCAGAGAGAGGTGGGTCTCTCTGATCCATCTCATTAAAGCAAGTTTTACTCCACTGCTCTGGATTCTCCACAAGCATTTGCTGCTGTCCCTTTACTATATCATCTCAGGTTTTCATCCATCATACATTTCCCCTTCCTTTAGTGATGGTGACTGTACTGGAATAGGACCTAGGGTCTTGCCTGTGCATGTTAGGCAAACATTACACTGCTGAGCTATATTCCCCAGCCAAATACTCTTTGATTCTTTTTTATTGGGCTTTAATGAATATGCGTATCGTATTTTGACCATAAAATGAAATAGCAGAAGATAATTGAGTAAAAAAAAATGCAAGTTCTATTTACCATTCATGGTCATAGTTCCTGCTATGTAATTTGAAGTGTTCCCTTCCAATCCTCCATGGGTATGTTTATAAACTAAAAACAGGGCAATGCACATATAAGCAAAATAAATGGGCTTATTCCAGTGTTGGGCAGACAGTCAACCAGAGCATACCAGGAGAGCTGCTAAATGGTAAGCCATTCCACACCATATGGAAAGTTGTGGTGACTCCAGCTGTTCCTGCTGTCCCCTCAGGGCTGCCCCAGCACCTCTGGAATGGCATTTCTCCTTGTATCAGGTTTTGCAGGAAATTCACAAATGGCATTTGTGTGTGTGCCTTTCTCTGTCCTTTTTATGTCGGAATTATACCAATTCCGTAGAAAGATCTGAAAACACTACAATTTTTTCTTTATTTTTATTTCCTGGAACAATCTAAATGTCACAAGAGTCCTAAGTTCTTTTGGAAAAACTTATTTATCCGGAAGCCAGCCTTTGGGGGAGAAAGAACAGTGGTGTGTGTGATTTGTACTGTTGTATTTATCCTATTTCATTAGTTGAGAGAACTATGGCAATGTCCACTTTCTTGGAAGCTTACTCATATGTTCGCAGTACGGGCCACAAAGACCTTCATTAAATCCCACCGCCACTAGCATCTTTTTCTTTAGCAGACTTTAGATTTGGGAAATTTAAGAGTCCCTATGTACCCTGCATCCACTGCTCCCCAGGATTAACATCTTATGCATGATTCAAACAGAGAGTGAAATGTTATTAGTAGCTAAAACCATAGCTTAGATTCCTTCCATTTCTACCAAATGTCTCCTTTTTTCGCCCAGGGTCCCACCAAGAAGGCCACATTGCACTAGTGTTAATGTCTCCTTAAGTGCTCTTTAAAAAAAAAAAATCAAGACAGGGTTTCTCTGTGTAACAATCCTGGTTTTCCTGGAACTCACTTTTGTAGACCAGGCTGGCCTCTTACAAAGATCTGCCAACCTCTGCCTCCCAAGTACTGGGATGAAAGAATTAAAGGAATGTGCCACCACGCCCAGCTCCTTAAGTGTTCTTGACTGTGACAGTTTCCCAGATTGTCCAGTTTGTGATAAGGTTGACAGTTTTTATTATTTAGTTTTTTTGTTTGTTTTTTTGTTGTTATTGTTGTTTTTGTTTTTTATTTCTCTGTAGCTTTGGAGGCTGTTCTGGAACTAACTCTCTCTCTCTCTCTCTCTCTCTCTCTCTCTCTCTCTCTCTCTCTCCCAGGCTATCCTTGAACTCACAGAGATCCACCTGTCTCTGCCTCCCAAGAGCTGGGATTAAAGGCTGAAAGTTTTTATTTTAATCAGTTTGGTTGGTTGGTCAGTAGGTTTTATGAAACACACTTTCAATCTTCAATCTTGAACTTACAATGCAGCACCAACTGGCCTTGAATGCGTACCTCCTGCCTCTACTTCCTGGGTGCTGGGATCACCCAAGTGAGCCACTCAACCAGGGCTGTCTGGTTTTATGGTACTGGGGATTAAGCCCCACCCCTACCTCCATGCTAGTCAAGTGCTCTACAGTCCAGCTTCATCTCTAGCCCCTGACTTTGGCAATTCTGAGAAGTGCTTCTCAGATGCTTCAGTCCCATAGTGATGTTTATCTGCCCTTCTTCATCCAGGAAGCAGGGTTGTTTCTGGTTGTAGTCACACAGGGAAAGTTCAGTTTACTGCATCATTTCCGGGACATGTGCCAGACACCTGCTGAAGCCTCCCCACTGCCCCTGGACCTCAGAAGGAGGCCCCCAGATGCACCAATGCCCAGAAGCACTAAGTTACCCTTCCCGTCTTGAACACAGAGAATCTACCTAAACTATCCGATTCTTTGGCAAGGAGGCCTGTCTAGTCACCACCGGCCGACTGTATTCATGCGCAGCCACACCAGGGTGGGTTTGTGGGTATCCATTGCATTGTGGGGTTATAATACAATACTGTGTTGTTTTGCTGCTCAAGTTCCTCCACCTTCAGCTTTGAGTGTTCCTTTCACGTGGCTTCTGTGTCCCTCACTGAGAGGCCCCCAGGCTTGGGTATGAGTATAGTCTTGTCATCTGGTCCTTTTTGTGCTACTTCCTGCCTCTGTTCTGTCTCACCATTAGTCCAGGGAGTCTTGGCTGCTTTTACTGGGGAATGAGATTAGAAAGCAAGGTCTGGGGTTTCAGTGCACTCAGTGCTTCTGAATTCTTCTTTTCCTGTTCTATTTAATACAATTGTATATCCCTTGTTGTATAGACCATGTTGTTTTTATAGCTGGAATTCTCTAACAATTCTTGGAGAAACAGCCAAAGCCAGGAGGGTCCTTGATTCCCTCCAGTGTGTGTAGCCAGGTGGAGGCCTCGAAACTCTCCCTATGTTTTTACATTTTATGGAAGTTTAACATAAGCAACTCCATTTTTATTCCACCAACATTCATAGTACCCAGGCGACAAACGAAAAGGAAGCAGAATATCTAAACCAAGAGTTGTGGTGCCTGCCTGTAATCCAACACTCATGGAGCCCGAGTTGGAGTACTGATAAATGTCCGTGGCCAGCTTAGGCTCTGTAGTGAGACCCTGATTCAGAACAACAAGAATCACGAGAGAAGGGAGAAATCTTAAGGGAGGGGGAAAGAGAGGGCGATGGAATACATATGACAAGAAATCAGAAATGGGAACTGTAGAGGTTTTAATAGGAATGTTGCCCCCCACCCCCACCCCCGATAGGCTCACAGGTTTTACTGCTCAGTCACTAGGGAATGGCTCCACTTGAGAGATAGGAGGAGGCATCGCCTTGTTGAAGAAAGTGTGTCACTGGGTCCTTTATAAGAATCTCATAGTCATAGTGTCTCTTCACAGCAGTAGAACACTAAAACAGGGTCTATTGGGGACCAACCAGATGCAGTGGGAGAAAGGGAAATGGGGGAGGGAAACAAATGGGAACAAAGTATAACAACACGTGTGTATGGAAACACAGTAATAAAATGTATTGCTTTGTGTGCTAGCCTAAAAAGTTAGCCGACAAAAGAAAGGATGGAGGGAAGACTGAAGAAAACAAGTAAGGAAGGAAAAAGAAAGAAAGAAGGAAGAGAGAGAGGAAGGAGGAAGGAAGGAAGGAAGGAAGGAAGGAAGGAAGGAAGGGAAAATTTGCCATCAATATTAGACAAAGAGGCTTCTGAATTAGACCTGAACGCAGCCTGTTGTATTGTGGCATGGTCAGTTTTGAAGGCATTGGGTGCGTTTGATGTGACTCCAAGGGATCTAAATTTGTTAAAACCTGACTGGCTTCTTCACCACCAGTGAGCTTAACTTCACAGAGGTGCAGCAAAAGGAGATGGAGCTCCTAAGCAAGGCCACGTTCACGTGTGAGCAGGCTGGACAACTGTCCCAATACTTTTCTGCTCGGCAGTGATGATATTCCCTTTAACATAATTTGTGAGATTTATTAAAACTCAGAAAAGATGAAGAATGTGGCTATTCTTTGGGAGTTTTTCATGATTTTCTATCCATATTTCTTTTCTAATATTTTAAGTGTGTCCCTCACTCTGTCCCCCCCCCCCCCACCTTGATTAGACCTCGATAGAGACTGGCTCATTTGACCAACAATTTTAGAGACACAACGATTGGTTATATGTATCAAGTTTGTCTTCACACCTTCCACTTCAGTAATTTCCAGCTTTATACTTGAGTTGAGTATTATTTTGTTATCCCTCCTTTTTCTGATTTCTTGAACTGAATGCTTAGCCTTCAATTTAGTTACTTTTCTATTATTGTGACTAACAGCATACTAACAGTAACAATATACTAACACCATGACTAAGGCATTACAGGAGAAAGGGATATTTGGACTTGAAGTGCTGGGAGTCTTTTGCAGTGTGAAGGCCATCCCCAGCAACACACTTTCTTCAACAAGGCCACACCTCCTAAGCTTCCCAAAACAGCCACCAAGGGGACATCTGGTAGTCAAATGCCCAGACGATGGGGGACATGTCACTACCATCTAATTTTTGTTTCAAATGTATTTCAGATAGTAAGTGTTCTCTCTCAAAATTATTTTGGCTCCATCACAAGAATTTGACAGTACTTTGGTTTGTGTCCATTTCTATAGGTTCTCTAATTTATTTTGTATTTTCTTTTTAAGCTTAATTATCTAGAACAAAGTTGTTAAATCTCTGAAGTATTAATTTCCAGTTTAACTAAAGCATAGACAGAAACAACAACAGCCATGACTTCTATCTATAATCTATCATCTGAGATTTCTCTGTGGAACAATATATGAACATATGTTTTGAAATATTGCATAATTTGAGTAGAACTGCTATTTTCTGTTCGTTGAATGTATTTCCCCACTCTCTTGATATATATCATAATTATACACTATATTATTTAAATCTCTGTGTCTTCAGTTGTCCATCACAATTTTTATTAATTATTTTTTTCTAGCAGTTTGTGTATTGCAGTCTATAATTATAAACATTTATAACTATTTTATTTACTTAGTGGATTATTTTTCTGGACAGCACAAATACCCTCATTCCATCTACTATTTTTCCTCCGGATCTAATTGTGGCTTGGCTCCATGTTTCCACTGACTTTTTTCATGTTAACATTGGATTGCTTTTATGATTTGATTTGTAGCAAGAACTTGAATTATGCTATTTCTCATTGCCCTTGGAAACTAAGAAAAACGCTGCAGATTTAAGTCTCATTTTCGCAAACATGTTCTTAGTTACTTTCAATTTGTGGCTATTGTGAGTGGAATATTTTCTTCTATTATGTTTTCTAAGTAGTGATTATGCTTATAGTAAATTCATTTTGAGTGCCCTTTTCTGTGTTTTGCACACACCTTTGTAGCCGGCCACATTATCACAGCATACTTTTAGTAACATTTTTCACTTTATAAATTTACTGTAGTGATTAGTCTGTGTCTACTTGGCACAAACCTAGACACATCTGGAGGAGAGAACCTCAATTAAGGATCCGCTTCAGTTCCTGGCTTTAAGCTTCTGCCTTTAGTTCTTGCCTTAGCTTCCCTTGATGACAGTTCTAAGCTGCATGATGAAATAAACCCTTTCCTCCTCAAGTTGCTTTTGATCATGGTGTTTATCACTAAGATTAAAAGCCATCTATCTAGGACACATACCGTGTCAGTCATGATCAACTGACTTCTCCTCTTTCCCTTTAATTTTCACATTTGGTTTTCTTGTCGTGTTGCATTGGCTAGCACTTTAGTAAGCAGGTGAAACTACCCATAGGGGCTTCTTTACCTTGCTGTTTTAAACCTGAGTGCAGTGCACTGATTTGTCATGGAAATAAAGTTCTCCAGTGGGAAATGTGTTTATTGAGACTAACCTAGAACAAAGGTAGCAGAGAGTCACACAAAAATCCACTTTTTCCCAGTATCACGAAAGCTAATGTGTGTTCATGTCATGCACAGCTTAACAACGTTGCGTGTTTGTGAATCTCTTGACTTTGATGGTTATGCAGAAACTGGTCATCTGGGTCTATCCCTTTGCCAAGGATGCCAACCTCACCCCTACACAATTGTCCCTTTGGCAAGGGAGATTGGGAATGGGGACTATTGCTTTTCGTCCATGTTTTGGTTTGAGTTGTGCAAAAAGATTTTAATCCTCTTAACTCCTTTTGGTTATTTTCTATTTCTAGTTTTGTATTGTTGTGCTTTCCCACATGTCTTGATCAGTCTAACAAGAATTGACTGAGGGTTTCTTTATGTCCTCTTTAAAAACTGAAGCAGCCCTTGATTTGCTCTGTTTTGTTCACTACTCCATCCATTGCTGCTGTTACTGTTGTTGACTAGGTAGTTTCTTTGTTTGTTGATATTTGTGTTAGTTGTTTTCTGCAGAATTGAATTCTTTAATGATTAGGAGTGAGAGACTTAAAGACTGCATTTTTCTCAGAGAACTTCAGGATGCAGTCTGGGTTGCTTTTGTTATTTATTTTTAGTTACTGTGTATTTTGGGGCTTGATGCCTCTCCTGCTCTCTGCCCCCTCCTCTGCCTTTAGAGTAGACTAGGAAGTGTGGGATCCTATACCATGGATGAAGTTGATTTTACCTTCCTTTGCTGTGACTTTTAGTTTTATTCCATTGTGGAGGTTAAAGACAAAACAAACCTTTAATGGTTTGGTTTTGCTTTGTTTTTTAGAGTTTACTGAGGTTTTGTTTGTTACTCAATTTTTATAAATAAATGGACACTTGAAGAGAGAAGAGAAATGGACAGGTCCAGCTGGCTTTTGTTTGTTTTGTTTTTGCCTACTTCCTTATTTATGCTTAGTTTATGGAAGTCATGAGTGACTAAGAAAAGTATGTTGTCTTCCTTTATTTTTTTGTTTTTAACAACTTATCCCTTTTCCTACAATTTTCACTTTATCTTAAAGTTAAATTGTTTGACATATAAAATATATAAAATGTACCATTTCTCTGTGGCTTTTCTAGTTCAACAGTCTCCTAGAATTTGTTTGCCTGATACTGATATCACAAATATAGCTTTCTTTCTGCCTGCTGCCTGCTGTAATGGGAAAGTGTCTAACCCTAAAGTCAGATAGATTTGGAAGGCACAGGGGACAGCACAGTGGCAGGAACCATAACAAGGACTCTTTGAAGACCACAGCAGCGTACAAAAGTCACCCTATGCCACCTTATGCAAGATATATGTCTAGGAGGACATCTGCCCAGACATCACCTTGTGACGGAGCCTAAGAGCTCAGGGTTGCTGTTTCAAAGCAATGTAAAGACCCTTCCAAGCGTTATCTGAGAGACCCTTGTCTTCTTTGGTCTACCAGATTCGCTTGCGATCCATCAGCACATCCATTCCTCAGGTTTTCCATCTCAAGATAGCTCTTTCTGGAGCCTCTAACTGTGGAGGCTGGCAGTATCTTTGGCTGTCCTAATTTCTAAGTCTGTGCCTTAAAGCATGCAGCTGGATTCAGCTTCCAATCCATTATAGAAGTTCTTTCTACTGTTTTTTTTAAAAATAGAATTTAACTTTTATGACCTTTACATTTATGTTTTACGATACCTGTGTTTCATTTCAGTTTTGTAATCTTATCTCATATTTTCTGGGTTAGTTTTTTTCTTCCTAGAATTTTTCTTGTTTATTTTTCCTTTCAATATATCTTTTGAGTATTCTCCTTCTGATTTTCCTTAGGAGTAGATGGAAAGTACTTGGCTATTTTAGTTCTAACTAATGGCTATCTTTGCAGCCTTAAATACTGGACTGAATTCTCCACTTGCCAGCCAGAAGGAGAGCCACCTGAGGACACTAAGTAGCTTGACATTGCTTTTGCTTAGATTATATTTATTTTTCCTAATTTTAATTTTTATATTCTAGTATATTTAACTAGTATGTATTTCCTATCACAGATGAGTATTACTTTTCAAATAGCTTTTTATTGTTGATATTATAATATAATGACATTATTTCCCCTTCCTTTATCTCCCTACAAACCCTCTCTTTGTCTTTCAAGTTCCTGGCCTCTTTTTTCATTAATTATATATATATTATATATTACACTATTATGTAATTGTTATATGATTATAATAATTTTGTTATTATATAACTATATTATCTATATGTTTTATATATGTGTATATATATATCCCCCTAAATACATAAATACACCCTGCTCAACCTGTGTAATGTTACTTGTATAATATCTTCAGGGTTAACTGTTTAGTATCTATCGGTCAACCAGTTGATGCGCTCTTCCTTGGGAAGGCTGTTTCTCCACTCCCAGCACTCCTTAGCTGCCTGTAGCTATTTGTGTAGGATTGAGGCCTTGTGAGCAGCTTTCCTTTGTCCACCTAGCATGCTCATTCGTGTCACCTTTGTTCAACAGATGGTTAGGCCGACGTGTTGTTGAGACTTTACGGGTGTGGCTCCTAACATCCCTAGAAGACACAGTCTCACAGCAAATCCCCTGCTCCTCTAACTCTCACAACCCTCCCGTCCTCCTGCAATGATTCCTGAGCCTTAGGTAGAAGAGCTATATTAACATATTTTTATTTTTCTATCAGACATTTGCATCTGCTTTGTGATAACAAAGTTTGTTTTCCTTCCTTTGTAATTGACTTTAAAAAAGAAACCCATTTATCAATTCTTTGCTTTTGCTTGAAGAATTTATATTTAAGGTATATTGGTAGGTGTGCTGGTTTGAAAGAAAATGACCTCCAAAGGGAGTGGCACTATTAGGAGGTGTGTCTTTGTTAAGAGTGGGTGTGGCCTTGTTGGATAAAAAGTGTCACTGTGGAGGTGAGCTTTGGGATCTCACATATGCTCAAGCCTCCCCCAGGGTCTCAGTTCACCTCCTGTTGCCTGAAAGATGTAGAACTCTCAGCTCCTTCTCCAGCACCATGTCTGCCTGCATGCCACCATGTCCCATCATGATGATAATATATTAAACCTCTGAAACTGTAAGCCACCCAATTAAATGTTTTTATTCATAGGAGTTGCCATGGTCATGGTGCCTCTTCACAGCAATAGAAACCCTAACTAACGCAGTAGGGAAAGACTTACTGCTTTTTATTAAGATTGATTTTATTTTTAATTATATATATCTGGTAAGAGGTATGGGCAATTCAACATAGGTGCCCAAAGAGGCCAGAGGAGCCAGATCCCCCAGAATTGGAGTTATAGGTGCTTGTGGCTCACTTGATGTGGGTGCTGGGACCCAAATTTAGGTCCTCTACAAAAGCAGCAAGTGCTTTTAACAGCTGGGCCATCTGTCTAGCCCACAAGTTCTATTTTTTAAATTTCTTAAGTTTTTCATGAAAATTTTCTGGATTTTTGCACATGCATTCATACTGTGTCTTTAATAATGCAGCTGGCAGCAGTGCAGCTTTACTTGTGCAGATTAAATTCCACCCTTAATTCTTTCGGTGGTTTTGCCACTTCTGCTGCCTTCTCTGAACCACACACGAGTGACGTGTCTCTTTAGTCCTTGCACATTCGTGACTGGCTCTGTGCTGTCGTTATATAAAAGTGGTCATTTGGCTGCAAGGAAGAAGCCTGTATTAAATATCTCCCCCTCCCAGTTTATGAAGGTATATTGACATCAAATGTCTCTCAGCTAAATTCTGAGGCCTGTTTAATTTTGCTCAGAGATTTATTCCTTCTTTCATTTTTTTTAAAAAAAAATGGTTTCAAGAACATATGAGTTAGTGTGTGTGTGTGTGTGTGTGTGTGTGTGTCTGTGTGTGTGTGTGTGTGTGTGTGTGTACCCACAGAGGCCAGAAGAGGGCATCCGGTCTCCTGAAGCTGGAGCTGTAGGGAATTGTGAGCTGCTTGATGTGGGTGCTGAGAACCAGACTTTGGTTATTTGCAAGAGGAGCCAATGCTTTTAACCACGGAGCCACCTCTCTAGCCCCTCCTGTATTTCTAAAGTTTGGTAGATTTCCCCAAAATGAGGAAGAGTTATAGAACATAGGTACACAAAGAAGTGAATGTGGGCTCCTGGAGAAAGTGGTTTCGTGTTCTAGGGAGACATTTGGAGTAGAGAGGTGGGAAAACAGGGCTGGGTATCTAAACAGACCAATATTAGAAAGGGGAGGACCCAAGAGCCCTAAAAATACTTGAGCCACTATTACTGTAGCAGATTTCTTGTCTACAGACCAAGTCACATGCCAAAGGGATGAAACTGTTACTTCCTTTTTCTTTATGGACTGGTCTTCTGTCTTTCCAGGTTATTCTTTGTCCATCCTTCTCAGCAAATGAGCTCTGAAATCCCCAAGAGGAACACTTTTTTGTTACAACATGACTCCCTGATGTCACTATGTATTAGTTACTGTTCTATTGCTGTGATAAAGCAACACAGTCAAGGCAGCTCATGAAAGAAAGCATCTAGTTGGGCTATGGCTCCGGGGTGTTAGAGTCACAATGGCAGGGCAAAGGCATGGTAGCAGACATCCTTGAACTCTCATGTCTTAACTGTAAGCAGGAGGCAGAAAGTGTACTGGGGATGGTGCCAGTTTTTGAAACCTCAAAGCCTGCCCTACCCCTTATATCCTTTCTCCAGCAAGGCCACACCACCTAATCTTTCCCAAACAGTTCAACCAGCTGGAAGCCAAGTATTTAAATAGATGAGCCTATGGGTCCATTCTCATTCAAACCACAATATGGCCTTTGTTTCACTGAGCTAAATAAAGGAAACTCAGTGTTTTCACAGTGGCAAGGATATTCCTGTGGATCGTACTTTTCTTCTTCCTTTGTCAGTAAGCTCTGTTCGGGACCATGGTGACCTGTGTTTCAATTACTGTCATCTAACCTCTTTATCCCTTGTCACGCTTCTTGTCTTACCTTTATTTCTTTCTGCATTTTGTTTAACTCTCCCTAATTTTTCCTTGTATCTCTTGACTCAGTTTTTCTGCCAAGTCAATGCTTCTTGTTTGTAATGGATTGCTACATTCTGCCATGGTTTATTTTGCCATCCATTTCTTTCCTTAATTCTGCACATCCCTGATCATTTTATTGCTCCACTGTTGCTTTTAAGCTTCATGGGAATTTTAATTGCTTGTTTTCCTGGAGAATGTGACTATCTATCACTCAGTGGATACCTAAAGGACCAGAAAGTATCCATCACTAAGTGGATACCTAAAGGACCAGAAAGCATCTTCTGGGTGGGGCCTGGGGACAGAGATGTTCTATTTAATGCTTATATTCCACAGTAGCCTTCTGCATTCTCTAAGATCTCTCTTCTCCTAGTCCTTTCTACTTAGCAGAAAAAGGGAAATTAACCTCATTTTTTGTCCTTCACTAAAGAAAAAATAGATTTTAGGTTTAATTTACCCAGCTTATACACATGATACTGGGTGAATGGCCAGTCCGCTACTCAAATCCCTCAAGAATCAATTATCATGCCATCTAAGTCTGTTCAGGTGAGAAGTTCATTTCATTAATCTCCATTGTTGCGAAGACTCAGGATGAACCACATAGAGGACAATCATTAAATTATGATGACATCCACAAAAATGAATCATGGAGTCTAGCCCTAGTTCTGATCAAAGCAAACAACTTTCCACTAGTTAGACTGAATAGCAGACTGGAATTCAAATCCAAGTCTCCATCCTCAGAGGACAAAGAAGCCAGAAGCAAGTTCTCTGTCTTCACTAACTTACTAAGTATGTGTACTGTTACCTTCTGGTTGGTGTCACAAGAAGGGGGCAGTGAAGCAGTTGGGTATGGACGTTTCTGTCCTGTATGGGTACTGTGTAGCCATATTCTCCTAACAGAAATATTTCCATCCTGGAGGGAGGTTCTTTGAGACTCTGGAAATAAGGAACTTAGAAGTCTCAGGAAGTCACTGAAAATTACAAGATTTACACCCCTACCCCAAGCTTGTAAAGGCAGTGAGGACTGGGGAAGAGATTCTCTGACCTGCCAAGCTACCTGTAAGTTATGCAGAGAAGAGAACGCCAATCATGCATCTTTCATGAGTCATCACTCATGCTGTGTGGACTTTGGGGGGTTACAAAAAGTTGTCCCTTGGTGTAGAATACTCCCTTTGTACACTGTAAAGATTTGTCATTTGAATCAGTTTAACAGAACATTGATTGGCCAATAGCTCAGGCTTATTGCTAGCTAACTCTTACACTTAAATTAACCCATATTTCTTACCTATGCTTTGCCATGTGGCTTGATACCTTTTCTCAGTATGTCATGCCCATCTTGCTTCCCTGTGTTTCCTGGCAATTCCTCTGACTCCATCTTTCTTCCTCCCAGCATTCTTAGTTTGGCTGCCCCACCTATACCTTTTGCTTGGCTACCGGTCAATCTAAACTAATTCTAGTGACAAATTTTTACAGTGTACAAAGGAGTGTTCCACAGCATTTCCCCTTTTTGTCTAATTAAAAAAGAAGTTTTAATCATGACATAGTAAAATTATATATAACAAAAACAGTTATTAAGTAAAAATTAGAGTTACAATACCTAGCCTATTTGTATTTGGCAGAATTAAAGAAAATACTCATTATTAAGGAAAACTATAATTATCTAGTCTTCAACTCTATCAAAAACCCCAGAAGGGGGAAATGTTACCTAATGAGGAGGACATCTGCTTGGACAATCACCCAAGTTCCTCTGTAATGTTGCGGCACCCATTTTTGGCCTGCAGGTCTAGTGTAACTGACAGACTTTTTTGAGAAGTGGGAACTTTTTAAAAAATTATTTTTTTGTTGTTGTTTTTCGCGATGGGATTTCTCTGTGTAATAACCCTAACTGTCCTGGATCTCAGTCTGTAGATCCGGCTGTCTTTGAACTCACAGAGATCTGTCTGCCTCTACTTCTTGAGTGCTAGGATTAAAGAGGTGTGCCACTACCACCCAGCCTTGAGAAGCAAGAACTTTTAAAGAACTGTCATACCTTGTCTTGGCAAAGTTTAGCAGTCACTTTCTTTTGCATTCTGCTGGTCTAGTTTGGACAGTAATTGAGGCAAGGGCAGTTTCTTTGCCCAAATGGATACCTTTTGTCATAAAAAAAAAAAAGCAAACTTCATATGGAGTTTCTTCAATGCTCACCATCTTCTCTGAAGCGGATTGGTGCTACCAGAAGCATATGTTTCTCACTGTCATGAAAAGCCTTGGGTTATTAAACATATTAAATGCCATATTCTGTATGTCTTTAAAGTGTTTGAAGAAATCTTATCTATCTAAATGTATCTGTGTATGACCTTGAAAATATGCCTTAACATGACTATAAGTTTGATCATTATAGATGACTAATTATTAAACTGTATTTTTAATTATACATTATATTTTTAAATGAGCTACATAGACATAATACCTCAAACAAGAGTAGAAATATACATACAGTATAACAAAAAAAATCCATACAAATAAATATTTAAGATTAGCAGTTGCTTTTTTTAGTTTAAAAGTAGATTAAATAATATACCCTTTGATTCTATCATTTCTATATCATATCCCCTCTTTTTAATAGGGAAATCTTTGAATTTAATCTCCTTTGTTCAATTTTTTTTCCTGATCATTACCAATAACAACTTGTAACTAACCCCCTTTAGGTGATAACAAACATCCATAACCAATTTTTTGGGAATGTGGGCATATTTCTCTAGACTACTTCTTGTTGTTTGGGGGCATTGACATCTTTTAGGGAACCTTGAGAAAACTGGATAATTGTTAAGCCTTGGCTGGAGTGTTTCGTGAGGCTGGACCTTCTCAGTCAGTGGCTTTGAAGCTGTTCTGGATGCTGGATCACCTGGGGCATTTTTATTGGTGTCTGGTCCCCTTGCTCTGATAATACATGAACTTTTAAAGGTAACATGCATTAATACAAGTTTAGACTGTTTATTGTACGCAAGTCATCCAAATTTTTTTGTTATGTGTTTGAGCAGGTAAAATATACATCATGTGTCTTGCAGTTCTTCTAGGTCTATTTTTTTATGTCTGTAGTTAAGGTTTTAGGGGGTTTTCCTTGATCAAACCTGATTTTTTTTTTAATTCAGAATGAATCCACTACCTCTGTGGTGGAAATAAAAACACAATCTTTTCCCCAAAGTAACACATCTTTTGGCTTAAATATTGCAGTCAAGATACCTTTAAAAATATATAGGTTGGTTGAATCTAGCAGTTTTTATAATCCAGTGTCTCACAGCAGCCAAAAAATTCAAAGACAACACAGTAACATGCAGGATCCAGACTCTGTGTATGTCCCATCTTTACATACCTTATTATATTTTTATTACTCTATTCCTTTTTAAAGGACTTCCTCTACTCTTTGTTTTTCTCTCCCAAGCCTACATATATTTTAAAACACACTATAACCTATTTAGAGGGTTTTTTCTTATCTGAATCTGTCTTTACTGTGTATCTGTAACCTTTTTGGTCTGTATGAGCAAAATCCCTAAACCACCATGTAGCCCTCTGGTGGAGCTCTCAAGTCCACAGGCAGCAGCTGGGAGAAGCCCCTGTGTACTGCGGGTGAGTGTGAGAAACTGCAGGAACCCACCATGCTGCTTAGCTCAAAGCAGTTGGTGGCCAGTTCCATCTCGCGGGCAGCTATAAGGAGATGCATCTTAGCATTGCAGCCAGCATGAGACTGTGAGGCATGAGCAGCTGTGTCTGGCTCTGTTTTTATGTGTTTAGAACATTTTTTAAAGACTTTTTTTTTGGTCTTACATGGATCTACACCTCACACTGGGTGCCATTTGTAGGTGGCATTTTCCTGTCCTGACTGCCTCTCCCAAATAACCGACTTGGAGACTTAATATTATCTATAAATGCTCAGCTGATAGCTCAGGCTTGTTACTAGCTAAGTCTTGCACATAAGTTAATCCATATTTCTTATCTAAGCTTTGCAGTGTGGCTTGGTGCCTTTTCTCAGTATGGCATGCCCATCTTGACTCTCTGAGTCTGCTGGCAACTCCTCTGACTCCGTCCTTCTTTCTCCCAGCATTCTCAGTTTGAGTGTCCCACCTATACTTTTAACTGCAGAAACTTTCCTTTTTAGTCAGACAAGAGGGCAGAAATGCTGTGGAATTCTCCCTTTGTACACTGTAAAGATTTATCACTCAAACTGGTTTAATAAAATGCTGATCAGCTGTAGTCAGGCAAAAAGTATAGGTGGAACAGCCAAACTGCCAGGAAAAAGAAGGGCAGAGTCAGAAGAGATGCCAGCCAGCCTCTGAGGAAGCAGGATGTGTAAATATGAGACAACAAGCTGTGAGTCATGCGGTCAAACATAGGTAAGAAATATGGTTAATTTAAACATAAGAGTTAGGTAGTAAGGAGCCTGAGCTATCAGCTGAGCATTTATAATTTGCATTAAGTCTCTGAGTATGTTATTTGTGAAGTGGCTGCCAGCACAGGAAAACTCCTCCTACAGTGCCTGGTCCTGTGACTTCTCACCCATATTCCTGTGACTATCCCAAATACACTCATTTGTTTAAGTTGGACCTTTTTTTAATTAATTATTTTTTTAAAAAAATATTGTCTATTCTCATTTTACATACTAATCCCAGTTCCTACTCCCTCCCCTCCTCCTGCTCCCTCCACCTCTTTCCCCATCTGACCCTCAATCCACTCCTCAGAGATGGTAAGGCTTTCCATGGGGACTCAACAAAGTCTAACACATAGCTTTGAGGCAAGACCAAGGCTCTCCTCACTATATCTATGGTGGGGAACCTCCTTAAGCCAATGGCCTTTGAGAGGCTAACCAGGTTGGGCGTGGCCTTGGGTACCAAAAAGATGCAGGCCTGCCCACATACTCTCTCTCACTCCCTGCTCTCACACCTGGATGCTGGATTCCGTTCCTGTTCCCCGTGGTGATCTGTGAGTTCCCCCCTTAAAATAAAAAAGGCTGAGCAAGGTATTCCTCCAAAGACAATGGGTTCCAAAGAGCCAGTACAAGCAGTAGGGATAAATCCTGGCCTCACTGCCAGTGACCCCACAGTCTGCCCCAGCCATATAATTGTCACCTACATTCAGAGGGCCTAGTTTAGTGTTATGCTGGCCAGAGTTGGTGAGCTCCCATTCGTTCAGGTCAGCTGTTTCAGTGGTGTCCCCATCATGATCTTGACTGTTTTGCTCATATTCTCACTCCTCCCACTGTTTGACTGGACTTGGGAGAAGGACAGAGACAGAGAGCAAGGAAAGAGATATCTTGATTGAGGGAGCCACTATGGAGCTAGCAAGAAACCTGGCACTAGAGAAACTCCCAGGAATCTCTAAGCGTGACCTCAGCTAAAACCCTAAGCAATAATGGAGAGGATGCCCCAACTGGCCTTGCCCTGTAGTCAGATTGATGACGTTCTTAAATGTCATCGTAGAACCTTCATCCAGCAGCTGATGGAAGCAGAGACAGAGACCCGCAGTGGAGCACAAGTTGGACTTTCATAGACCCCTTTCTTTGATCTGTGACTGGTGCTCTGCCTGGAGTAAGCAGGCATCTCTCCAGGAAAAGTCACACGGCAGTGATAGACTGGAGAATACTTGGAAAGCATCTGAAACATCATAACTTTCAGGCCATGGCAATGTGGTCACAGCCCAGAGGTGATACACTGCACACAAAACTGGCAGTAGTGAGGTAGGGTGAGGTGACGATTGACCCAGAGGGTCATACTCCATCAAGGAGAGCAAATAGTGCCATTTTGACTAGATACAAACCTTATCAAGGTGGGTGCACAGAAAGACAGTCATGACAATGTAATCATGTCCCTTTATTGTGGCATAAACATCTTAATCAGACAAGCTGTGATTACCCACAAGAGACGCTTTATGAGTATGGGCTGTTGACGTTCCCTTATTGGAGAGGGTAGGAAGGTCATCAGACTCTCACCCGAGGTTCCTGCATGTCCCCCATCTGTGAACTTCTGCCCCAGCAACACATAGTGCCAGAGGTGCTAGATCACACACAGGAGGCAGGTGGTTAACTGCAGGGGAGAAACTCTGTCTGTGGAGCTGGGGAAATGCCATCATTCATGCTGGCATGAGACTTGTCAATGATGTAGCTGTTTGAGGATCACCCCGGACTCCTGAGAAAACCTTCTCTCATGCTTTCGCAAGGGACCCCAATAAACTCATCTGCACCCCAGGCCAGATTTGAGTGCAGTTGCTCTTTTGTCATTGTGGGTGCCTTACCTGAGGTGAGGAGGATTTTGTTCACATCTTCAGCACCTTCCTCCAGGAGCCTTCTATAATCGAAGGACATTGCCAATAAAAACCCTAGAAACTCGTATTTATGTGTCAGTGTCTGATGGAGGAAGGTCATTGGTTAATTAATAAAGAAACTGCTTGGCCTGATAGGTTAGAACATAGGTGGGTGGAGTAAACAGAACAGAATGCTGGGAGGAAGAGGAAGTGAGTGCAGACACCATGCCTCTCGTCTCCAGGGCAGATGCGATGAAGCAAGCCACCAGGTCAGACATGCTGAATCTTTCCCGGTAAGACTGGTGCTACACAGATTACTAAATATGGGTTAGGCAAGATAAGTCACCACCTCGTGGTGCTACACACATTGATAAAAATGGGCCAAGCAGTATTTAAAAGAACACAGTTTGTATGTCGTTATTTCGGGGCATAAGCTAGCCAGGCAGCTGGGAGCTGGGTGGCAGGAATGCAGCCCGCAGCTCCTTCAACAAGTGTCTTCGCAGCAAAAACAGAAATTTAACCTTCCTATTTTCTAGAAAATCCTGAATTTGAAAAACCATGTGCTTTCCCGATCAGATGAGGACTTCCGAGATCATCTCATCTTAACCAAAAATAAACATCCCTGAAACCTCCCCACAAAAACATTAGTTTCAAAAAGACTCTGTCTTAGTTAGGGTTTCTATTGCTGTGTAGAGATACTGTGACCACAGCAACTCTTATAAAGGGAAACATTTAATTGGGGCTGACTTATAGTTTCAGAGATTTAGTCCATTATTATGGGGGTAAGCATGGCCGTCCAGGCAGACATGGTGTTGGAGAAGGAGCTGAGAGTTCTACAGCTGGATCGGCAGGCGGCAGGAACAGAGTACCACACTGGGCTTGGCTTGAGCATCTGTGACCTCTCGGCCCGCAGCCAGTGACACACTTCCTGTGATGAAGCCACACCTCCTAATAGTGTTTCTCCATATGGGCCTGTGGGGGCCATTTTTATTCAAACCACCACAGCCTCCCATGTCTGTTTCAAGCTGTATCAGGAACATAGATTAAAGGCTTTATTCTGGGAAAAATGGAGATAAATATTGAAACATAAATTATGGTGGTACTAGTAATTGCATATTTGTGCTAAGTAACTAGAAAATTATTTGAGCATTAATTCCATTTACATGTGTTCGTTCAGATCTGTCCCCCTGAAGCATGCAAGTCTTTTGGCTTTGAAACGTTTAATCACTGAGTAAGCCGCCCTCGATGGGACTGCCTCTCATTTATTGTCTTCATTGATTTTCCACACCAGAGAATGCTCATGGAATAGAAGCTGACTGCCCAGTGAAAGAACTCTATCTTACTGGGCAGAACAAAAGCTCCTGCTTTTCCCCTTCTTTTTTCTTTTTCTTCTTTTTCTTTTTCTTTTTTTTTTTAATAAAAAAGGGAAACCTATTTTCTCCAGATCACCAGCAGGCCCAGAAAGCCCACATGCCATCTATCAGTGGGCTGCTCCTGCTACATGAAACAGAGTGTGTATGTGTGTCATTCAATCAAATATACAAAGGATACTTGGCTTGCAAACTTAGTTCTCGACTAGAGCAGGGCTGATACCCAGGCTCCCTGGGGTGGTTACTTGGTTGCCTTGACAGTATCTAGAGTCACCTAGGAGACAAATCCCTCTGGGCACGTCATGAGGGTTTCTCTGTGTAGCCCTGGCTATTCTGGAGCTCATTCTGTAGACCAGGCTGGCCTCAACCTCAGTGATCTACCTACCTCTGCCTCCCGAGTGCTGGGATTAAAGGCATGTGCCACCACTGCATCCATGGAAGACCTGTCTTGAATGTGGGTGGCACCATTCCCAGTGTTGGAGTCAGGGATTTAATTTAATAGAAAGGAGCAAGCTCAACACCAGCATCCTTTGATATCTGCTTCCTGACTGTGGATGTAACATTAGCAGCTGCCTCAAGCTCCGGCTGCCATGCCTTCCCCACCATGATGGAGTGTTCCCTCAAACTGAGAGCCACAATGAACCCTTCCTTCCTTCCTTCCTTCCTTCCTTCCTTCCTTCCTTCCTTCCTTAAGCTGCCTTTGCCACAAGAACAAGAAAGGGAACTCACACACTCCAGAGACACACTGGATCCTGGATGACACATGGACCCCTGCTCCAGTAGGTTCTTAATCAATACAGAAGACCCCATTCCTGAAGACAGTGCCTGGAAAACCCTAGAATCCAATTGATTAGAATACACATGTCATCTTCCCAAGTCTGTTCTTAAGGCAATATCCAAATGACTTCACAATAAAGCTGTCATTTACAGTCCAGACCCCCAGCCCCTCTGCTGCACCTTCCTAATAGCTGATCCACCAGGCGGGGACTCTGGGTCAGTGCAGGAAACTATGGTCCTTGTCTCCTGATGGTCAAAGAGGGAATTTTTATGTGCTTTATCCTAACATTATCCCCATTCTTCAGGAAAAGACGCTGGACACTGGGAGGTCAGGTGACTTCACAGTCAATGATCATGGTCATCACTGATGGAGCCAGGACACTAAGTCTTTCTCAGGAAGTTTCCAGACACCTGTGCCACTGTGAGGCCACATGCTTCCAGCCATTTCAGCTGCTGTCCATCCAGCATGGAGACAATGTTTTCCACCTCTGCCCCAGTGTGCTGTCTAGATTTATGTCAATTTGGTGCAAACTCTAGTCCTCTGAGAGGAGAAAACTTTGCTTGAGAAAATAAGACTGGGCTGTGCCACTTTCTTAATTAGTGATTAAAGGGGGAGGGCCCAGCCCATTGTGGGTAACGCCACCCCTAGGCTGGTTGTCCTGGGTACTATAAGAAATTAGGTTTAGCAAACCACGGGGAGAAAGCCAGTAAGCAGCATTCCTCCATGGCCTCTGCATCAGTTCCTGCATCTGGGTTCTTGCTCTGTTTGAGTTCCTGCCCCTGTAGAAGTATAAATCCAATAAACCCTTTCTTCCCAGACATGCATTTTGGTCATGGTGAGTCATCACAGCAGCAGTGACCCTAACTAAGACAAATTGGTACCAGGAGTGGGGTATTGCTGTGACAGACCTGACCATGTTGTTTGGGGCCAGATTGTGGAAGGACTTTAGAACTTTGTACAATAAAAGCCAATGAGTGTTCAGTGCTTGGGGAACTGTTCTGTGGAAGCTTGGAAGATAAGAGTGTTGAGGGCAAAGATGGTGAAGGCCCAGTTTGTAAAGTTTCAGAAGGAAATTGAAAGGCTCCGTCAGAGGAATTTGTTATTTTGATTGAAGATCATGTGGTTCTGGTTTGCTGGGCCTGAAGAATCAGCTGTGATTAACAAGACACCAGAACTGCTAAAGTAAAGCTTTTGCTTTGCTGGGGCACTCACTGCTGGTCCACTGGAGCTGAGAAACTAGCAGTGACTGAGAAGAGACCAGCATCACTGAGGTGAAACCTTCTGGGAAGTGTTTCCTGACAGTCAGCACACAGAAGCTATGCTTCAGGGGTGGTCAAGGTTGTTTGTCTTGTTGGCAGTTGAACTCGGTAGTGGAAGAGTCGCCCAGGTACAAGTTTTGAAGGTATGAAGGGGTCATGCATAGAAGTTGGTACTTGGCACCATGAAGAGAGCCTATGAGAGGCTACTAATGAAAGTGCAGCCCAGTTGCATCAGAAGACCCCAGCGCTTGGAGATACCAGCACCATGGAATAACCACCAAGACCAGCATCAGCAATGGAGTGGAGCCTGTAGGTTCCTCCCCAACTTGCTTTTTGGTTATGGTGTTTCTTCATGGCAATAGCAACCCTGACTAAGACACCTAAGGTAGCAGCCTTCTACATCTCTTCTTGTGTCCTGAAACTCAAGAGGAAGAGCAGATATGACAGTGGGATTATGGCCCAATTAAGAAAGAGGACAAGATGCGGAACCAATACTGGCTGAGAAGGTAGCAATTATCTTGTGGGGTTTTGAATTGAATTCCCATTTTATGAAAGCCAGTGAGAGAAATGCCTCCAGGAGTCCCCCCGAGGCAGGATAGAAAGACAGAAACATATAGTCATGGGAAAGGAAGAGAGCCTCCCCAATCCACACACACACATACACAAACATAATGCCCCAGGAGTCTGGCTAAAGCCTCTGCTGGCAGAGTATCAAGAATTCCAGCACAAGTACCAAGTGTTGAAGACCTTCATGCCTTCCTAGCTGGAATTTTTTAGGAATCTCAGAAGCCAGAAACCTCATTTACTGGGAAAGGGTGAGTCCTGGCCCCTGTGCAGCCCTGTGGCTCCTGACTCTGATCAGATTTAATCCTACCTACGGCACCTCTAGAGCCTATAATATCACATGTCAAAAATGGAGAAAAGAAAGAAAAAGTCTTTTAGCAACACTTAGAAATGTTACCAGAGAGCAACCCGATTGGCATCTATGTCTACCGCAAAAATACTGAAGTTGTACTTTTCTCTGAGAAACACATACATACACACGTGCACATGTATGCACACACATGCTCTTAGGTGCACCCTCCTTTCTGCATATCTATCTTAATAAACTTTAACTCTGCTTTGCACTGGCTCGTTCTGAAATTCTTTCCCAGGCTTGCTGTTGGAGCAAGGAGCAAAGCGAGGAGGCCAGACAGCTAGAGGCCAAGGACACTGCAGCTGACCACATTCTAGCGTTTGGGGCTTTACCAAGCCGGACTCACCACCAAGTGACCTGAGAAATACTTAGAGTGAGCGTGGATGCCGCAAGGAAGCACGGTGCAGCTCGCTGTGCTGTGCCAGCTGCCTGACTTGTGGCTGCTGCAGAGAGCGGCGTGAAGGGCCTACCTGGTGGCACCGGCGCTCAGGGTAACTGAAAGAGGAGGTGGCCTTGTCACTCCGAGGCTGGAGACGTCCTGGCCCTGATGCCTACCTAGTCTAGCTTGTTTTCTGAATAGGCACGGACAGTTTCCCAGCAGGCCAAACTCAACATGGTTCTGAAACTGTGACAAAATGAGGCTAAGCACTCCCTAATTTCGCCTGACCATGTTACAAAACATGTTATGGTCACGGCCCAGGCCCTGGTTAATCTAGCAAGCAAGCCATCCATCTTCGACAAGCCATTAAAGCAACAAGGAATAGTGAAAAGTGGAGAAAGGAGATTTATTCAATGTGGCCCCTGTCTTGAGAAGAGGAACAAACAACAGAGCCAGAGACAATGTCCATTCCCCAGTTCGTGTATGTGGTTCTGATATAAGGTTGAGGTTTAAATAGTGATTAAGAAGTTGATATGGCTGAGAAATCCTGGCCAAGGTGTGACCCTGCCCATTTACTGACCTATCATTGTCCTGATTCCAGCCCTTCCTCCAAAGTAGTCTAACAATTCCTCAGAACCCAGGGACATCTCTTATGAACACAAGTTCTGCCTCTGGCTGACACAGGCTTCAACCTTTTCCCTCTCCAAGAGTAAGATTGCTGGGGAAACTCCAATTCCTTGGGGCTGTTGCTTTAATAATCTGATAGCCAAAGTGCGTGGGGTGGGGGGAGGTACAGGTGTCTGTAGATCTTCATTCCTGCCAGAATGGCTACAGTGAGAGACAAAACAAAGTCATCATGACACTCACACCAAACACCCCTCTCACTGGCCACAATGATTACCATTGCCTCTTCATCAACGGCAGCTTTTTCTCTCCCTGTGGGTAAAGTTCTGAGAGCTATAGGCATCTATAGTAGGTAGGCTGGTAGAGAGAAGGATTGGTATGCCTTTGGCTAGAGATTTGCTGTATTTATTCTTAGAGGAGAAAAAACATAAAAATGAGAATATCTTGATCAAAATGTAAGTTCTTACTGTGTAAGAGTGGAATATCCAAGTTGTCACAAGATTTTCTTGCGTTCCAGCCACGCTCAGACAGTTGTTCTCCATTTAGGTTGTTGGGCTAGATTCTGATAGCAAAGGAAGGAAAATCAGACTAAAGAAGTGTGTGTGCACGTGTGTGCATGTGTGCATGTGATTTGTATGTATATGTGTGATTTGTGTATATATGTGTGATTTGTGTGTATGTTTGTGATTTGTGTGTGATTTGTGTGTGATTTGTGTGTATGTGTGTGATTTGTGTGTATGTGTGTGATTTGTGTGTATGTGTGTGATTTGTGTGTATATGTGTAATTTGTGTGTATATGTGTGATTTGTGTGTATATGTGTGGTTTGTGTGTATATGTGTGATTTGTGTGTATATGTGTGATTTGTGTGTGTGAGAGAGAGATAGAGAGAGAGATTTGTGCATGTATTCACTTACAAGGCAGCAATACTAACCATCCCACCACTCCCTGATTCTGCCATGCTGCAGAATGACTCAGTGGTTCGGAAATCTAACAGGATACATAATGAGGGGTGATGATTTTGTAAGGTGTGTGGCTAGCGTGGTTAGGATATGGCTCATGGTGAGAGCTTTAGAAAGCACAGTCTGGGGGGATGGTTGGGCCATTGGCGGAAGCAGTGTTAGAGGGATCAAGGTCTTTTGGGAGGTCAGTTGCATAACAGAAACATCTTTAAAAGGGAACAGCCAGTCCCTTCCCTATCCATGGCTTCCTGACACCCCAGTGGTTGCTCCCTTTCACACTCCCTCCCGTCATGACAGGTCCACCATAGCTAATACAGCCAGAGCCTGTACCACGTTCCTCCAGAGTTGAGCTGAGCAAAGCCATTATCTTCACAAAGTACTTCACGGGGCTCTGGCGGTGTGTTGGAGTCATGGGAAATAGATCACTAACAGTGCTTTCCTCTTTGGGTGCTCATTTTTCAGTAACACTTTTATTTTAGTGAGATTTGTACTAGTCTCTCAACTCTACAGATGAGATTTACTGAGCTACCCAATCAGAGACTTGTCCTGCTTTCTAACAGCTTTATGTTGCCATAGAAACCCTTGCTTCTCTAGACCTACTCCAAATAGCCCCACAAAAGCCTGTCCCATCTGGGATTCTTTCTAGCATCCTCCTGCTGAGGCACCTCACAGTTCTCCAAGGTGTGTGCCCTCTTTTGTCAAAAGTACCTGTTCTTGGGGGTCTTGGACAGGAGGACATTCAGTGACAGTGACTGGCTGTGTACCTGTGATACAAAATGAGATAGGAAGATCTCTCAGCACCCAGGCTTCCTCCCACAAACCTATACTTCTTTTCTAACTGTGCGAAAGGGATCCCTCAAGACAAAACTGTAGAATGTTCTACAAAATACCTGACAAGAAATCTCAGAACTGTCAAAATCAACACAAAAGGGACACTATGAGAAACTGTCACCCTCTGGGGAAGTCAAAGGATCCTCATGAATCAATCATAATGGGTTATCATCTTAGATAGGATCATGAAACAAGACAGGGACACTGGAAAGGCTAACAGAATGGGAATGATGCTGAGAATTTAGTTGATGGCAACAATTGCTTTTCAGAGACCAAGTTGGCTTTGGAATAGTTAAGATGCTCCGGTAGGCAGTGCCTCCCTCCAGCTCGCCCATCATCCATTCTTGAGAACCCAGAACAAGAGATTCTTGGTTTAGCAGCATCACTCTGTGCTGTAGGAAGCTAGCCAGATCCAGGTCTTCAGACTCTGAAGTCAGCTTCACTAGAACCCCAAGGTCTAGCAAGTGTCTTAGGAATGAGTAGAGAGATGTTTGGGATGTATCCCCTCAGCCAACCCCAGCTGCTGCTCTGACAGCTATCTCATTAGCACGAATCCTTCTTTATCCTTGAGATAAAGAAAGAGCATCTCCTTGAAGAAGCCACACCCCCACCACCTTGCTTCCCCCTCTAGTGTGGAACGAGAGGTCGTCACCTGTACAGGACCACCAGGAAAATAGAGTGAGGGAGGGGTCACATTGTGGAGCTCAGTGAAAGTCTGAGCCTTTCCCGCTCACAGCTCAAGAACGAGCATGTGTAATTCCACCTCTTCACGAGGAGTTCAGCAATTATTAAAGGAAGGCCACGCGAGTTTATTTATAGAACCACATCTCTGCCGTAACTGTATGGAATTTTTAATGCAATTAACCTGTGTGGATTTTAGACATTTTTTTTTTAAAAAGTAACTTCCATAGGTCATTTAGGGTACCTCCGACTAACTGCAACCTCAGCTATCAAATTATCATTGTTGCCTAATTTATCATCAAAGACCCGTGAATGCCATTAAAGGTAATTACTGCCTATATGAGTCAGGAATCTTCCACAACTGAAAACACTGAATGCAATTATTTCAAGAGGTCTGTCACATATGTTGCAGAAGCAAGCTTAACGGAATCGCACAACGTATGTTGTGTTTTATGAGGGCATCTTGGGATTCTCACAGGGCACCTGGGTTCTCCCAGTAAGACCACTTGGGGTGGTGGGAAGGGAACAGAGAGGTTTCATGTCAGGCTTTCTCCTAGTAAAAGTTTCATTCATTTCCCCCCTTAATTTGGGGCTGGAACCCCTGAACCATCTCTGCAATGCATTTGAACCACTGAATGATATAAACACACCTTACTTCTATTTGATTTTGATTGCTTTCTTGGCCTCATTTCCTTGCAGCATTTGGTATGATTGAATAATTTTCAGTTGGGTTTTCTCGCCCTGCCTGTGCTAATCTGCGAGCGGTTGGTTTTTACAGCATTGCTACAATCTACTGCCTTGATCTTTTGCTGCAGTTTTAAAGGGGTATTTTATTGCCTGTCATTACCATTCATAGTAGCTTCTGGGCACTGTCATTTCACCAGCCTAATGTGTCATAACACATGCCACTTGCTGGGCCCTCATCTTTGAGAGAGCTTCTGTTTTTTTTTCCTCCCTCCCCCCACCCCCCCCAGGAGCCATACTCTCCTCATTCTTCCAGCCACCCTGCTTTTTGGCCCAAACTTGATTTTTTTCATTGGTGATGAGATGTTAAAAGTCTCAAAATGACAGATAATGCCATTTAAGACTGGTATAAACTCTTCAGTGGCTCCTATGATTACATTTGCACAGCCTTTGCCCAAACTACAACGTGACCGTAAAGTCACGTTCTGCACGTGGGTGGCTATTTTAGAAATTCCCTATAAGTGGGACGGATGATGAAGACCCAAACCTGCATGTACCATCATTCATTGAGCCCTGAGAGGTGCTATCCTTCCTATCCTTCCATTAAGCACGCGTGGAAGTCTTCCCACACACTCTGTCTTCATCGGGGTCGTGGTGGAGGAATGTGGTCCTTCTGATGCACTGACACTTCTGAGCAGGCAAACCAGACCATCGCACCAGGCTCCATCACATCGTGTTCTACAGTCTGGACAAAGGACTCAGGCAGTACGCTTGCCTGAGCAGGAGCTAGATGGCTTTTGTTGCCTGAGCAACACAGGCAGAGTCCTCACACGCAGGGTTCCACATTCATTGACCACGGACTAGGGGCCAACCATGGAGCTGCCTGCAGCACAGAGATAAGCGGAGGACTTGTTAAGACGTTTACGCTGACACCCGTGGGCTTGAAAGTGAGCGTTTCTCTCCTCGTTCGTTCATTCACAGAGCATTAGCTGACTGATTGCTACAGAGCCCACGCCAGGCTGGGTGGCACAGATACAAAGATGAGCGTCACTGAGCCGTCATTCCTGCCCTCATGGAATTAAAGAGAGCCCAGGTCACAGCGACGGCCACGCAGTTAGCGTGCAGACTTGAAGAGTAGCTTACCAGGGAAGAATTTCTTTATGCCTGTGACGTCCTGATGACCATGGGACTGGCCCTGGGTCATTTGTCCTATCCACCGGCCCTCACTTGTCTCTCTTCTTCTCTGTCATTATGAAGTAAGCCACTTTTCTTTTTACATGTCACCAAATGAAGGATGTGATTAAATTAATTTTGCCACTGTGTCCAGCGTGTGGTTTTAATCTGTGACAGAACATTGCTCATTATGTGAATGGACAGGAGACCAGACCAAACACTTTCCCAGGTGTTTTAAGATAGTCTGGGCACAGAAATCAGCAAGAGATTTTTTTCTAATATATATATTAAAGTGTGATTGGTTTTCCTTCTAGATTAATTTGGGTTTGTCAAAATTAGCAATATATTGATTAGTCTTCCTTAAATGATAAAGTGGGGGATGAAAAGGTGGCTTAACAATTAGGAGGAAAAAAAAACAGTTAGGAGAACTTGCTTCAGAGGACCCGTGTTCAGTTCCCAACCCCCACATGTAAGCTCAGAGCCACCTATAACTCCAGGGCCAGAGAAAGTGACACCTTCTTCTGACCTCCACAGGCACCCTCACAACAAGACACACACCAACAAACATACATGCACCTAAATTTAAAAACTAAATCTTTAAAAAGGGGCATGTGTATGATTACAAGGTGAAATAGTTCTCTGGAGCTGTTTAACCACTGCTTCCCTTTAAGCAAAGGAGACAGTGTTGCCTTCCATGGGGGTAGCTGCTAACTTTTAGCTTGGTAGCATCCGAGGCATTTTTAGTTGTTGTGATTGTGGGTGTGGGTGCTGTTGGGATTCAGGAGGCTCAGGCCTGGGGTGCTGTTAAACATCCCACAACGCACCAACAACCCCCCCACCACCACCACTAGCAACAAAGAACAATCTGGCCCCAAATGTCAGTCTTGCAGAGGTTGCCAAACCCTGCTTTTAAACTAACCCACCTTGAGACCAGCTGAAACATGCACCATGCAGGTGAGGTTGCCAAGACTGGAGGAATCTGGGAGAGCAAGTCCAGCATCCTCCTTCTGCTCTTGCATTTCCTCCTTTGTCTGTTTACCCATCATTTAGTTCCCTTGTGCGGCACGGCTTTTTGTGGCTCTTTACGGATTCAATCCTTAACTATATGAGCTTTTCATTACCCATTCTGAAATCGTGACTGGTTGTAATGTAAATTACATAACACATCTTTCTGCAGCTCCGGATTCTTCAGGTTAACCCTCCCAGGCTGCTTATCTGTCTTCCACCACCTACCTACGTTTTATGCGCTGCGCTTGGCATTCTGGATTGTTCCTTTCATATTAATTTCAATGGGGCCTGGAGGGTCCCTCTCACCCTATAATAGGTTGCTTTGTGAACAATTCCAGTAAGAGAACAATTCCTTGCAAACAGTGAGATATTCTGGAATGTGAAAAAGATACCCTCCGTGTGTCATTCACAATTGTAGCGTGCCTCTCTGTTCGCAATTGTAGTGAAATTAAAATGGAAGACGAATGATTTGTTCCCCCTCTCTCTCTCTCTGAAAGCATCCCCCACTATTCCAGGCAATACCCTCAGCCACTGAAAACAACCAGAACTTGAAAGTTCCCAGTTAGGATGTAGATGGGTTATCTATTTTGCACCTAAATTTGCAAGCCATTAAGTATCCCTTGTCCTGACGTCATTATTCTCCTCATAATGGACCTCTGATGATTTCAGGTTGTTCCAATTTGTGATTGACCATTTGAAATACGCAGCTGTTTGTCACATCTGTTGAGCTGTCCTCTCCCCTAGTCCCTCTGCAGTTGTCACTCCGGCGTGACGTCTGAAGAAGCTGGCCTTTCCCTTTCCGCAGGTCCTCGGCCTGGTGGGAAAATTAACGTGACTTTCAGGAATATGATGGTTTTCAGAACATGCTGCCTATTTGGCAGGATGCATGGAGTGTTGCAGACCTTTCAAAGATGCTGCGTTTGAAATGTTGGCTTTTGGAAATCAAGTCTGTTGTTTCTTTCTTTTTTTTTTTTGACATTTACCATCCCTTTTAAATTTTTTTATTTTACTTTATTTTTTTCTATTTATTAAGCTTGTTGTTTCTTGAGAGCTGGCTGGTGTCATTGTCCTCTGTCAGAGGATTGCGAAAATGACACGGCAAGAGCGTAGTTTTGAATCAACATTCTGATGCTTTCTAGATGGATCTTCCTTTGTGAGAAAGCTTGATTTCCATCTTCGTCTACAATTCCTGAGTTTCAATATTTACAACTAACTTGTACCATGGTGACCCAATTAAATTATTAATTACAGGGTTGGGGTGGAGCTTCAACACTCCTCTGAGCATCTACCTGCTGGTGCTACATCCTCTGATTGGAGCTCCTGGAACCATCCTGGTAGAGATGAGGACATTTTGAAGGCATATATGCCACTCCCTTCGGTTGTTAGACTATTGGAACAGTGGTCCCAAAAAATTAGACTTTCCCCAAAACTTTCATGCTCAGAGAAGGAGAAAGCTGTGCCACCGATGGTGGCCAAGAAAGGGTTTTCACACCGCTCTGACAACTTGTCAGACTTCCTTACAGGAGAGACCAGGAGTTGAAGCAATGATAGGTTGATAACAGTAGATGGGACCATACCCTGACTAGAGCCAGTAAGTGATGCAAATGTCTTGCCTTCTATTTAAACTTAAACATCTTACCAAACATGAAGATGAAGATAGAAGAGGTGTCGTTGAACCTCTTTTTTCCTCGTCCCATTGTAGACATATTGAATATTTTTTTTCTCAGCTTCCCACTGTTACCTGTTCCTTTTATTGACGTATAGAGGACAGGTAGCCAAATCTAACTTGTTGGAGATGCCAGGACCCAGACTCTGATGCTAAGGGCTCCAGAAACATTGCCACCTTCCTGAGGTGACCGCTCACATGGCTGCTGCTGGACGGCTTCCTCCATCTCACTCCCATCACAGCTCCGTCGTTCTCATTTATCCTCCATCCACAGAGACTCGAATGGTCTTCTCAAAACTCTGATCCTGCAAACATCCCAAACGGTAGAGTCTCCATCCTCCGGCCTGTCCACTGGGGTCTTCTGTGGAGTCACCCTAAGCTGCCTTCTTCCTCATCCACCTACTAGGCTCACCAGCATTCCTATGCCAGGTTGAGCTTAGCTCCGTAGCCAACAAAGTGCCTTTCCCTTCATTACCACTGTTCTTCCCCTAATAGACTTAAAGTCCAAATGGAAATTCCGAGGTCACCTTCCTTGTAGCCTTCTTTGTAGCCTCTTGGACTGGAATCTCAGGTCATCTCTTCTCACTATTCATCATGAAACTTAGGCCTCCCTCCCCTGGGGCTCACTGGCCGGCAGAGCCCCAGGCCTGTGAGTAATCTTTGATCATAAAACAAGATGAAAGATTCCTGAAGAATGATTCCTCAGTTGTCCCCTGGCCTCACCAAGGCTTCGTTTTTAAAAATAGCACCAAGGAACTGGGAGGTAGAAGTCCAAGGTCACCTCTGCCTATATTTTGAATCTGAGGCCAGCCTGGCCTACAGGAGACCCTATCTCCAAACTATCTCAGGCAAATATATGTTCTCTTATTTGTGATTCTTGGGATTTATACAGCTGCATAAAATCAGGTATGGGTCTATGATCTGAAGAAAAAGGTCCCCTAACTGTGGGGACTGAAGAGCCCGAAGGAAGGAGGACAGCAGCAGAGGTGTGAGGGAGGATATGCTCAGCACACAATGCCTACAGTTGCTTTAAATGCAGCTCAAGAGGGGACTGGTTCATTCTATCCCACACTTCATGACAGCAGGGAGTCGGAGCAAGGAGCTTGAGGCAGCAGCTACATTGTCACCATGGTCAAGAAGCAGAGCAGAGAGCGCTCAGCTCACTTTTTCCTTCTTATACTGTCCAAATTCCTGGCCCAGGGAGTAGTTCCACCCACAGTGGACAAGTTTTTCCACTTCAGTTTACTTCGTCATGGTAATCCCTCACAAACATGACCAGATGCCCATCTCCCGGGTGACTCTCGTTCTATCGAGTTGATAAAACTATCACAATTCATATATGTGTGGAAACTTTTCAAAACAACCATAAAGAGGAAAAAATGGAGACTATAGTAAAAAAAAAACAGTAAGATAGTACTTAAAAATTCTCAGCACGCCTTTAATCCCAGCACTCGGGAGGCAGAGGCAGGCGGATCTCTGTGAGTTCGAGACCAGCCTGGTCTACAGAGCTAGTTCCAGGACAGGCTCCAAAGCCACAGAGAAACCCTGTCTTGAAAAAAAACAAAAAAAAAATTCTCAGCAAATAATCTCTCTTCAACAACAGCACAGAACTAGACAAAACGGTCCAAAACAACCCAATTAGAACACTGGCAAATAAGCAAGCATAGCAAAGTAAGCAGTGGTCGGAAGCTGTGTTGTCTGTTGGTTTTATTATTAGAGTCTAGATTGTTCAGTGGGATCCTGGGCAGCTGAACCTGAAACTACCACCCTTCTGTCTCCAGGCTCCACATCAGTTTGCATATCTACCAAGGTGCAGCAGAATTGTCTTCACTTGGGGCAGAGTGCAGATATATCTGCATCCAAGAAATGCTCCAAGAAATTCTTCAGATTACGAGTAAACGGACTCTAACCCCAGTCCATATGGAGAAATCTAAAGCACCAGTAAAGGAGATTAGATAAGTAATTATGAAAGACGGTATAAATTACAAAAGAATAGACGCAGATCTGTTCTTGTAGCCTTCTGTTAATTGATTTAAAAGACAATTGCATAAACAGCAATTATAAAACTGTATTATTGAGCTTACAACGTGATGTGTGACAAGATGATAAATGCGCACAGGCGTGATCGACGCATGAGCAGAAATAAAACATTCCACATGGAGTTATGAAGCTGTACAGTAGGAGCTATCGCATATACAAATGAAATGTATGTGATAATGGTACAAGGAAAGGAGGAGGGCGGAATGCCAGGAAATCTCTATTCAGTACAGAAGAAGGCAATAGGGACTGGAAGCTGGCTCAGTGGGAAATGGGATGGGGAGATGGAACATAGTAGCCCTCCGGTAGTCCCAGCACAACATTCGACTGATCTAGAATGACAAGAAAAGCCTGGACCTCAGGAGGGGAAGAGGGGCAGGAGAGGAAGATTGTGAAAAGCAGGAGGAATCCTGATGACAGCAACATTCAATACATTAATAGTGAATTCATAAGTGGGTACATATAATCAGAATAATATATGTACTATTTTGTCCAATTTTGTGTGTGTGTATGTGTGTGTGTATGTACATGAGCATGCATGCCTACACTTGTAGGTGGGCACAGGTGTATGTAGACTCATGTGCACACACACATGTATGGAGGTTGGCATTGAGTGTCTTCCTCGATTGCTTTCTAGTTTATTTATTGATGAAGAGTTTCTTGCGGAATCCAGAACTCTCTGTTTGGGCTAGTTTAGCCATCTAGCTTGCTCTGGGAGGTGGGAAGATTCCCCAGTTCACCAAATTTGCCCCCGGGATCTTCCTGTCTCTGTCTCCCCAAATGATGGGGTAACAAACTCACACCATCACACCTGGCTTTTTTCATAGGTTCTAGGCATCAAATTCAGGTCTTCACATCTGTATGATATGGCGGATACTTTACTGAACAAATTATTTCCCCAGCCCTTAAGTAAGGCTTTTAAGGAATGCCCATGAATAAGTTTTACTATGGCCTGTTGCCTGCATTGTACCTTCCGCCCCAAACAGTAACCAAAAGGCACCTAGAATCTACTGTCTACATCGCTTGACATTATAAATAAGTCAAGGAGGTGAGTGCATGAGCGAGGCAACCATCCTACTGTGCATCCCAACACAAGGTCTCGGTAGTTTTATTTCTCTCTGAAAACTGGGAGTGTAGAATTTATATTTTCTATGTTCCTATGTGGGTGGAAACTGATCTCAAGTTTGGTAAAAAAAAAAAAATACAAAAGACTGCAGAGATTTATAATTATTAATAGCTGTAAAATCTGTAACAGAAGCAGAAATAGGTGGCATGGTCAAATATTGAAGATACTCATTTGTCTGTATGACGGTATCTTATGGACTGCTTCTACCACCAAACCTACATGTTAAATCAATAAATTGATCTCCTGTAGACTAAGGTCCACCACAAGTTAATCTGGCGTGTAGCATGACAGTGGTTAGCTGTTAAGACACTCTCTCCCAGATTTTCTCTAAAACTAATTGATTGTGATGTTTATTTAAAAAAATAGAACCATGGAGCTAATACCTACTGAGCCCATGATGTATGTTCTAGGCATCTATACTGTGGGTCTCTCCTGCGGCCTCTGCTGTGTCCTGCCCGTCGGTTGTTTGGCTTCTGTTCTTTAGACCCACAAACGATCTATGTCCTAGGGTGATTTGCACAGCAGCTACTAAACAATCAATAGCATTTTTCTTTCTTAAATAGTTTCCTAGCTTAGCTATTCTCATAAATAGCACTTTAAAATTACAAAGGCAGAGTTCTTCTCGAGGACACCCCCAGGGGCCAACAAAGTACAGCTACTTCTACCCGCCTGTGTGACTCTGAAGGTTAGGTCAGGAGAGGGGCAGTGGGAAAAGAGCGTGAGTCGGGACCTCTGGCCTGGGTTCAAATGCTGGCAGCCCTACTTGTTGACCATGTGACTTTGAACAAATTACCAGACGGCTCTCTTTTTGGTACAGAAGATTGATGGAGATTGCAAACACCCTTGGGAAGTTCCCACGGGGATCTAATAAGGTCATCATTACAAAATATGAAGCCACCTGGTGGCCTTTTAATAGATGTGGGCTTCTTCATTTATTTTCCTAGACCCTTCTATGCCCTTTAGAGCATGGGAAAGCAAATCTCACCCAGCTGTGATCTTGGATAAATCAGACTTTGGTTTCGATACTTAAAAATTAGAAATACCAATCACAGCAGAAGGATCAAAACTAAACAGCATCAAAAAGTTCCATCATCTGCAGAACATAGATGAGCAGAAGGTGGCTACTCCTCTCCTGGCGCTGGCGAGGCATGCATGGAGACAGGACTGTAGGTAAGGGTCATTGACCTCAACGGTAGAGTCAAATGCTGTTTGGACTTTTTACCACAAATCACTTCCCTTTAAGGTGGGTCTTTGGAAGGTCCTAGGAAGCTTGTTAAGGAAACCAAGGCCAGACACTAGGCAAGAAGAGCCTCAATTTCAGTCTGTCAGTTCCATCCCATCTTTGTTGTGTTGTTGCTTTTTTTAATTTATTTATTTATTAAAGATTTCTGCCTCCTCCCTGCCACCGCCTCCCATTTCCCTCCCCCTCCCCCGATCATGTCCCCCTCCCTCATCAGCTCGAAGAGCAATCAGGGTTCCCTGACCTGTGGAAAATCCAAGGACCACCCACCTCCATCCAGGTCTAGTAAGGTGAGCATCCAAACTGCCTAGGCTCCCCCAAAGCCAGTACGTGCAGTAGGATCAAAAACCCACTGCAATTGTTCTTGAGTTCTCAGTAGTCCTCATTGTCTGCTATGTTCAGCAAGTCCGGTTTTATCCCATGCTTTTTCAGACCCAGGCCAGTTGGCCTTAGTGGGTTCCCGATAGAACGTCCCCATTGTCTCAGTGTGTGGGTGCACCCCTCGCGGTCCTGAGTTCCTTGCTCGTGCTCTCTCTCCTTCTGCTCCTGATTTGGACCTTGAGATTTCAGTCTGGTGCTCCAATGTGGGTCTCTGTCTCTGTCTCCTTTCATCGCCTGATGAAGGTTAATATTCAGGAGGATGCCTATATGTTTGTCTTTGGATTCACCTTCTTATTTAGCTTCTCTAGGATCGCGAATTATAGGCTCAATGTCCTTTATTTATGGCTAGAAACCAAATATGAGTGAGTACATCCCATGTTCCTCTTTTTGGGTCTGGCTTACCTCACTCAGGATAGTGTTTTCTATTTCCATCCATTTGTATGCAAAATTCGAGAAGTCCTTGTTTTTTACTGCTGAGTAGTACTCTAATATGTATATATTCCATACTTTCTTCATCCATTCTTCCATTGAAGGGCATCTAGGTTGTTTCCAGGTTCTGGCTATTACACACAATGCTGCTATGAACATAGTTGAGCATATACTTTTGTTGTATGATAGGGACTCTCTTGGGTATATTCCCAAGAGTGGTATTGCTGGGTCCAGGGGTAGGTTGATCCCGAACATAGTGCTTCTCGCTCACTTCTAATGCAATCGTAGATACAGTAGACTCGATAAAAGTGATGCATTCTTACCTTATCTTAGCCTGCTTTGTGCTGCTGTCCGAGAATACCACAGACTGGGGAATTCATAAAGAAAACCATGCATTTCTTCTGGCTCCAGAGGCTGCTAAGGACAAGGTCAAAGGGCCACAGCAGAGCCTTCACAATGTGTCACACTGCCTCAGAGAGCCAGAACCCGCAAGAGGAGCCACACTCGTTTTCATAACAATTAGACTCTTGGAGAAAACTCAGGCCCTCCTGAAATAGCAGCAATGGACCTGTTTGCGGGGAGGAACTTTCATGATAGAAACACCACACAGGCCCCACCTACCAATATTGCTGCCCTGCATTGAGATTCTAGCGCACAAACTCTGGGAGACATATTCAAACCATAGCCACCATTTCCACAGATCCTCTCCACCCAAATCTCTCCCTTCTCCACAAAGACAGGTTGACCTCAAACTTACTGTGTAGCTAAGGACGGTTTTGAACTTCTGATTCTTTTGTCTTCACCTCCCAAGTGTTGGAGTCTACAGCCCTGCAGTGGTATGCCCAGTTTCTGCAATACTATGGATTGAACCCCTGGCTTTACGCATGCTACTCCAGCGCTCTCCCACTGAGCCACGCCCCCAGCTCTGCCCTCTATGGTTAGTTTCTATTTTCAATGCTGCACAGGCATTAAAGGTGACCACTGAAAGGCTGTTGTCCCCCTTGGAATTTGCTGCACAGGCACTAAAGGTGACCACTGAAAGGCTGTTGTCCCCCTTGGAATTTGCTGGCATCTTTATGCTTGGCTTGGGTCCTGTTCTGTTCTTGAGGTTGCTTTGTGGATGTTTGAAGAGTGTTTATTTTCTGTTGATAATCGGTGTTTTGTTTAAAATGTTTATATTAAACATTAAATCAGGCTTATAAAACTATATCATTCCAGAATCTCATGGCCTCATTCCCATTGGTGTCAAGTAGACCTACAGGTGTCTCAGCTTCGTCTACCACTTCCAGGACTCTGTCCAAAACTGTTGCTCCATTGACCCCATCCCGTCTTCTTTCTCTTATCTAGGAACCACATTAATTTTCTTCTCGATACCATGGAGTTGTTTCTACTTAATGTTATCTTCCTACGTCAAGGGTTTGGGGTCAGAGTGAAGATGGGCTCTATAACTGCCTCACGTAGTAAGCGTGGAATGAGTGTTTTGTGTGTAAGGAGAGAGGTCACCTGCATGAGGATATTGGGTGTGCCACAACCATAAAAGGTCTCCTGTGCACACAGTGTGGTCTCCTGTGCACACAGTGTGGTCTCCTGTGCACACAGTGTGGTCTCCTGGGCACACAGTGTGGTCTTCAGCAGACACTGTGGAGCATGGAACATTTTGTGTGTGTGTGTGTGCGTGTGTGTCTTTATAATTTGTCCTGTGGGGATTTCATTCATGTTTATAATGCATTCGATTACTCTCCCTCTTTCCTTCTCTTATCTGCCCTCCCATCCCCGCTGATCCCTCCTCCTCCCTACGAGTCCCTTTCCCACTGTATTAGCAAGGTTTTGTTTTCATGATAAAACACCACAACCAAAAATAACTTAAGAAAGAGTTTGCCTTGGCTTACAGTGCCCGGGATCAGAGTCCAGAACAGCGGGAGAGGTGTGGCAGCAGGTGACCAGACAGGAAGCTGAGATCACATTTTCAGCCTCAGTTCAAAGTCAAGAGAGAGGAAAACGGAAGTGGGGTGAGGCCATAAACTCTCAAAGCCCACTCCTTCATCAAAGTTTCAACATCTTCATCCTTCCTAAAGAGCACCACCAACTGGGGACCAAGTGTTCATAGACCTGACCCTATGGGAGATAATCTCATCCAAACTACCATACCCACTTTTGTGTCTTTTCGTTTTGTTTTAGTGACCCGCTGAGCTTCACCAGGGCCATCTGTATAGCCATAAGTTTAGAATTAACCATTGGAGTCTAGGGGCGATCAACCATGGAAACACAGCAGAACACCGTGACTGCCTTGCCCCCAGAATCCATCAGTAGCTAAAAGTTCCACAGGGAAAGATAGGGTCTCCATCAGCCACTCCTTGGCCCATGATCAACTTTCTTTAGCCCCAGTACAGGCAGCCAGGGTTGCTGCAGGGCCCAGGTCTCACCCCAAGGCTGCAAGTTGCACCTGAGTCACCTTGGCAAAGCCCTCCACACTGTCGCTCTGCTCGGTTCCCATCTGCAAAGAGGAAGTAAGTCATTAAAATGGCCTCACAGGGCTTCTGTGGGAGTCTGGAATAATAGGAAGCACTTCACACACTCCTGAGGTGTGACAGACAGCACAGGAGTCGGCACTCTCAGAGAGCAAGCTCTGAGCCATCGAAGCTCAGTCCAGCGCAATGGATTCTGCATGCTCTTTCCTGCTCCTCTGGCTCGGCACTGGGTATGGCCAGTCACTTAAGAGATGTGTTTGATTGTTAGGCTGAGCAGAAAAAGGTTCTTACACTTGAGAAATTTTCCTCTGGTGGAGAAAAGAGAACGAGTGAAAACCCCAATTCCCAAGGACACAAGTTGGAGCTACACAAACAGACACAACACAAACGCAGCTCACCGATCCCAGGCTGGGAATTGCTGAAATAATGATCACGGTGGAAGTAAAAAGAAACTGGCTCTATTAGCTCACGTCCACCTAGAACTGCTTTTAGAACAGAAAGATGAAAAGAACGCTCACACTCGGAATGCAATTTAACGTGTGTATTTCCTAAAGCTTTCTTTCACAAGCGTGAGCAGAAGCTGGTGTTTGCTGTGGCTTCTGTGGGCGCGGATCCTCTTTCCACTGCTTGTTGGGACAGCTCAGCCTGCGACCCTTCAGAAAATCCTCTTTCTTTTATGACTTACATAAACCATTCTGGGACTGGGCATGTGGCTCAGTGAGTAGGGTCCCCACCTCGCAGGCATGCAGCACTGGGTTTTGATCCCCAACACTGCATAAACTGGGTGCACATGCTTATAATTCCAGAAGTCAGGAATAGGAGGAGCAGAGTTCAAGGTCATCCTCAGTTATGCAGTAAGTTTGAAGCCAACCTGGACTACCTGAGACCCAGGCAAGAAAGAAATAATACAGAAAGAATAAAAGAATGAAAGAACAAGGGAGGGAGGGAGGGGATATTCAGCTTATCTCACTTTAAGGATATATTGATTTTTTTAAAATAAACTTTCTTTTAAAAAGTAGATCTTTTGGGAACTGGAGAGATGGTTCAGGGGTTAAGAGCATTTGCTGCTCTTGCAGAGAACACAGGTTCTGTTCCTAGTCCCCACAATGGGTAGCTCACAAGCTTACAACCACTATAGCTGTATGTATGTATGTGTATATATATGTATGTATGTATGTATGTATATATGTGTGTATATGTATGTATGTATGTATGTATGTATCCAGAGGATTTGACACCCTCTCACCATCTTCTGGCCACTGAGGACACCCACATACACACGTAGACAGACATACACACACACACATACACACACACACGCACACACACTTTTTAAAAATAAGGCTTTTGAGTCAATGATGACAAATAATGAAAGCGTGATTATAATGACATTGCTAGAGGAACAATTTAGAAGGGTTGGCCCCTGCTGCTGTGTGTTACTACATCATCCATGCCTCATCTCTCTGCCTGTTAACCTAATCCTTTCAAAAAGACACAAAAATTAACTGACTGCAGAAGTGGGGTGGAGACAGAACAGCATGACCAGACCACAGCACCATCTACAAGCAATCCAACAGGGTTCCCGTGTGACTTTGATGGCGTTGTGACCCAAAGAACAGTTGTTCCAGGTTGTCTCAGACAGGTCGATGGAGACCAGATACGAAGATTTGTATTGACAACTGCTTCACAACCTCATTTCCACACTGTTGGGTTCTTCTCTCTTTTCTATGGTAGTTTCCTTTGGAAAAATCATTCAGCATCTCTTCCAGCTTCCTCTTACACACAAAGTAAGGGGCAACCAGCTTCTGCCCGCTCTCTGTTTGGACCTGAAAAGCACTATGTGGAGACGTGATACTCATTAATTATACATCACCCTTTATTGCATACTTTATGCCCCTCTGGAGACTCTGCCCCGACTTCTTCTACTGATGTTGTTGTAACAAACACAGTGGAATTAGTTTTCTTTGATCATTGCCTGTAGTGATCAGATAAAGTTCTTTCCTGAACTACCTCTCTAGGGACACTCTTCTGAGCTGGGGACAGCATACCAGAGTGGCTAGCGGCCGTCTTGATTCCTAGGATGACGTGGGAGTCACTGGTGACAATGAGGGACCACTTAAACCAGCAGATCTCAGCACAGATTCTGGGGGCTTGGGGAGTCCAGCTAAGAAGGTGGAACAGAAGAGAGACAAATCGGAAAGCATCCCAACAGAGACCATTCCAAAAGATCTGTCCATGACTGCCAGAGGAAGATTCCAGCAAAATGTAGATGCTCTAGAAGCAACTGAAAAGGATCTGTGGGGACACATGGGTGAACTTCCACACTTCCATGAAAAAGATAGGATCCAGGGCTAGACAGGTAACTCTCATGAAGCTGAGAAAGGAAGACACAAGTCCCCAACCCCAGACTGGCCAAGGATGGAGCACTGTGGCTGAGAGGTCTCATAAATGCAGACCTCAAATCAAACACAAAGGGTTCTAAGGCAGAACACTACAAAGGTGCCTTCGTAGCAAGGGACCAATGGGGCAAGAGCTGAAGGCCAGGACTGAAGGACAGCTAGATAGAGTTAGAGACTCCTCTGCCTCCGAGAGGCTTAGTTTAGATTGATGGTGCCACCAATGTACACAACCTCATGTCCCATCTCACACTGAAGTCTGCAAGCGCCGTCCACCCTCTTCCCCTGCTCCCACCATCCAGCAGAGCCCTGCCTGTGAGGCCTTCTGCAGCGTTGCTGGGTCTTGGTTCTTGTCAGTGGGAAACCATCTGCAGACCTAACTGCCATGGCCTTGGGGTCTGCAAGGAGCAAGGATTGTGCCATCATTGGCACCAGATGTCACATTCCTAATATTTCCCTTTGTCTAACCATGCTGGAAAGGAGGACACAGACTATTTGGGACACAGAGAGGAAGTGCAAGCAGGCATCATGTCTTACAGACAGTCCCTCTACAGAGTGAACTACCTACCAGGTTGAGATGCCTGCTTCTTTCTGGTTGACAGCCTGATGCTCTAGTCAGGCTGATTTCTGACCTAGATACACCACTGTCTTGTGCAGCCATATAACAAGGACAGAGGTATAGCAGATATTTGTTATCATAGCTGCGTTTCTTCTGTGGTTTGGATTCCATTTTATTTTAAAAGAAGTCCCTGAACGTGGATGGTCATGGAAAAAAAAAAAAACCATACTATTGGATAATTGCATGTAATCCCCCAAACTTCATCCAAAAACAATTGGTGATTCTCAGAGAACTGTCATATTCTATTGTGTTTCTTTGTAGCAACAAGCACTGGGGGGAAAAAAGCAATTTCACTGGCTTCATTTTCATGCAGGCGAGAATCACTATTGTGATTTTGTAATTAAGTCTTTTCACATCAAGAAAAGAGTGTATCTGTGAAATGTGCATGGACCCAAATAGAAAAGTTAATTCAATAAAACACCATGATTATCTCGTGTTTATTAATAAGATAAATATTTAATAAAAAAATTCTTGGTTTTCATCTCTCTATTAGAAACACAGCAACTTAAAAATGTTCCTTTTTAGACAAGATAGCACAACAAGACTCTTTGCACATGATAGTGTATTGAGCAAGGGCTGAAGCCACTGATTGGGTAAAGCCCCACCCCCAACTTCTTATCAAGTGCCTCTCCTGGCTGCAGCCACGGAGTCCTTTCTGGCCAGCTCCACATCAGGCCTGGTGCAAAGATGATGGTCTATAGGTTGTGCTTCCAAGAGCCGGACTGCAAAAGCTCCGGGCACTTTTGTGTTAGAGTCCACAGCTTGGATTTTGAAATTTTAAAATATCCAAGGTTTGGGTAGGATTTTGTTTTATCCCACTTGGAATCCTGCCATAGGTCACACCTCTCTGGAGACTATCAATCCTATTTCCACTCTGAACTTGGATGCAGGTTCTAGAAAAAAAAAAAAACAGAGCAGAAAGACAGACAAGAGCGCTGCAGATCCAAACATCTGATGAAAGAGTTGCAATACCATGTAAGCTTCTGTATTATATGTGTCAGGTTTTGAATTTTGGATTCTGATCTTCTCCTGCCCGGAAACATTCCAGAGGTTTCTCTCTCCACACTGGGTGCCTGACAGCAAGAATGTAACTCACAGTTGGGCCCTCAAGTGAGAGTTAGAACAAGTGATACTTAGCAGGCGCTGTGTCGTGGGACTAGGGCACTTGGGGAGTGGGATGGTTGGGACGAGAATAGCCCTATGGACTCATGTGTTTGAATGCTTGGTCCCCTGTTAGTGGAAATGTTTGGGAAGGATTAGGAGGTGTGACCTTGTTGGAGGAGATGTGTCACTGAGAGTGAGTGGGCTTTGAAGATTCAAAAGTGCATGCCAGACCCAGTATCTATCTCTCTCTCTCTCTCTCTCTCTCCCTCCCCCCTCTCCCTCTCTTTCTCTCTCCCTCTCTCCCTTCTCTCCTCCCTCTCTCCTGCCTTTCCCTCCCTGCCTGTTGACTGTGGATCAGGATATGAAGCTCTCAGCTACTGCTCCAGCACCATGCCTGTCTGCTTTCCACAATGGTGATCACCAAAACAAGTCTCCAGTTAAATGCTCTCCGTTATAAGAGTTACCTTGGACATGAGGTCTCTCCACAGCCACAGAACAGTGACTAAGACAGCTAGACCATGAGATGGACTTTTAATTTGTGGATTTGTCAGGACACAAACTGTAGCTCAAAGGTAAACTAACATTTCTGAGTGCCGTTTCTTTCTTTTATATCAGACTTAAAACATACGTTTTCCCTAGCTATGGCTGTTGAACATATTTAGGCTCCTGTTGAGCTGACTTGTTATGAAGTAACTAATTTTACACATTAGGCATTATTCAAAGCTGGAGACACGGGTCTTAGAAAACAAGCCCCATTCCGTGTGTTGTGGCACTAACCAGAGTCATTAAGGACTGCCATCTTTAGTTTCATGCTTGTGTCTCATGGTAAAATGCCAGTGCCCCATGAAGACAAAATGCTCCAGCCTGTGGATCTCTGTGCACTGGAGGATGGAGACATTGGCACAAGCTCTTTTGAACTGGGGATGCACCTACATTTCAGGAGCTGTCCAGCCTGCCTGCTGTAAAGCAGTGGTCTTCCCTGCTGACTGCCGATGACTCTCTCCTGAGGCCATGCTCCTGAGATGAAGGACTCCTCTTCACAACGAGATGTGTGAGTTCAGGACTCATTGCATAGCTACTCACTAAATATTTCCCGTAAAATGACTGAATGCATTAACATCTTCACCTCCGGTCACGTACGTAGTAAGCCGTGTTAAATCATAAAAGGAGAAGAAAGAATCTTGTGGTTTTTAGCTGAATAGAAAAGATGTAATCCCCTCAGAATGGACGGGCTTTTGAGTCTCAGCACGGGAAAGAATCGGGCACTATGCACTTGTTTCCTTTGCAGATTACATTCCTGTGTGCCGTGTTGAGGGGAGGTTGTCCTTGGTCAGCATGTGGCCTCGGGCTCTCTGACGCAAAACAGCAGTTCTTAGTAAATGTCCTTTAACTGCACATCTGCGGGGAGCTGCTGCTCTCCTCTCTGAAGGAAATCTTTCCAAAGAGGCACTGAAATTATCGACGTGGCAAATCAACCAAGCTCCCCGGGGCCTTGCCTCCACCCCAGCACACAGCAAGCACGTGTACCCTCTTGTCTAGGGAACCTCCTGGGCTGTAGCTGCTCTCCCAGCTGGAAGCATTCTGAACCTCCAGCTTCTGCAGCTGCAAAGCTGCGTTTTCTGCCTGGTCCTTGACCTCAAATCCACCCACCAAGACAGCACAAACAAGTAGATCTGGGACCCCTTCAGTGTGTTCTTTAACTGCCGCTTGCTTAAGAGTAGCTGGCCGCCTCAAAGTGCTGCACTTTCCAAGGGACAGCGTGAGGTACCCGGCAAGTCAGTAGCTGGGGATCTGAGTGTCCCTGAGCCTATACGGGACACAAAAGCACACACTAAAGCAGACAGCCACACAGGTGCCTCGGTACTCACGCACACCAGAAGAAAGCCCCACAGGAAGAGGAGGGTACTCTTCTGCAGGGTTTTCTGTAATTTTGTAGAAACCTGGCTTTCTACGATCTATGTTAGTGTCCTCTGTGGTCAGAAGTGGTGACAGGTGTCTTGGCTACCTGTCTTCTTGCTGCAACAAAAGTGACTTAGGAAACAGAGAAATTATTTCAGCTCATGGTTCCATGAGATCTATTACTCCCAGGGAGGTGCTGGTGGTAGCAGCAGGAGGGAGCCGGTCCAGTCATGTTATATCTGCCCATAGCACCAGCACTGGGATCACATTGTATCTGCCTGTAACACCAGAGCTGGGGTCACGTTGTATCTGCCTGTAACACCAGTGCTGGGGTCACATTGTATCTGCCTGTAACACCAGTGCTGGGGTCACATTGTATCTGCCTGTAACACCAGTGCTGGGGTCACATTGTATCTGCTTATAACACCAGAGCTGGCGGGGGGGGGGGGGGGGGGGGTGGTGGTGGTGGAAATAAGACAATCTCATAGACTCACTGCACTGGCCAGCCAGCTTAAACAGCAAGGCAAGTTTTAAGTTCAGTAAGAGACCCTGTCTCAAAAACTGAGGTGCAGAAGCATCTAAAGAAGACATTCTCACGTCAGCCTCTGGTTTCCTTCTACATGTGCCTGTACAAGTAAGTGTGCACGCACGCGCAAGCACACACACAAACACACATGCAGACAGATGTAACACTTAAACAACTAAATGAGGAGTCGTAGAGATGGCTCACTGCTTAGGAGCACTTGTTGCTCTTGCAGAAGGCATAGTTTTAGTTCCAAGCACTCAGAGGGTGGCTTACACCAGCCATAATTCCAGTTTCAGGGAATCTGATGTATTCTTTTGACAGGCACCAGGCATACATATGGTGCACTTACACATATGCAAGCAACACACACACACACACACACACACACACACACACACATAATATAATAAAGAATCTTTAAAAAATGAATCAAGGGTGAAGAATAACAACATATTAAAGGTGGCCTACTATAAGAATATTAAACTACATTGCTTAGTAGCAGAAGGGTCAAAAAGCCATTTTGCTTCTTATATTGGTTAGGTTTTTATTGTTGTGATAGTTTGCCACAACCAAGGTGACTGAGAGGAGAAAGGTTTTTGTGGTTACGGTTCCAGGGGGAGTCTACTACCATGACAGGGTGAGAACATGACAGACAGCACTGCCCCTGGGCGCTCACATCTTGAGCCACAAGCAGAAAGCCCTGAGACCAAATTCAAAACGGCCCAAGCTTTTAAACCTCAAAACCTAGTGACATACTTCCTCCAACAAGGTCACACCTCCTAAGCCTCCCAAACATTCCAATGTCTGAGACTATGGGGACCATTTCAAACCGCCACACTTCTGAAGTTCTCAGCATTACATACGATTACAGCACCTCTTTTCTCTCCATCTGTTTCCGGCTTCCCATCTTTTCCCAAGCAGTTCTGACTTATTCAACTGATCAAACAAGATCATTACCCAAGCATGGATGCTTTGGAGTAAAAGACATCTTAGGAGCAGTTCAACTTTCTAATTTTTCAAAAAACAAAAGGTGCCAAAGAGGGGGAAAGGAGCAGCCATGCTCGCTACACAGCTAATGAGATGCTAATGTACACAAATGAATTTTGAAAGAACACAAATATTGCCTGGAAATTAATTATACCTCTGCCATTGTCTTCAAAAAATGGAAGATTGAAACCTGCATCTCGGTGTTTACTCTGTTTAATTCTCAATTGTTTCTTTGATGTTTCAGATAGAAAGGTTTTGCACCTGCAAAGAGAAAGGGCGCTGAACAGATTGTGAGCCCTCTGCAAACACTTCATCAGGAATGTTCCCTGTCAGCCTCCCCCTCGCACAAGGGAGCCTTGATGATATCTTTGTGTGTCTTTGACTCCTTTTGATTAATAAATGCAAACAATTTTTCTCAGTAACCTTGCTGCAAACTATGCATGACAATTAGGGACAACCGCCAGTGAAGGAATGCACCAAAGCCTGTTCATGCTTCCTCCGCTGCGGAATAAATGGGCGATGTTTAATGCTTCTTGACAATTAGAGAATGAAATCTCCGCAGCTATGCAATTTCAGTAACTGTTTATTATTCCTGTCCCCTGCAATGAAGGATCAATGTTTATGACAATTTTAGCTCATCTCTGGATAGACAATTTGATTATCTCTTTCCCCGAGTTTTATGTCCCATTATTGAATTCTTGGGTGCAAATATCATTGGCTTTGCACAAAATGGATTTGTGATGTTGCCATCCAAACAATCTGTTGAACAGGCGTTCTAAGGAAGCCAAGTGTGACTCTCGTAGAATATTCCACGGTGACTTTCCAGGGCAGAGACAGCTTGTGAAGAGTTAAGCTTGGTCCTTCTCAAAGCTTGGTGGTCATCTACTGGGGACTGGCTAGCTATGCCCTGGAAGGATATGTCTTTGGTGGTGTCACTGGGGCAAGAAAACATAGCCAGTGCCCCAATAGAAAAAGCCCAGGGGACCAGAGGAGAGCAGCACTGAGGATCTATCTGTCTCCAGGAGGTACCATCTGGATGAAATCGAGGTTGGAAAGCAGCTTAGGCTATGTAGCACACACAGAGCCCAGCCTTTTTTGTATACAACCTGGTCGAGGTGTGTGGCTTTGGGTGTCTAGCCTGCCCGTGGCTGCTACCAGTTACTCATCAATTACGCTGATGATGAGACCCTGGGTGCTGATGATCATCCAATCACTCAACACTCAATGCTCGCTGTGTCGCTGCCGTGAACACGTTACTTGGGAGCAGTGGGAGAGAGCCGGTGGCCTTGAGAAAAGGAGGGATGGTTGCCCGTTGATAGATGGATCAACCAAGGCCCACGTGGGGTGATAAAGGTCAGTAGGTGGTGATCATGTGCTATTCAGAGATGTCCTGTCACCAAAGGAGGCCATATTTCTTGGGCCAGCTAGGCCAAGGAGTGTGACAGGAAGGAAGATGGCCAGGCCAAAAGGGAAGAAGAGAAGCAAAGGGTCCAGCAGGGTATATTAACCTCAGTGACTAGGAAGAAGGAGGAACACGTGGACCAGAGGCCAGGTCTGGAAGAAGCTTCCTGGAATGGGGCGCCATGCTGTGGAGTTTGGTGCAGCTCTGTGACCAAATCCTGAGGGCGGTGTTTCTCAGGACCTGCAGAGGCTGAGGCATCTTGCAAATTCTCATAGGCATCAAGTCATGATCCCATCTTGAAACCAAGAATTGACACCTGTGAGGTTTTGATGAAGCAGCATACTGACACAGGCCTACATGGCATAGTCTGCCACACACCTAACAACACGGCGTAACCTGTTGTTCCTAGGCAGCAAACCTGCACAGAGTGCTATGTACTGAGCATGGTATTCACCTTAACCCAGACACACCTGTGCCTTCAAGCATCCGAACACCTTCCCTGGTTACTTGTCTCATCTCTGTAATAATTCCTGAAAGAAGAACTGTAGGGAAGGAATGGTTTATTCTGGATTAGAGAAGCACAGTTCAGCATGCTATCATAGTTAGTTCTTGCGATTTGACACAAACCTATGCATACCTGGGAAGAGGGAATCTCAGTTGAGGAATTGCCTCCACTAGACTGCTCTGTGGACATGTCTGTAGGGGCAATTGTTTTATTGTTGATTGATATAGGAAGGCCCGGCCCCATTGTGGGTAGTGCCATTCCCAGGCAGGTGGGCATCTACATAGTCATTACTGTGCATCGCCTGAGATAACAATTAGAAATGGGTGGGTATGTTGTCAATGTGTAGGTATCTGGGCTAATAGGTTTCAAGTCCTATGGATGAGTTAATCTGCTCATCATCATCTCAAGGTCCTTTCTATTCGAAAGGGAGTAAGTCTTAAAGAAAAATACCGTGGAAAAGTGATGGACCTCAACTTTATTACTTTCTATTGCATAAATTCAGATAAAACAATTCCAAAATTGTATGTAAAATAAGACTGATGTGCTATGGAAAGGCCACTGTCATTAGAGAGCTGGTGACTAGCAGGGCAGGAGCTCAGGAAGAAGATGGTTCCAGAAGACACATTTGTCATCCTCCTTTCACGGAGTGATACTCTGCTTCCTTCTGTTGGCACATCCTGCCTCCGACTAAGGCACCAGGATCCCAGGCGGCTGTGGGAAGTGAGTGACCAGACGGTCCAAGTCCACAGGGAACCCAGGGAGTCCAAAGATTCATCTGCGTGCAGGGGAGGGTATTGGGAGAAGGCTCGCAACTGCGTGCCAACCACCACTCAATTGATAGCTGCCTGATCTTTAAAGGATTTCAGGCTTTCTGAGCCTCAGTTTCTTATCTGTAAAATTTATGAAAACATCCCCCATGGTTCAGGATTTAGAGTTGAGAATGCTCGTTGGGTGCCTCTGGCTTTGCCTACGTACAGTTTGAAGTTATATGTGTTTTATATAGAAAAAAAAGAAAGCTATAATATTACTCTTGACTGTGGCCTGGTGCATTTTAAAATCTGCCCTGTGGTTATGGAAGTCATCTGTATGTTCTTGGAAAATAACCTTAAAAGCAAAATTGGGCCTGGGAAGATGTTCAGACCTGAGTTCGTATTCTCAGAACCTGTGTAAAAGCCAGGTAAGAGTATGCATCTATCATTCTAGTGATGGCAAGATTAGAGGTGGGGACAACTGGGTTCCTGCAGGTTTGGGGGCTCGCTAAGCTAGCCTATGACGCTTCTAGGCCAATAAGAGGCCTGTCTCAAACAAAAAGGTGGAAGGTCCAAGAACTGATGACTACACACATACACCAAAAGAAGAAGAAAAAATAAAAAATCAAACTTAGTTGAGAAATTGGGTGAAAATGGGTTGTTACTGAGTCAACACAATCTTAAAAATTGCTTTGATACTGAACTAGAAAGTTTGGGAACAGCACTCACTTCCAAAGCAGAGGCTACCAGCACAGGGCCAGCTTCACTGAACTTTCATGGTTTGCGTCTTAGAGCAGGCAGTGCCAAAGAGCTGTTGAACCACTCTTCCTGTGATAAGGAGGAGCAGCCAGGAAGAAGCAAGGGCTGAGCTGTAATCCAGGGACAGAATGCTCAGAAGGTAGAGGACAAAAACAGCAATGTCCAAGCCATTGTGAGCCAGGTGCTCCCACGGCCTTCTCACGCCATCCTCAGGAGAGCCCCAAGGAAGGAGGAAGGACCTGTCATTAGTACATATCACAAAGAAAATGGAAAACTAAGACCCAGAGAGATCAGTGTTACCGTTTGTGACCCACAGACAGTTTGACCCCACGGACCGGACTGTGAGCCAGCATCGCTGTCCACCTGGGCACCAAGCCCTCAGGTGTGCCCTGAAGACACTGCAGAAGGTGACATGTTAACGAAGGCATTCCACAGAGACCAACTTGATTTCATATCTATGAGAGTTAATGTAGACAGAAATAATATTAAATGCATAGCAATAGATTAAACTACCTTTAGAGAAAAGCGGTAATTAAGAAGCTAAGGTGGGAAAGGCTTGATCATTTATAGGAAAACTCACGAGCATGAGAGGAGCTGGTCTCTAAGCTGCGAACTAGAAGAGCAAGGAGGAGCACCTCCCAGAAAGGACCAGAATGTGTCACAGTTCTGAGGGCTTGGGTTTGGGGACATGCTGGTGACAGAAGAGTCCGTGCTCATTACTGATGGAGGCCGCCACGGACTCTCGGCGGGAGCTAGTTAAGAGTGTTTTACAGTCCACCTGGCTGCGGAGAACAACTGGACTGTGGAATGACAGAGCAAATAAAAAAGCAGTAAAGTGCCCGAGCGATAGTAATGGAGGATTCTAAGTACCTGAGCTCTGAGCTGAGTGTGGCGAGTCAGTGAAATAAAGCCTGAAGCACTCGAGCAGAGGAGGCTTGGGATGGGAGGATGGCTGAGGAGGAAGGAGCGCACGCGGAGGGTACTAACTCTAGTAGCCTGTACATTATGCCACGGATATAATGAAGATGAGCATAGGTATTTGTGGGGAGCAGTGAGACCCCAGATCCTGAATTTCTTGCAAACAACTTGTTTTCCCCTGATCTGAGTGCCTACAGCTGCTCTGAGCACGAAACCTTCAGGAGTTCCTGATGGCAGGAGAGTGGTTTCTGGTGGGTTTGGCTGGAGCGTGGCTATCTCTATATAATCTGCCCCTGAACACAATCAAGGGGGCATTCTTGGGGCTTTTTGTTATCAGTGTTAAAAGGTTTGCGTGTCGGTCTGTCTCTGTATCTGTATTCTCAACCTCCAGTCCCTTGCCCGAAGCTCGCGAACTAGGTTCTAGCGCATAGAGCGCAGACCGGGGCCGTGGTGAGCGGCAGATATTCACCGCTTGTCCCAGGACATGGTTTGCCTGGCTCTGGTTCTGTGTCCAGGGGCTACCTCAGCTCCAGGTCACTGTCGCCTTGGAAGGTTCCCACACCACCCAGGGTTTCTGGAATAGGACCTGAAATGCCATGGCAAGTGTCAGCATCAACCTCTAGGTTGTATTGGATTAGTTTTGTGATAGCAGGGATTGAACTCAGGGCTTCACTCTTGCTAGGCAAGCATGCTATCATCTCAAACCTCTGCTCTCAAATGTAACCATTCCAGTGTACAGCATGCCCCCCCCCAAAGCCAATGGATTTATTTACAATTTTTATCATTTATTGTTTTACTGTGTGTGTGTGTGTGTGTGTGTGTGTGTGTGTGTGTGGTGAAAGGTGCACAAGGGCACACATATACATGCGTGGAAGAAAGAGGAGGATGTCAGGTGTCCTGCTTTGTCCTTCTCTGTCTATTCCCTTGAGACAGGGGCTCCATTAGAAGCTGGAAAGTGCAGTGAGCTTCTTGTCTCTCCCTCACCCTGCCACAATGTTGAGGTTACGGTACATTAGCAGTCATGCCTAGCTGGGATTTGAACTCGGGTCTTGACTTGCACGACAAGCACTTCCATCTGCTTAGACATCATTTGAGTCCCTTTATTTAAATTTTAAATTGCATTTCTAGCCTACAATTTTAATGCATATTTTGGAATAAGACTCAACACTAGCGCCTCCTGTACCGATAAATTATTACTCATATTTTATAAACCACCTTCTTATGTTCACTTATGAAACAATACTGCATGGTATTAAATGGGATGCTGTAACTGATCACTTGAAGACAGCTGCCCAGCCAGGATTGAGTCAGGTCAGTGACAGGACAAGTGTCCTTGAAGTGCTGGGTCACCATGGCTGCAAGGTAACTCACAAAGCTCTCATTTTGAGGGTGACATTTGAGCACAGCAAGCCCCAGCACAAAGTCACACATCCGTGCCATGGCTTACAATGCACTGCCCGGAGGCAGACAGCACAGGAACCAAGGAAAAGGAACAGCCACTCTTCCCTTTTCCACTTCCCAGTTGATGTGAACTAGGCTACCCTGGGCTCTGGGATAAAGTAGATGCAGACCCTCAGCTGGACTGGAAAACGGGTCCAAAACCGTTCCGTGGCCAGGAGCTCCAGCAAGCGGAACGATGCAATATAATGCCCATCGCAGTTTTGACTAAGGGTGTAGCATCTTGAGAGAGCTCGCAGTTTGACAGAGGAGCTAAGATAAGTCACTAAGCCCAAGCTTACTTGTGGAAGGCAGTATCGATGCACACAATGCAGGAACCACCCAGCTCACGGGCTCTGAGAGCAAGGTGCCTCTGTCAAGGGCATGGCCGGTGAACATCAAGGCTGTGGTTTGTCTCCTTTATTCCTGGAGCATTTTAGTTGAACATACCAAACCCTAAAAGGAATAAAAGAGAGACAGACAACAACTGCCTAGCTTCCTCCTTTTTGGATGCAAAAAAAAAAATAAATAAAACCCTGGCAAAATATTATTTTAGCTATTTGTCCTGAGATTACGCTTTCCATTTTCAGGATGTTAATAATGGGCTCTAGAGGGTTTTTTTTTTCTGGGCCCAGTACAATGTTATAAAATTAAACATCCCCGTGAATGAGGGGAATTGAAGTAATTATCCTGCAGAGTAGAGGAAAACCTCTTCTGTCCCAGAGTACCCCAGACAAAGAGCTCAGCGTAACTCCTAATAACCGTTACTCCGCAATCGGAGCTCTGCTAAAAAGCAGGGCGCTCACCAGCACTTTGAAGCCCATCTCTCCAAATTATGGCCCAAGAAGCACGATGCCGTTCCCAGTGGCTCTTCTGGATCTTGCACAGCAGAGAAAAGCACAAGGAACTGGCCCACCGGAACACCTCGCTGGCATGTCACTCCACTGTGTCCCCTGTTGACGCTGAGGGAACACTTCTCCTGCCATTTGGAGGCACTGGGAAGGAAAATGGAGACCACGCTGCAATTTAGAGACAGGGATTCTCTTGTTTCCCTTCAGAAAATGACATAAAGCATAGCGCTTGGAACTATTCAGTCTCCAAGGACTGCAGAGATGGCTCAGTCAATACCGTGTGTGCTGTGCAAGCACAGGGACCCCAGAGCTGGGATCTGCAGAATCAAAGTAAAGGGCTGGACACGACAGCGTGCACCTGTCACCCAGCACCAGAGAGGCAGAGACAGGAGGATGCTTGGGTCTTGCTGTACAGCCAGTCTAGCTGAGTCAGTGGGCTCTGAGTTCAGGGAGGGCCCTTGTCTCAAAAAATAAGATGGGGAGTGATTGAGGAAGATGTCTGACAATGGCCTCTGGCCTCCATTCACACACCCATCTGTACACACACACACACACACGCGCACATGCACACACACAAGCACATGTACATATGCACAGAGAGATACAAGAAATACCGAGACTCTAGATCTAACCAAACAAAAGCCCACAAGTCAGGCGAAACGGATGGTCATAATGGCTATCACACAATGGCGTGTCCTAGTCCCTCAACCAGAGTCCACTGACCCACTCAGAAATGCCACAATGTTGCTGCTCAGTAGCAGTAAAGTATGGGCATTTTTTCCAGATCTTTCTTTTTCTCCCTTTACAATTGGAGGGTAATTGTTGTGCCCAGCTCATAGGTCTGGGAGTTTGGAGAGATTTGGAGGGGCTCACAGAAGACACTTGCCACATTTTGATGCAGGAGAAGCAGTGAGTAAAAGCTAGCCTGGCGGTGTTAATCATGGTGATTACATCAGCAGGGGTCCATTCAGGAAGGAGAAACTACAGCCTCTATTTTAACAGGAAGAATCCAACATAAGACACTGGCTGAGCAAGCACTAGGAAAGAGGATAGGGAAGTGACAGAGGTGTGGCTATAGCAGCCACCACCCACCCGAGGGGGAAAAACATGAACTCTGGGATGATTGTGACATGCGCTGCTGACCCTTGGAATAGATGCCCAGCAGAACACAGGTTCTGAGTCTGTGGAGCTGTGGTCGTGACCTCTTGGTTTGAGGTTTATTTTATTAGTTTTTCAATTTTATGTGTATACGTGTATGTCTACATGTCTGTAGGTGCATGTGCTTGTGGGTACCCCAGGAGTCCAGAAAAGGGTGTCTGGTCCCCGGAAGCTAGAGCTACAGGTGAGTGTGAGCTGCCAGATAAGGGTGCTGGGCATTAAACTCCAGTATTCTCCAAGAACAGCAAGTGCTCCTAACCAGGGAGCCATTCATCCAGCAGCAATGGTGACTTCTTAAACTGCTTAAAGTGTGGGAAAGAAAACGAAAGAGAAAAGTCTATAACCTGCTAAGGAAAGAACTAAGCAAGACAGGTACCACCAAGGAAACCTTTTTCCTGGCATGAAAAGCCAGCACAAAAGAGCTAACCTTCATCTCTTCCCTCTTTCCGCTCCCCACCTGCCCCCCGCACTCCCCCTCCCAACTTGGAACTGGCTAGCAGTTGACAAAAGCTGGGGTTGGGACTTCAAGAGAGGACTTTATATACAGTGTGGCCAGGGCTGATGACAATGACCTGAGTCATGTCAGAAAAGAGAGAAAAGGTCTGTGCCCTTTGTAGTAGAGCTACCGGGATGGACAGATACCAAAAGATACACAATGATAAACATGTGCTCACGAAAGTCAGTAAGTTATGAGAAGGGCATGAATCCTTTGACGAGCTTCGGTGGGGTGACCTGTGGCGGCCTCCCTGAAAAGTTAGTTCCAGGCTGAGAGATGAGGTACGAAGGGGCATGAGGATGGAGTCAGGTGGGGATGAGGATTGTCTAAGCAGAGGGAACCACGCAAACACGAGGCTAGAGACAGAAGAATCGGGTATCATGGCGGAAGTAGGTCTCTCTCTAGGTTCCAGTAGAACTGAGTGTGAGTTCCTGTCCGGTTCACACTATCTCCCCCAGGGTGGTCATGGAGCCTCCTTGCAGCTTTCGCCATCAGTTTACCAACAGAGGACATGCCCGTCCCTTCTTGTCCTGTCGGTAATGTGCATGCCAAGTAATACAAGTCCCTCGGCAAAGAACACTTGCTGAAGCAAGACAGTGTGTTGTCTAGCCTGCAGGTTTTCCTGGTGATTCAACATGACTTGGATACTGGTTGGGTACAGCAGTTTAGGCTTCCCAGATTGGAAGATTTCTGGCTAGAGTTTGGCTCCACCCTGACAATCCAAAGATATCCCTATCACGTATTGAACAACCCGTCTGCCGACTTAAGGGACTTTACATGGATGTTTCTCACTCTCTTCCATCACTAAACTTCTTGTGTAAAACAAGTATTTGAGGCAGCTCTGCTCCCGGAGAGCTGTGTTTATTTGCCTTTGTTCTGTTTCCGTGAAGTAGGACAGCTTGAAGACCAAGATAGTAGTAGCCTTACAGGCATGCTGGTTCTTGGAGTCAAGATTCCTGTGTTCATTTCTTCAATGAATACCTGTGTTTCCATTTCAGGTCAGGGAGATTCTGAATGATGCTTCTTCCTTTAAAAATTCTATGTGCGTGTTTTAGAGTGTTTCCTTAGCTTCATACTTATAAAACTAGCCATTTCACTTCTTGTGAAGACACTGCAAGAGGCTGACGGATGGATGGTACTTAACGCAGCAGCGATAGCTGGACCTGCTGGCTAACTCCCAAGTCATCAGAGCTGGCCTCTCTGCTCATCGACTGCCTCAACCAGGTTTTGATTCTCAACATCTTGTGAGGGCTGGGTGCTCCGGGGATGGAATGATACCTGTGAATCATAGCTTTAAGGAGGAACTAGTTTTGTGCCGGGGGAAAGGCCATGGGCTAACATAGTCTAACATGGCAAAGCCAATCGCTAGCTGCTGCCAAGGACTGCCATGAGGAAGCGCAGGCACAAAACTATATCCTCAGAGAAAGCCAGGGCCAAGAATGACCTGAGTTCTCTTGTGGCCATTATCCTGGGGTGAGATTCAAGAGAAGATTCTCACCCAGGCATGCCTGTACTTCTGTAATCCCAGATGTGTAAGGCAGAGGAAACACAATTCAAGGTCAGTATGGACTACATTGTTCGAACTTGTCTCAGAAAAAAAAAATCAAAGGGAAAAGGAAGATGGTGGAAGAGGAGGAAGGGAGAAGAAAGAGGAGTGGAGAAAGAACATTAGACCAAATACACCAGCACACGGCCACCATCTTTGAGACGGTAAGTCAATGAATAGCCTGTTTGGCTCCGCCAAACACACTTTACCATGCTAGCGGTCCCTGCCTGTGCACCTCCTGACACTGCATGCATCCCAGTGACATCTTTCCCAGCATCCACTAGTTGCTGGATTACCCACTCCATTACCCATGAAACCTGGGCAGAAACCCAGGAGCGCCTTCAGCTCCCAACCTGGGCTCGGTGTGGACCACGCAGCCCTGCTCTGACTGTTCTTTGTTTCCCCTGAATCTGTGTTTGGGGCATCTGCAGATTAGCTAATGGATGGTGCTCCATCTTGCCAAATGTTAATGGTATAAAATGTGATCATTTTGCTGACAAATGTAAACAGGTTTCATTCTGAATCTCGGTAGAAATAATCCCTCAATTTTGCACTCTGGGAACAATAGATTTTGTTGATGTTGATTACTCCATTTTCAGCTTCTTCCAGTGATACAGTGAGGCTTTCGATTGCAGCTTTCAGGTGATAGGTGTGTGATGTTTTCTCATTAGCACCCTAATGATACATCCGATGAGTCCCCTGTCTGCGGTGCACCATCTCGAGCCGAAAATGAATTTGTTGCGGCAGAGTTGCTGCAAATGCGTTTGCTGTCTCGCCTGCTTGGAGAAGATTCTTCCCCTCTCCTCGAGTCCTAAAAGGCATAGGGTGTAAGGTCCAATGCCTCATCTCATGTCTTACTTTACAGCTCACCGGGGAGGTGATGTCTGGTATATACCTTGGCTTAATACTGATAGTCTGGGAACGTCCCCAGAGGGTGTCGTTTTGCATACACCTCAGTTTCTGCAAAACATGCAAACTGGACCCGTATGTGGCTCTCACTATGACATGGTTCCCCAAGTTTTAGCAACTAACCATTTTAACTTTCCCAGAATTTTGCATAAAATCCCATTCTGAAGGAGCAGTGAGCTGGGCTCTCCTTGGCTGCCTCTAAATTAATAATGAACAATTTACTGGTTTATTTGCATTTCTGCTACTGTACCAGGCCCTGGGAAAACAAGAATGAACAAAAAGAAGTCTACAGGGAACCAGCGATGAAAGAGAGTGGCTGCACCAATTCCAGAAACTAATGGGGGAGGGGCAAAAATCTCAGTGTGGACTAGAAGGGACCGTCCCTAGTGTGCCGTGCATCTGTCATCCAAAGATCCAGGAGTTTGCCCATTGCAAGCTTGAGAGAGGCCTCAACAGTCAAACCTCTGGTACCCAAGGCTAGAGAAGCCCAGAGAATTTCCAGCATGGAGACAGCCTGCTGGGGGATGAACTCTGTGGTCCCCACAAACAATGAGAGGGGGACACAGAGAGTGATGGGAATATCACCCCTTCTCCCCTATAAAATCTCCAATACACAGTTGGATCTGGATGAGACGGATAATGGAGGAGAGGCATGAAGAAGGGCTTTCCAAGCCCCTTCTAGAGCCTTGGTTGCTTGGGCCAGGCTCACAGCAGACATCTAAAAAGTGTTTGCCACACAGTCAGAGGTGACCACCCCTGGAAGCACAAAAACCTGGGGTGCTTCTGGTGGCACCTTCTCACTTCCCACTGGTGCCCAGGAAAACAACACTATTCTCGTGGCCAGCAACTCCAGCATCTATGACAACAGGAGAACAAAGCCAGTGGGAGGAGGAACTGAGGTCGACTAAACAATTTCCCCTGTTACTTCTAAGAGGCTTGGGTGAACAAGGAACAGAAAGGAAGAAGCAATGTTGAAGAGGTGGCTCAGTAAGTCAAATGCTTGTATTGTAAGCATGAGGACTAGAGTTCAATCCCCACATCCCCACAATCCCGACAGACACGAATGGATGGATGGATGGATGGATGGATGGATGGAGAGAGGGGGGACTGAGGTAGGGAGAGAGGGAGGGAGGGAGGAAAGGAAGGAGGAAGAGAGGGAGGGAGAGAGGGAGAGAGGGAGAGAGGGAGGGAGGGAGGGAGAAATGGAGGGAGAAAGGGAGGAAGTAAAAAAAGGAAGGAAGGAAGCTGGGCATGGTACCACACTTTTAAAATTCAGCACTAAGATGGAGACAGGCAGATCCCTGGGCCTCTCCAGCCAGCCCAAGCCCACTTGGTGAGCTCCAGGCTAGTGAGAGACTCTGTATCAAAAAATGGACATCTCTATAGGGACAAACAAGATTGACCTCTGGCCTCCACATGCACACATGCACACAGACAAACAAACACACACACACATGCTCACACATATACTTGTAAGCAGAGACTGTACTTTGTTTCCCGGCCACCCAGACCTGAATAATCACACAAAAACTGTATTAATTACAACACTGCTTGGCCAACAGCTCAGGTGTATACTTAGCTTTTTCTTACCTCTTAAATTAACCCAATTAACCCATTTCTCTTATTTTACATTTTACCATGAGGTTTGTGGTTTGTTACCTCTTGCTTCTTGGGCAGCTACATGGTGTCTCCCTGACTCCGCCTTCTTCCTCCCTGCAATCAGTTTAGTTTTCCTGTCTAGCTATATTCTACCTTGCCATAGGCCAAAGCAGTTTCTTTATGAACCAATGGTGATAAAATGTATTCACAGTATACAGAGGGGTATCCCACATCATATACTCACATACACACAAAAGAAAACATGGGGAAACTAGTTAACTATAACAGAATTACAATAAAAATGTTTACTGGAGACAATAGGGCATTGTTGTGGGGTACCCACCAGTGAGGATTACTCGAACTCAGGTTTAAGCCAATAGAAAGTATTGTCTGCCCGTGACCACACTGGGAGTTTGGGACCTCAGCGCAGTCCCAAGCCTTTGTCAGGGTGAGCTTTTAAGCACAAAAAAAAATCGTGCGTTGACATATTTCGGTTAACAAGAACAATTAGCCAGAAATGGAACTACAGAAGCCCAAAAGCAAGGTTAGTAGCTTTAGGGACTTTCCCAGAACTGTGGGCTTTGATGGACTAGGTCTTTGTTCTCATTTGAGCGGGTGTTGCTGCCATTGTGCTGGGCTCCAGGGCCTGAATGGTGTTTCCATCATGGTGTCGGTTGTGCTAAGGTCTACAGAGGTTTGGGGGCCTGTGGCACTATACAGAAAGATTTGCACAGATAACCCATTTAAGCATCGCAGTAACTATGAGATGTAGAAGCTTTTAACGGTCTCATTTGCGTAGAAGCAGCACAGAGAAGTTCAGCAACTTGTCAGTGGCTGCACAGCTAGAAAATAGGAGGGTTGGATTCAAACCCAGGCTGTTGGGCACGTACACCTACATGGATCAGGACGACAGTGGCTGAGGCATGTCTTGAAATGGGCACAGCTTCTCTCGGAGTCTGGGAACCCCAGTGTTATTAAATCAGATTACAGATGCCTGGGACTTGTGTTAGAAAGGCTGATGTGTGAGTCTGAAAACACCAGCAGAAACAGACATCATCGAGCCTTCTCTCTGGACACAGACAGGGGGAAGCAAGAGTGAAACCGCTTGGTGAGCCTATGGGTGTGGGTGAGGACAGGACACGGTGCGCTTTCTCACCAGGAAACTTCGGGAAAGAATAAAAATATGAAGAAGGTCTGGATAGGGTGGGGATGAGAAGGGGAGGATGCAGGGGCAGGAAGCTAGCAAATCCCAGAGACCAGAGCTTAGTGAGACGACCCAGGGATTGGCAGGGTAGCTCCCGGAACACACAGCTCCACAAAGCTCCAGCCTCCTGTTTTCTTTTGTCAGGTGGCCTCCATGCTCACCGGACTCCTCCAGCCACAGTGTGGGGCTGGGAACATTGTAGCGAACAAGATGGGAGAGGGAAATGCAGCTCCCAGCACAATCATCCAGGCCCCAACCATCGATTATTTGCACACAGTGCCCAGACCTTCCTGTGTGTCAGCTAATCCTGGGAGATGAGAAAGAGCCCACATGTCCAGACCAGGAAACAGACTCGAAGAGGTAAGTTCCCTTTCCATGTTCACAGAGATAACACAGTCCAGCAAGAGGTGGGCTGGTGTCCAAAGGGTCACACTATGAGCTGCTACACTGGGCCCCCCTGCCTGGACAGCAATAAACCCTACATTCATACCCACCACCCCATACAGATTACTAAAGTTCACAATCGGCAAAAGCTGGGACTTGGACCTAAGGAAGTGTTCCACGGAGCCACAGTTATGGCATGGAAGGCCAGGATGCTGGGATGATGGGAGCTTGGCTCATGAGGAAGAATCACCAGGGTCAAAAGGTTTACTTTAGAGTCACAAGTCTTTCCTTTTTTGCCATTTTTCTTTTTCTCTTTCTCTTTTTTCCTTTTATTGAAAATAGATTCTTTTCTCATAAAACATATCCTGGTTATAGTTTCCGCTTCTTCCACTCCTCCCAGTTCTCCTTGACCTCCCCTCCCCTTTGAGCCCACGCCACTCTGTCTCTTATTAGAAAATAACAGGATTCTAAGAGATAACAATGAACATGACCAAGTAAAATATAATTCTATAAAGTAAAAACTATCATATCAAAGCTGGACACAGCAACCCAAAAGAAGGAAAAGAGTCCCAAGAGCAGGCATGAGAGTCAGAGACCCACTCATTCTCATACCCAGGAGTCCCCTAAAAATACTGAGCTAAAAGCTATGACATACATGCAGAGGACCTGGTGCAGACCCATGTAGGCCCTGTGCTTGCTGCTTCCGTCTCTGTGAGCTCATATGCACCTTGCTTAGTTGATTCAGACGGCCTTGTTCTCCTGGTGTCCTCCATCCTCTCTGGATCTTATGCTTTTCCACCTCCTCTTCCGTGGGGTTCCCTGAAGCCATGTGCCTTTCATGTGATAACATCATTGGAAAAGAAGCACACAGAAAAATGTCTGATGGGTCCTTTAGAAGGATTGCATAAAGGGTTAACATCAGTGTCAGCACCAGCAAAGAAACTTGGAAGTCAACTGGAGAAAGATAGATTTGAGGTAGAGGAACATCATGGCCAGCCAAGGAGCACGGAGGAACTGAGGCTGTATTCACGCTCAGGTTCATGCATACATGCATACAAGCAAGCATGCACACACACACATGGGCACACAGATGTACTCACACTCATGTATACATGTACTGTGTATATGTACACACATATGACCACATAAGCACACACATACATATATACACACACATTCATGAATATACACACATAAGCACACATGCACACATAGACGGACCACACACACACACATTCTGGTGCATTTGGCCCAAGCAAACAGTGCTGGAACAGTATTTAGTTCCAAGGCAGAAGCATAAATGCAAGAAAATGTACTGAGAAATGAGAAGTTTCTTTGCCAGGACAAATACAGATCTGTGGTAAGTAGGATCTCAGTGAAGGTAAAAGGGGAATTCTGAAGGATGGGAGAGGTAAGAGGAAAATGGGGGGAGAAGAGAAGAACAGAGAGAGGCAGGGGAAGAGGAGAGATGAGAGAAACACTATGTTATTTCATGTCTTCATGAAAAACATGTTTCATATTTTCACCTTTGAACTACCATGAACAAGGACATCATGAACATTGGCTCACAAATATCTGTTTAAGCTCTTGCGTTGAGCATCCCTGGTCATGTATCTAAAGGTGGACTTGGTTGATGATGTAGTAATTTATGTTTCTTTTTTGTGAAGCCCTCCATATTGTCTTCCGCTGTAGCTGCATCATTTGACATCCACTGGCAATGTGCGAAGGTTCTAGCTGTCCCTCAGCCCTGACAACACTTGACCTGCTTCGAATTCTTTAGTAATATCCATCCAAATGGGGGTAAAGTCGTGACTGCAGGAGAGATGGAATTTATGTTCTTCCAAAATTTCTGTTTGTGTAGTAGCTAATCCATAGTCCTGTGTGACTCTGGATACCTACGTTCGCAGAGACATCTAGAAGCAGGACCAGACTGAGGCAGAATTTGACCATGAACAAAGCCCTTCCAAGCATGTGATATGTGTACCTGGAGGACACAACTAGGTTTACAAGGAGAGGTGGGACTACATCACAGAATAGGAAACTGAGGCAGTTGGAGCACATGCTGATTTGTGGGCGCTACCCCAGCCAGCCTCACCCACCGGGCTTTATACCCAATATCAAATCCCTCCCCTTATACCGTGCTATAGTTAAATCCCAACATCTAAAGAAATTCTAGAAATATGGCTTGCACATATGGTACTATATAAATATTTACATATGGTTTATGTTTACCCAAGAACACACACACACACACACACACACACAGAGCCTATTCTGAGCCCATGGTAGACGTAGCAAAATAGCCAATTCCTTTTATCCTGCGTTGGTTGAGCTTGGCCAATCTCCTTAGAGAACCAGACATAAATCAGTTCTGAAACAATAGAAAGGAAGTGGTGGTGAGTGACAGGGGCTGTGTGAAAGCATGTTTATTATGCTTGATCATGTCAATCAAAGTATGTGCAGACACCAAAATACAGTATCACCCTGGAACTCCAAGCAGGGAGAGGATCAGGGACACTGCTCAGTGCATGTCAAACTGATGGACAGAGCTAAAGCTGTGCCCAGGCCAGAAGCTCCACTAGCTCTTGTCCCATCCCATCCCATTCCTTCCTTCTCTCCCTCCTCCTGAAAGAATACTTATGGACTGTAGGCAACGGTCAGGTCAGGAAGCCAGCAATGAGACTCAGCGAGAGGGAAGTGACTGCTCTTTACCTTGCAGACTCTCAACAGCTACACATTCCATAGGTCTCCCGGTCCTAGGCGAATCCATGGCTCTTAGGTCCTGCCCATATTTCTCCCAAAAGGTCCCTGATGGCTCCAGCAGTCTTGGCTGACAGCTGAGGGGTTAATTTTGTTGCAAGTCAACAGCCTCCGTGGCACTGGCTCCTACAGATTCATGGAGAATTGTCTTCAGTTCCCTCTGCCTGATTTATGAAGGTACTACTTAGCTTCCAGGAGTATAATAAATATTAATTAATTTGCAGTAATCTTACTTAACACTTTTATAGTAGCTTCATAAAGCATAATTAAGATAACAGACCAAAGACTATATCAATACCAGGTATTATTATCTTACTACATTAATTTTTAAAATGCATTGTCTAAGCAATACCTTAATCAGCCAGTAAGTAGAGTTAGCTCACAGAGCTCTCGAGGGATGCTTCCCAGAGGACAAGGGACTCAGCATATTTTTATATTGGGGAACAAAGGTGGAGGTGGATGAAGCATCTCACATCAATATCGTGACACCCAATAACCAGATGGTGAGGTCACACACCTCTCAGGTGAGTGGGTAGCAGAAACTAAAAGTTGGATACATCTCCCACTTCCTGGGAACAACAGGTCCTGGAGCCCTGGTAGACATTGTCTTTTCCCACAGTGGCCTCCCAACCACAGACACTAGGAGCCTCCAAAGGAGTAGGAACTGGGCAAACACAGTGAGTGTTTATGTCAGGGTGCCAAGACGGGCTGAGATTTGAGAGCTGTCCTCAGTGGTGTGGCATGTTCTTTTTACAGAATGTGATTGCTTGTGGGGAGGGAAGCGCAAGGAATTTGGACTCAGCCTAGAAGAATTTTCCTGCTATCACAATGCCAAGCTGTCACAACGTCACATGATCCAGGTGATTGGTCCTGACTCACACAAGGAAAAGTAAGACGCAGTGCCTCCTGGGAGATGGCAGAGGAGAAAGCGGCATCTGGAGGTTCCATGCAGAGCAGCACTCGAGGGAAGATGGGATGAGAAGGAAGGGAACATAAGAGTTGGAGGATGTGCAACAACATGCGTGGATCTGCTCTGGGGAAGTGGCCACAGTGTGGCCACAGTCAGAAGGAGTAGTGTGTTGGGAAGCCTGACCAGAGATCAAGCGGTGTGCCCAATTCTGTACGTTCTTCTCCCTCTTTCTCTGGAGACCAGAGTGGGAAAGAGGAGTGGGAGAGAAAGTCCTCACAATACATATGGCTTCATCCTCACCTAGAGTGTGGAAGCTTCCAGAAGGAAGGCAGAGTGGCCCTTAAAGCAGTCTTTCCTCTCACAGGCTATAATAACAGGGGTACACACACGTGTTTGTGTGGGTGTGAGAGAGAGAGAGTGTGTGTGTGTGTGTGTGTATTATAGCCAGAATGTTAGCTCACAGAGTTACTGGCTTTGGCTCTCTTCCTAAGACATCAGGTCTCTACCTCCTGGCTCCGGGTTCTACCGTCTATGAACAAATGTTCCTCCTTTTATCTGCCACCCCCAACAAAGCATGGCTTAGAGATATGGCCAGGTTTCTCACCCCTTGGGAATAGTTATAAAAGTAAGATGCTCTGGTTCTCTCCCTCTCTTTCTACTTTTTTGGTTCCCTACACACACACCTCACATTGGCCACCATGACTTTTTTTTACGTTTTAAACTGTCTCCTAATGAAACGCCTCTCTAGGTTTTCAATAGAAGCCGCCCCTCCCTTCCGATCCCCATGCTGCTGCCTCGCAATGCCCTTCCACTTAAGGACCCAATCGTGGCCCCCATGGTCATGTCGTGGTAAAGCTCATCTCTGAAGGACAGTTTTATGTTAGCTCCTTTGGGGTCGGGGGATATCCTCAGATGTCATTCCTGATGGTGTCACCTTCTTGGTGAGACAGCCTCTGCCTGGCCTTGGGTATCAAGTAGGCTGGGTAGCCGCTTGCCTCAATCAACATGTGGATCACAAGTACATGTCACTGTGCCTAGCTTTTTTTGGTTTTTGCTTTTTTGTTGTATGTTTGCTTTGTTTTTCAAAACAGGGTTTCTCTGTAGCTTTCGAGCCTGTCCTGGAACTAGCTCTTGTAGACCAGGCTGGCCTCGAACTCACAGAGTTTCACCTGCCTCTGCCTCCTGAGTGCTGGGATTAAAGGTGTGCGCTGCCACCGCCTGGCTCTTTTTATTTTTTAAACATAACTTTTGAGTATCAAACTCAGGCCCTTGAAATGCTTTCAAGACAAACATTTTATTGGCTGTGCCATCTCCCCAGCCCTAGTAAATGGTATTTAAACATTCTGATTTCTTTCTGTCTATTTTCAGTACATAAAACTGTCACTGACTCTCGAATACTGCCCTTGTCTGAGAGGGTATTACTACGGTCACCCATTAGTGTCTAGAGTCTTGTTAAAGATTCCTCAGAATCTGCCATGTTCCCAACCACATCTTCCAAGAATAAAGACAACCCATTTCATGCCTTTCTTCCCAGTCTATAAGCCTTTCCTTGGGCTCAGTCACCATTTTTAGGAGTTCAGAGATAATGTGAACAGAAGTGACCGTGGACATCCTTGATCTGCTGCTCCCAGGAAGAGCTGCTGCCACAGCTTCAGCACCAAGGCAACATCACCACTGGGTTTCACATAAATATTCTATCAGTCGGAGGAAACTTGATCATTTCCTGGCTTCTGAAAGTTTTCCAAAGCTCGTGTTTAATTTTGTTCAGTATTTTTTTTTCCTGCTTCTATGGAGATGATCACTTGGGTTAATTCTGTTAATGTAAATTTCAGTGATTAATATTCTAAAACTAAAACAACTTGGATTTCAGGACCATGTACATTTCTTTATGCTGATTTGATTCTATAAAATTTTATCAAGGAGTTTTATCTCTATAGTCGTGCATGGATGCAGGCACACACCTTGCCACGGCTTGTGTGCCAAGGTCAGAGGACAACCCAGTGCTGGTCCTCCTCTGCCACCTTGTTTGAGACAGGGTGTCTCTTGTTCACCCCTACATGTGCCAAGCTAGCTGACCTGAAAGCTTCCAGGGATTCTCCCGTCTCTGCCTCCCATTGTTGATGGGAGTGCTGGCATTACAGATGTGTGTGTACTGCCATGTCTTGATTTGTGTGGGTCTTATAGACTCTAACTCATATCCTCACATTGCACACCAAGCCCGTTGGCCCTCTGAGCCCACTCTCCAGCCCTGAGCCTGCCTCTTTTCTGACAGGAAGCTGAACGGCACAAATTTGACAAATTATGTTTCAATTTTTGTTTAATTCAAAGTATTTCTTAATTTCTTTTAAAATTTCTTCCTTGACCTATGGGTTATATTCATCTAACAAAGGAATAATGGATAAAGAAGTTGTGGGATGTATACACAATGGCCTTTTTAAGCCACTAAAGAAGATACGCCATTTGCAGGAAAATGGATACCAGATCATCATATAAACGAATTAAATCAGTCTCAGAAAGGCAGATATCATTTAATTTCTCTCATAAAAAGTTACTAGATTCCATAGAGGTACAGATAATTCTGCATTGTTATAGTGCATGACAGTAGCAGCAAAGATATATAAGGGAATGTTGGGAGCAGGACGAGGCAGAAGGAGAACACGGTCAATGTATAATGTGTGCTGATATGAAAACTCCATGTGCAATGCTGTGGAACAATGCTCTTGCACACTACAAAGATCTGTCACTTGTATTAGTTTAATAAAACACTGATTGGCCAGTAGCCAGGCAGGAAGTATAGGTGGGGCAACCAGACTAGAGAATTCTAGGAAGAGGTAAGGCAGAGACACAGTCGCCAGCCAGATGCAGAGGAAGCAAGATGAGAATGCCTTACTGAAAAAAGGTACCAATCCACGTGGCTAAACATAGACAAGAATTATGGGTTAATTTAAGTTGCAAAAGTTAGTTAATAATAAGCCTGAGCTAATAGGCCAAACAATTTATAATTAATATAAACCTCTGTGTGTTTCTTCAAGATTGGATGGCTACAGGACCAGGAGGGACAGAAACTTCCATCTACAATGCAATACAATAACAATGAATATGCACAATGAAGATGTCAATTTTTTTATAAATAAAAAGAAAGAAAGAAAGATTTGCTTAATTTCTAACAGTCTGAAGCCATCCCAGAGATCACTCTGTAAGTGATTGACAGTTTAGTTTTGTCCTGGTCAGCGAACATACTACAGATTATTTCAATCTTTCCAAATGCTTTACAATTTGTTCTATGTCTTTGCATATATGGTCTGTCTTTCTTAATGGTCAGTGTGTCCTTGAAATGAATATGTTCTCTGCTCTTATTGTATAGAATAAAGGACATCCAAGCCTAATTGCTTGACTATACTGATCAAGTATTGTATATGAAGGGTCAGATGAGAGTACTGAAGCCTCCAACTGTATTGAAAGGTTCCCCTGCACCCCCTTCAGTTCTGTCTGGCTTCATGTATGTAGTAGCTCTATCACTGCACAGAACTACATTTACAATTCATATCTTCCTGCCATGATACCCCTGCCATCACTATGCATTGTCCACCTTGGTTCCTAGCAGTTCTCTTTGGCTTGAAGATATCTCATGCCACATGAGTACAGCCACTCCAGCTTCCTTACGTGTGCTGTCTGTATAGCTTATTGATCAGAATACTGTTGAACACTAATGGCAATAGCAAGCACCACAAAGCTTAGGGAGCATGCAATTCATGATAGATATTTGACTATGTGTGTATGGGAAGTGGATACACCATATATGCTTTACTGATTCTGTGTCTGGTGATGGGCTTGCTCCGTAGGTCGGAGAAGATGAGCGCAAGCTGGAGGGAACTAACTGAAGAAGCTGTAGATGGCTGCTGCCCACCGCTCCACAGTGTGGGCCATAGATAAGCACCAACACTCATGAATGACCATAGCAGCCAGTACCTTTCCATACACCGTCTACCTGCAGGGGGGTGGAGAGAGAGAGAGAGAGAGAGAGAGAGAGAGAGAGAGAGAGAGAGAGACAGAGAGAGAGACAGAGACAGAGAGAGAGACAGAGAGAGAGACAGAGAGAGAGGAAGAGAGAGAGAGAGAGAGACAGAGAGAGACAGAGAGAGAGAGAGAGAGAGAGAGGAGAGAGAGAGAGAATGCTTGCTTGTCCAGTAATCTGTTAGAAAAAAAAACAGTAGCATTGGGCCTCTCACATTTAGGGACTTCTCTGTAGGCCACTGCACATCCAGAAGCCCTATTGTGGTTAATTTCTCTTTTTCTGAAGCTTCTAACCAGGAGAACTTCTGCATACTGTTGCCCATGCTCTCTATGGGGTTGGGAACTCATTTAAGGCCATGGCAAACTTTATCAAACCTATCTTCTTTGGGGGAAAATGTCTTTGCCTACTGGTTTCAGTCACGTGTGTGTGTGTGTGTGTGTGTGTGTGTGTGTCTGTCTGTCTGTCTGTCTGTAAGTCACTCTCTTTATTTCATTCCCCAAAACTGCTGTCCAGGTTTCCACCACTGTCTAAAGAAAATCTCTCTCCCCTTTCCATGCACCAGGGAAATTACACACCCTACATCTTCCCAGTTCTTGAATCCAGTCAATAGTGACGAGCGCTACCTGACTTAGAAGAACTGGGACAAGATCTAGGAGCCTTAAATCATGCCATGGATGCTAACAAGGTCTAAAATCAAAGGTCCTTGTCCCTATAGGTCACCAAAGCCTCTTTGTTGCATAGCTTACAGGTGCTTCATCTGAGAACACACAGCACTCTTCCAGATACACACATGCAAGCACGCGCACTCACACACACACATACACACACACATGTCACACATATGCCTGTCTTCCTTACATGCACATGAACACACATGACCTCCCAGCTTTACATATGTGTCACATCCATATGCACGTATGCACACACATAACCACACAGGCGCTATTCTAGTTTGCTTCTCTATGGCTGCAACAAAGCATTGGGTCCTCCCTTAACAATCTACAATCCATACAATTCCCCACAGATGTGCCCACGGGCCAACCTAACCTGGGAAATCCTTCCATTGAGACACTCTTTTCTTAAGGGACCTTTGGTCATGTCAAACTGAAATAAAAACTTATTTATTTGTTAAAATAAACCAGGACAGGTAACCACATGTTGACCCCAGACATTTAGGAAGTTGATCTTTTCCTCCACAAACTCCATCACTAAGAGTGTGTGACTTCAGGGTGCTTATCTGAGCCCCCAACCCAGACTTTGTTCTTATCATTGCTTGCTTTTGTTTGGAGAGCCATGATAAAAACTACTGTGAATCACAGCTCAAATCGGGGTCACAGCTCTGCCCCAGACAGGAACTAATCACTGCTGTCGTATTGTTTCATTTAATTTCTCTCACATAAAGCAAACCACCCTCTGACATAGTACTACTGTCATGGTTCCTGGTGGACTTTGAGGGGTGGGGATGTTAGACAGCTTGCTAGAGGCCATTCAGCGAGAAAGGTAGAAAGGTGGGAATTTGCCACCTCAACCATGGGTTTTTCTCCTGTGCTGCTTAAGTTTTTCTTGACACACGCTATAATCATCTAGAAAGAGGGAACCCCAGTGGAGAAAACGCCCTCATCATATTGGCCTACTGTAGTTAAGTCTATGGGGCATCTTCCTGAGTAATGATGGATGTGGGAGGGCACAGACCACTGTAGGTGGTGCCACCTCTGGACAAATGGACCTCAGAGATGTGTGAAAGGTGGCTGAAACTACGCAAGCCACTAAGCAGCATTCCTCCATGGTCTCTGTTTCGGTTCCTGACTCTAGGTTCCCGCCCTGTTGGGGCTCCCGCCCTGAACAATGCATGGCAGGGTAAGAAACAGTAGACCCCCCCCCCCCTTCCCAAGCTGCTTTTGGCTTGTGGTATTTATCACGGCCACAGAAAGGTAACTGGACACCTCCCGAACACTGTGTGTTTCCCGCAGCATTCCTTTCCTGTGTATAAGTCACCATGCTCGTTTTCCTAGTGGGGGCGGGACTTTCCACCTCTGCTACCCCCAGTCCATGCTCTTCTGGTAACCCCATCAGCAGCATCGGCTCTGGGTAAATACCCGACTCACCAAGACAACAAGCTCAGCTCACCTCTTTCTCTAGGTCCAAGGATGCTTTAGAGGTCCAGCCGGAGCTAACAGGTTTCCTCTAGGCTGCCATGCCTCTGTTGGACCTGAATGGAAAAGTTCAACACCCTGGGACCTGCTGGTAGCCATCGTGGGCCCGGAGCAAGAGCTGACTGAGTTACGGGAGTGGGGGTGTGTGTGAGAAGGGACGATCCCGGTCCTGGTGGTGTATCTGGAGCCCAGATCCCAACCAACCTACTTAGTCTCCTGCCACACTCTGTTTTATGATGGGTGCCAGAATAACCTCAGTTCCACACCAGTTTGAATTGTTTCTCTACACCCGGTAGCTTTGAGTCCTGGCTAGCTGAGGGGTCTTCTTGGGTCCTCTCTCTGTGAGATCCATCATGGGGTCGCTTTCCCCACTCTAGAACCACACACTTCTCTTTTCTGCTGGCAGCTAGCAAGACTGGAGTCCAGAGGCAAGAGGGCGGAGGGTGTTTTGTTCTGTTTTTTTTTTTTTTCCCCCAACTAGCACACATGATGAGCTTAATTCCTTCCATTATTCTCAAATACGGGCAAGCTATAAATTAGACAGAACTCCTTCTGTTTGCCGCTCTTATACCTCTATAAAACCAAAACAAAATTAAAGATTAAATACAAACAAAACCATAAAAACTATAAAAGCCCAATTAAAAGCACAGATTTAATGTGACGGGGATGCTGTGCTTAAGCTTAAACGGCATCTCGAGAGGAGGCTCCCGGGGCTGCTGTGTCCAGGACATTTAGCCCTGGCAACCCTGTTCCACTGCACCCTGTGGAAGCCTCTCCTCTCACGTCAGCTCCCAGGACCCCGGGAGTGTCTGCCTCCCAGGACAGGCTGTGGCCCTTCTTAGAAGGACAAGTGTTTTTATACATACAGTCCCCTATTCTTGGCTTACGATCTATCCTGACCCCAGCACGGTGCTAGCCACAGTACTCTCTAGAAAAGAATAAAATTCTAAAATTATTAGTGAGACTGAGAGGAGTTCCAAGAATACATGCTTGAAACCAGTTTGAGAAGCCTTTAAGAATGAAGAAGAGCTTGGAGCCATGGTTTTAGCATGGCCTCGTGAATCTTTTGGGGGGTTTGGCACAGGTTTGCCTTTCTGATCCTTGGTTTTCTGTCTATGAAACTAAAATTAGTAAAAAAAAAAAATACTTGCACCTTAGATTTGTGGGTGGGTGGTATTAAGTAAATTATTACATTGGATATCATTGTAAGTTGAATAGTGTACTCCACAAATTTTTGTTCCCCAAGAAGCGTATTTGGAAACTGGGTCTCAGTATATGTAAGCAAGTTCTTATCTTAGGGCCACACACATAGACGACTGCCATGGGAGGAGAGGCACAGAGGAGGAGAAGTTGTCCACAGGGAATTCCAGGGACTGCTGGGTAGAAGCCAGAGGAATTGAGTAAGGTAAAGAACAGAGTCTCTGGGCTCTTCCAAAGGAGGCCACTCACACTTCGTGTGGGTTTCTAGGTCATGAACCAGTGACACCTGCTGTTTTCAAGGATGTTCATCCTGCAGCCCGAGAGCATACACAGTCAAGGAAACCATGATGAACCGTCAGCAACAAAATCCTAACTCACTTAAAACAGTAGGAAATATTTTTCTGGTTTTTTTTATAACTCAATTAAGTGTGAACTTTGTGTTTTGGTAATGTCAAAAGGTTGGGTGTGGGCTAGTGGGATTGCTCAGTGGGTAAAGGCTCTTGCCACCAAACCTGATGCCCTAAACTTGAGTCTCCAAGCTCACATGGTGGAAAAGAGAACTGATCTGCCCAAGTTGTCCTCTGACCTCCACACATGCTAAGGCACACACTGGAACACACCACACACACACACACACACACACACAATTAATAAATGTTTAAAAATTAAAGGTGTATGCACCTACAAGCTACCCAACTTGTTTCACTTTGTTCCTGAAGGCAGGAAAACCAATAAACCCACACAACCAGTCTTGACCAAATACTTGGTGACCCAAGTAACAAGAGCTCCATATGAGGGTCTGAGCATCAAAGAACAGTGTGACACTCACACAGAAGTCTCTATGACCTTCTCTGCGACTCCACCCAGGCTAGCCCCACTGACCTGTGTAATCTCTGCCATCATAATGGACCCAAATGGCACAGCACTTTCCAGTGTAGTCCTGCGGATCACCTCAGTCCCTCTCAACACGACCCTACAGGAGATCTAAGAAGAACATTTGTTGTGTATTGACCAAGAAATCCTCCAGAGTTGATTGGAGGATTAAATTCTAATTAAATTCCTAAATTCAGGTTTGGTATACCAGATTGGATCCCCAAAGAAAACAAACAAACAAACAAATGACATCCGTGGGGAAACTGGTGAAACCCATATAAATTCAGTGACTTGGCTCATAGTGACGTGCCAAGGGTCGTTTCTTGTTTTCCACCAGTATGACATGTTACCGGGGAAATGGGTGAACAGGGTGTGTAAACTCACCACCACTCACCACCATGTGCACACAATCTTTCTTTGCATTTCAGTCATCAAAAAAAAAAAGGTTTTTTTGTTTCATTTTGCTTTGTTTTTAGTTATAGGAAGGACTCTGCAGTTGATACAAATGTCACACTGGAATGTCATCAAGTAACCATCTCAAACTAAAATGTCTTCCAGAGAGAGGGGGAGAAAGAGAGAGAAAGAGCACCTTTGCCTTCCCATCCACGTTTTGTTTCTTCTAAAAAGCTGTAATTAATGTTTCTCCATATATTTATGGGGAATAGGAATTTAGAATATGTATACAATTTAAAGGAGAGAAAAATATCTCACCCATGGTCCCAACATCTAAAGGCACTCCTGATATGCATGCTTGGCTATCCCCAAAGCAAATGCATGTGCTGTGGTGTGTCCTAGCCATCCCCTTCCCATGCCTGAGCATCTGACCATCACTGAACATCATTCTGCATTCATGATGCTGGGGGCTGCTGCAGGCCCCCAGCTGCAGATCTCATGGGTACCAACTCTTCCCCGTTCCATAGTGTCTTCTCCCTACCAAGGTCACCTTCAGGATCTGTGCCCACATACCTGTGTACATACACATGACCACACATGTGCACACAAACACGTGTGAGTGCTCTTCACCTAATATTCATCCTTACTAGGAAAAGAGACTCAACCGGGAGCATTCTCACCGTCCTGTGGCCAAGGGATCCATCTCAGCTGCTGTTGTTCCACACGCATGCCCTGTGCGTCCTGAAGAGATTGAACCCAGTTCCTGGGGAAGTGCCTTCTCAGTGGTTAACACCGTTGCCCCTCATCTCCTCCTGAATCTCCATATTCCCTCTTCAATCACAACAGCATATAAAAGGCATCCCGGCTCAGATCTGGGGGTACCAAAGGCTTCCCTGAGCTCTTCATCACCTCCAGCTGTCAACCACTGGCTCGGCTCAGTGGAACATCTTGTAAGGATTGACCCCAGTCACTGTCCCTGTTTCTTCACTGTCTTCTCTGGGTGGCTTAATCACTCTTGGACATTTCTCACATTAATTTGCTTCCCTGGAGCCAGTGTTTATCCACTCTCCACCCCCACACCCATGCCCACTGGTTTATGTGTTCCTCTAGGCACAGAGCAGACATGCCTTGTCCTGAGCCAGCAAGGATACCTGGCAGATTCGAGAAAGATTGGTTGAATGAGCCAGAAAAGTGCACTCTGGAGGACTTCCCTCATGAAATGCAACAGTGTAAACCTTGCATCTTTCAAACAGTCCTGAGTGAGCGTATGAGTGTTTGCCTGCAGGGATGTATGTGCACCGTGTATTTGCAGTGCCCAAGAAGGCCAGAAGGAGGCATCAGATCCCTGAGAGCTGAAGTTACAAGCAGTTGTAAGCCTCCATGTAGGTGCTGGGAACTGAATCCAAGTCTTCTGCAAAAGTAGCAAACGCTCTTAACAGCTGAGTCATCATTCCAGCCCCTCAAATGTCTTTCCTAACCACTAGATTACATATGCTATGTGTGAAGGCTGATGTCCCCCAAAACACATTTGCTGAAACCCTCAGCTCTGGCAGAATGGTACCAGGAGGTAGGTGGGACCTTTAGGAAATGACTGGGCCATGATGAATGAGGCCTCGTGAACGGGACTAGTGGCTTAATTAAAGGAATCTTTGTGCCTTGGGAGGACACAGCAAGAAGTCAGCTGTTTGCAGCCCTCCGCACACCCCAGCCCTGCGCGCACCTTGATCTCAGACTCCCAGCTTCTAGAGCTGTGGGGCACAGCCTAAGACAGCCGATCCTCAGGAAGTCAGCTCTTGTCCTGGCCTCACACACATCACACCCAGGCTAGGCTTTGGAGAAAAGCTGAAAAGTCATAAAATATCAGCGCAGTAAGCTCCTCCATCCCCTTGCCCGATACACACGCCTGGAGAAGGGAATTTCCCAGACCCCATAACAAGTTAGCAAGGAAGGTCAGACGGTGTGATTCTCCATGATAGAGCAGTTCCTGTCCTCTAGAAACTTCATTAAGGAAATGTGGTTTAATGATCCTCAAGTGCTCATAACTACACTGAAAGGAAAAGAAGAAAGAAAACCTCACGCCCCGAGCTCTTCAGCGAAAGAGCTTTAACAAATAGATAATACAGTTTATAGACAAATAGATATTTTCCCCTCAAGGGCACTTGAAAGCAATCTATGTATTTTCTCCACTGTCCCTCTTTCCTGTGGAGTTTCTTAGAACACGGTCCTCAGAAACAATCAGTGGGGAGCTGTCACTGTTTACAAGGTCACAATAAACCCAGATGATAGGGCCTGGTGTGGGTAGACCTGGTTTGCTCCTAAGCACTGGGAAACTTGACCTGGGCAAAAGTGGGTAGACCCCAGGAGTGAGAGGATGTTGGGGTATTTTCAAAATGAATTCGCAGTATTGGCAAGACGACTTAGAGAGTAAACGTCCTTGCTTTATGAGCCTGATGACCAGAGTTCCGTCTCAGGAGGCCATTTCATAAGACCAAATGTGGTAGTTCCCATCTATAGTTCCAGCACTCCTATGATGGCCAGACGGGTAGTAGAGGCAGGAGAATTGCTGGAAGGCTCTCTGGCTAAGGATACTGGAGTAGGCAGCTCAGTAAGAGAGATCCCGCATCAACAAGGTGGAAGGCTTGAACCAACCCTTCAAATCTGTCCTCTGACCTCTGAATACATGTAGACACACACACACACACACACACACACACACACACACGCACACACAAATAAATAAAAAGTAAATTGTGCTCTGTAAGGATCAAACTACTGCTGAGATTATCTCTTTTTTGTTTAAATTCTGCCTGTACAACCTACCAAGGGCATGCATGAGGTGAGGGATCAAGTGTGACCTCCAGCCATGGCCTTCATCCACAGGGAATGTTCCAGAAGGTATGGCGGTGATTTGGGGTGAGGTATTGTTAGCATCCAGGCAAACATCCAGGCAAATGCAAACCCGGTCCTGCCCCATGGGTAACGGGCAGAGGCAGAGTGGCCACCCCTGCATACATGCATACACTCAGGCAGTACACTGGCCAGTCTGGGGGGTTCTATGGCTGGTATGCAGGTGTAAAGGTCCCTTTAAGAGACAAGCTCCACCCATCTCTCCCCCTCCTACTCCACTCCCTCTCCCCCTCTCCCTTCCCCAATAAACTTCCTTTCTGTGTAAGCTCTGTCTGATGGTGTATTTATCCCCCTCCCAGCCCCCGCCATGAGATTCATGGTCCCACCTTGCACCACATAACAGCCAGTATCCTAGCCCCTTCTTCTTTTTCCAGGCCCCAGCTCCTGGTGGAGCTTTAGAGCTCCGCACATATTTTAAGCAGGCTGTCAGGAGGGAGATGTCATAGCTCCATGTTAATAATTCCTGTAACAGTCATTTTTAAGGGACTTCCATTGACGTGGAATTGATTTCTCTAGCTGATTCGATGCCATGATCAGTCAAGTTTTTACGAGCGCAAAAGCAATCCCTTCTACAGCAAACCCAATTCGTATCTGTCATGCTGGTCGTGATAAGGAAGTCCTGCAGAAGACAGCCATTGTGGGCAGGCCCTCTCATGTATGATGCAGATCAAGCAATGTATAATGACCAAAACAAGAAGTAATATTGTGTAAATCCCCCTCTCCACTCCCCAGCCTGAGTGGGGCTTTTTCCGAGTAGGGAATTGTTTTGGACTGGAGTTATTAAAATCACAAAAAGCCCAAAAGACAATGCCTCAGTCGCCACCATGGTGGGCACTATCTGGGCCGTGTGCTTTCTGCTTCCCTCTGGCTCCTTCAGTCCAAAACGACAGTCTGAGCCTGCCTCTGCGATGTTCCCCGTGCTCCGAAATGTGACAAGGACCATAATTCAAATTTATAGTGGTGTGTGTGTTGTGCGTTTGTGTGTGTGCGCACGCGTGCACGCACACACTTTCCCTTTTCTTAGACCAGTAATGAAGTTGTAACTGCAGCATTTCTTTCATTACCTATTCATTAAAGATACAGACATGAAAACAGTTTCCATGGCAATGGCTTTGTGGATTCTGAGTACATAATAAGAATTTTATTGTTTACACTAAAGCACAGAAAACTGACGGGTGCTATTGTCCCCTGTAAAGTCTTAGTTAGCTTCCTGAATTCGCGACAGGGTGAAGAGCACTGTGGCCGGTGCTCAGCCTGGGCCAATGGGGGCCGGGGGGGGGGGGCAGTGTGCAGGGTAGAACCTTTGCAACTGTTGTGGCATCCTCCCTTCACGATGGAAAGGACATGTCAGCTACGCCTTTGCAGTGAGCTCGAACTTAAATATTGAAAGAGTCTAAGAAAAACTCAAACAGCGCCTCTTCTGAAGGTCCTGAAATGTTTCCATCCAATGTTTAATGTGAGAGCCCTTGATGCCCTTCGCTGCTCGTGTCTAGCTGTGAGCTGAGGCTGCTCGGGTTCAGAGCTGTGCTCTTACCTTGCCGGCTCAGCTTATCATCTGCAAGGGACCCGGCTGTTCTCTGAGTCTCGGTTTTCTTACCTGTGAAATGGGGGCCATCTGCACACATGACAAACATATGCAATATACACACATGTAAAGTATACATGAGTTGCACACCTGCAGAAGAACGCAAGCTTGTCTTCTGCCCTCCACACACACACACCCACAATGGCACGTCTGCCCATATGCATGCCCATGCACACAAAATAAAATGTATTTAACGGTTTTTTCCTTTTTTTTTTTTTTTAAGATTTGGGGTTTTGGACTTCAGGCCCTACTTAAAGGTGCCCACCTCCTCAGGACCTCTCCTGCGGCACAGGCTCCTACTCCTCTCACAGGCTAGCTTGCAGAACCTTTTGCCTCATGGGCCGCAGGTTAATCCCTACCCCTCACAAAGGTCCTGTTCTCCTCCAGAGAGCTGGAGCCTGACACAGGGGAAGGACATTTCTTTAAAAGATAGCTCTGGCTGATGAAAAATTAAATTAATTAAATGGCTACATGAGCTGTGTTCAGGGAGTCAGGGTTTTTATTGTGAGATCCGGAGTTGTGTGAGGTTAATTTGGAGTGGGGTAGCCTAGGGAAACCGAGACTTTAAGTTGATGTTAAAGAATTGAGGGAGGGAGTGACGCTGGCTGAAAACCAGAGAGGGGAGGATTGAGGACACAGAGGATTGAGGACACAATGGTCTGCCCTCGACATTTCAGAGGGAAAAGAAAAGAATACTAGCCAGGTTGTTTCGCAGCATGGCAGATGGGGAGGTGACCAGAGGATACCCTGCAGACTAAGGGGCGCTGTGTGGGTCTTACTTACAACCTAGCTCTTAGTCGCTTATGGTCAGCTGGGGTACAATTCACTCCCATGGTGCGGAGCAGGCTTCTAGCCTTCCAAACTCCATGCGCTCCCTGAGTCACGGCATGTCAGTGAGGGGTGTTCAACTGGGAAGACCCACTACCAAAGACTGTGACCAGACACATGTGCTCATGACCAGAAGTATTCCCCTAGGTCAGTAGTTCTCAACCTTCCTAATGCTACAACCCTTTAACATAGTTCCTCATGTGGCGGCGACCCCCAACCATACAATTATTTAACTTGCTACTCCTTAACTGTAATTTTGCTACTGTTATGAATTGTAATGTAAATATCTGATATTTCTGATGGTCTTAGATGACCCATGTGAAAGTATCACTCAACACCCCCTTTTCTGAGGGGTTGTGACCCACACATTGAGAACCAGTTCTCTAGTAGAGGTTGAGGGTGCAGGAAGCGAGAGAACGGAGACACTGAAGAGAACATCTCGTCCTATCCACTGTTTACCCGCTCACCATCCTGCTGGGGTGAGTAACAGAGAAATCCAAATTGACAGGAGCCATCCTCCCACGGGAAGGCAGGCAGGCGCTGGGGAGCTGATTGTGAATTCTATGGAGGAAAACAAGGTCCAGAGCAACCTTGATGGATGAGCTTGGAAGACACACACGAGCTGATTGCAAGATTTTAAAAGCCTTAGTAACCAGGACAGCTTGACATGGCCTTGAAGATGGAAACACAGACCAACAGGACAAAGCAGAGGCCATAATACAACCTGTACATAGATGGGGTTTTTATTGGGGTTTTGTTTGGGGGAAAGGGTTGTTTCTTAAGTGGAAAGGTCCAAGGCAAAGTAATCATGAAAGATGCTGGAACAATTTGGTTTCCATATGAAACAAAAAGCAGGTCACAGACTGGAAGGAAACACATAACTGTGTCAATTTATCTGAGGAAAGACAAGCATCAAGAATACACACAGAACATTTTTAACAAGGCAATGAATACACACAACCCAGATTTAAAAAAAAAAAACAAACCAGAAAGTCATTTGAGTAGACACTCTACTGAGAAAGTTCTAGACTGGAAGGGTACTGAGCCTGTGACGACACAAGAGAGATGCAATGTCACCACACACCTGCTAGAGATGAAGACCCACTGTGCAATGTCACCACACACCCGCTAAAGATGAAGACTCACTGGGTGATGTCATCACACACCTGCTAAAGATGAAGACCCACTGTGTGATGTTACCACACACTCCCTAGAGCAGATGAAGACACTGTGCAATGTCACTGCACACTTGCTAGAAATGAAGACTGTGCAATGTCACCGCACACCTGCTAGAGATGAAGACCCACTGTGCAATGTCACCACACACCAGCTAGAACAGATGAAGACACTGTGCAATGTCACCACACACCAGCTAGAACAGATGAAGACACTGTGCAATGTCACCATACACCAGCTAAAACAGATGAAGACCCACTGTGCAATGTCACCACGCACCCGCTAAAGATGACAACCCACTGAGCAATGTCACCACGCACCCGCTAGAGCAGATGAAGACCCACTGTGTGATGTTACCACACACTCTCTAGAGCAGATGAAGACACTGTGCAATGTCACTGCGCACTTGCTAGAGATGCACCTGCTAGAGATGACAACCCATTGTGCAATGTCACCACACACCAGCTAGAACAGATGAAGACCCACTGAGCAATGTCACCACGCACCTGCTAGCGATGAAAACCCACTGTGCAATGTCACCACGCACCCGCTAGAGCAGATGAAGACACTGTGCAATGTCACCACGCACCCGCTAGAGCAGATGAAGACACTGTGCAATGTCACCACGCACCTGCTAGCGATGAAAACCCACTGTGCAATGTCACCACGCACCCGCTAGAGCAGATGAAGACCCACTGTGCAATGTCACCACGCACCCGCTAGAGCAGTGGCGACGAAAAGGGCTGACCACACCAAATGGCCGCCAGGATTTCAAGGACCTGAAATACACTCTCATATGCTGTCAGTTGGAATATAAAATGATGCTCCCTTTTGAAAACATCTTGGCAGCTCCTTAGGAAGTTAAACATAGGCCTACCATATGACTTAGCCATTCCACCCCAGTATTTACCCAACACAAATGAAAACATATGCTCGCACAAAGACTGTACACAAGTGCTGGTGGCAGCTTCATTTATAATAACCAAAATCCGAGGTTGAAGAGGAATAAAACCACAAGCCACTTTAGGTTGTTGTATGAGGGAGATATGACATGTTCACATCAGACAACTATTCAACACTATGATGTGTGAACTATTGATACATTATAAATGAATCTCAAAATAACCACACTGTGGGAAAGAAGCAAAATGGCACAGAAAATACTGTGTGAATCTGCCTATGTATGGCTCTAGAAAACCTTCCATCGTCCACAATTACAGAAAGTAGATCTGTTCAAGGGTGGGGAAGGCTGGAGAAAGGAGCTATGAAGAGACAAGAAAAAGGGTTGAAGAAGTTGGCCATGTCTACGGGCTCATGGGTATAGACACATGCCCAAAGTCATTAGGTATAGACTTCAAACATGTGCAGTTTGCTATGTGTTAATCACACTTTCCTAAAGCTGGGGGAGGGAGGTTAACAAACAAAACAAAATAGAGGGTAAATGTTAGTTCTCTGCCGCTGTAACAAAATAACTGGGGAAGCCAACTTACAGGGGAAAGATTTTCTTCTGCTCAGGGTTTTGGAGGTATCAGTCCATGGTTGGCTCAGCTGCTCTAGAGGCTGCAGTGGGATAGAATAACATGGTGATGAGGGGGGTGACAGAGGAGGCCACCCATCTCCTAGTATGAAGGACAGAAGAGAAGGCAAGTCAGGTGAAAACGTGCCTTTAAAGGCTGTTACACATGCTATGTACAGCCTTTGTATGAGAGTATGTTTTCGTTTCTTTAGGCTAAATACTAGGGTGGAAAGGCTAAGTCATATGGTAGGCCTGTATTTAACTTCTTAAGAAAATGCCAAGATGGTTTCAAAGGAGAGTATCATTTTATAACCTCACTAACAGCACACAAGAATGTATTCGGTTCCTTGAAAACCCTCACCAGCATTTGGTGTGGTCAGGCTTCTTCATCCCAGCTAAATGTATTTCTTAGAACCCAAAGAGCTGTTCTTTGTCTACAACCCAGAAAGCAAGGAGTGTATACATCCATTCCTCTCACAATAGGACTCCCCTTTGGGATCCCATGGACTCCCTGCCAACCCTGGAACCTTTGAACTCACTGGTGCTTCTGCCCATGACACTCTGCTCTTTTGAGCTTCTCATTCCCACTTACTGACTAGTCCACTCTGCCAGCCACTATGCACACAGTTCCTTGCAGTTAGGGCTCCATCCTCGCAGGGTCTAACATTCCTCCAGAGAGTCCCAGATCCCAGCAGTCTACCTGCCACTGGCTCCTCCCAGCCCTTGTTCTGATTATTTGCATGCCTACCACAGGCTTTCCCAATTCACCTGCTAGCTCAAGGTCCAGACCATATGGGTTATATATAGGTTTGAAATTGTGGACAAGTGCTTCCATGGGCAGAAAATGAAAAGACACCACCACCACCATCACCACTACCATCACCACTACCGCAATCTCTTTCCAGTCCAGGAAGAAAAAAAATCTTTGCTTCTTCTACCCTTGAGCTCCTCTCCCTCCTCCTCAGTGAATCCTTTCTAACTATTTGCTATATTGCACATGTCTGCAACACAGGTGCATGAACACACACACACACACACACATACTTTGCCAAGCATTTGTCTTCCACGTTAAAGGGGAAGCCACTCAAGAGCCAGAATCTCAATTCTGTTTACTGTTTCGCCTTTAGTACCAATTATGGTGCCTGTGCACAGAAAATACTCTAAAAGAGCAAACCTAAGGAGAGGCTTTGAGCACTGACCCTGGGGGACAGGGTCTTTTTACTTCCCTCCTTCACATTATAGCCATCCTCAGACGATGCTTGTCCCTCCCTTTGACCATCAGACTATTGAGACAAAGGATCCCTAGTAATTGGAACTTTCCAAGGAAGCCACGTCGGGAAAGAGAGCGGCTAGAGCCCTAGTGCCAGCCAGAAGGAAGCGAGTCTCCCAGGAAGAAATTTTACACAGTTCTGACAACTTGTCAGACTTGCCTTGCAGGAGAGACTGGAGCAGAGACAAGGGTGAGTCAGTGGCAGACAGACAACACCTTGCATGCCTCGTGCCCTCCAGTCAAACCTCAACCTTGTGTCAGGACTTGGAGGATGGATTAGGGCATCTCGGGTCCTCTGTGTTTGGTCCTCTTTCCAGTATGACCACACTGGAGAAATCTCCTTCCCTGGTTTCACTCTTGTGTCTTTAACTGGTGCACTGAGGACTGGTAGCCAAGTCTGGCTCCTTAGGGCGCCCTGGGCCCAGGCTCTGACACTAGCAACCTGTGTTATAAATGCTGTCTGGAGTCTGAGGTTTAAACATTCAAGTTAAAGGTGACTGTGGAACACATTGCTTTTCGTCTAAGGCACCACAAGGGCCACTTGATAATGTTGATACAGTCAGGCTTGGGGTCCCCACTCATCCCCAGCCCACAGCCATTATGAGTACATCTAACCCCTTTCTGTCAATCATGCTCTGCAGAAATAGCCTGTCTGTGGGGAAAAGGATCCAAACCTGGGGATGCCCTCAAGAAGTGCTCCCATCACAGCACATGGTGAACAAAAGTGGCTCTAACATCTGAGAAGTGCTTGCTCTGGGAGAGCCTGCTACCTCCTCTTGCTGCCAGACCCAAAGGCTGAGTCTCCATCCCGACTCCTTCTCAGGGTGACCCTTCTGGGTCAGGCATCGGGCATGCATCCCCTTTGCCCATCCATCGTGGTCATAGTAACGAGGATAGCAACCAACATGACGGAGACATGTGCACTTTAATATCTCCATTCAGCAGCAACAACAATAAGCAATCACTGACTATTATCTTATGGTTTGAGGAGAACTCCCACACCTCCTAGCTCATGTAATTAGCAATAATTAAGTGGCCTGCATAAGCTATGTGATTAGGAAATGGCAGAGTTGGGGATCAAGTTCAAGTCTGCACCACCAATCTTACCAGTATTTTGCAAACCTTAGTGAGTTTTCTACACTCTGGCCTTTTGCCTAATTAATATTTTTCCTGTGATTGATTACATTTATAAAATGCACTGATTTTTAAAGTTCCATGTCATTCACAAATAGAAAATAAGTGTCACTAGACCCAAATAGGAGAGACTAACTACACAAACAAATCTGGTGAACATGGAACAGTGGGATTCGTGCTCATTCGTTGCCATTTTCTGCAGGGGGTTCCACGTCTGAGAAGGCACGAGGAAGCTTTCAGGGACTGAAACCTGCAAAGGGACTGAATGAGAACAACCCTGCCACCCAGGAAGCTAGTGGTGGCTACTGACAAGCCCACAGCCACCTGCCCAGCAGTCACAGGACTTTCTGTTGTTAGCCTTCCTGATGCACGGCTCCACAAGGAATGAGAAGTGCAGCTAGCATGACTATCGGAAGACCAAGGGCTTTGTTGCTGGCAGGCCAGGACAGAGCCCTGCCCCTAGACTTGCTCCTAGGGCTGGAACTCAATTGCCAACAGTACAGGGCTGCCGCATGCGTTGGTATGATTGGAAGAAGGCACAGGTCCCTTGAAGCTACTTGCCAGCAGTGAGCAGGACATAACTTCTGACCTGTAGCGCTCTCCAGCAAAGCCTGCCGAAGGATGCGTGCAAGGACACTACACTCAGTTGGCACCGGGTCCTGGATGAAGTCGGCATGATTCCAAAGGGGCGAGAGAAGAAACTGACATCATGGCCTTCCAGATCTCTAGTCAACTCTTGTCATTTCTTTGGTCACAGCCACAAGAAAAGTAACGTAGTTGGTTTTTTGTTCATTCTCTCCATATGCTCAGAGCAGTCTGTTGACTCATCTCGAGATTCTTATCTGTTCTGTTCTTGTTGGTAGGCTGATCTCAGCAACGGAGGTGTCCTGTATTGTACCCAGTGCCTCTGAGCAGGGCTGGGTGTCTCCATCACCAGTCAAGAACGGGTCCTGGGCAGTGTGGTCTGAAAGCCTTATTTGCAGAGAGGGTCTATAGTGGTCCAGAATCTGCAGAGAACTGATCTACTCTGCTTTGACAAAGCAAGTGACAGCTCTCTTGGCCTCAAGAGGTCACACATATGTCTCCATCAAAACTCATGATCCACTTTTCCACCTACCAAGACAGACTTCCATCATTGTTCTAGCCCAAAAACTGTCCTCTGACCTCTACTTGAGTGTTGTGATATGCAAACATGAGCACACACACCCCCCAAATAAATACATACCTAAGACTTAAGGAACATCAAGAAAGGGGGGAGATTTAAGAGCCAGAAAGCCAGAACATCGGCTCTGAGATAGTGTCTTCTGTATATGGCAAAGAAGCTGCACTCATGAAATTTCAGAAATGGGGTTGCTGAAACAAGACCTGCACAATGACGACATGCCAGTGTAGAAGGAGAGAGTCTACAGGCAATGAATGGCTGCTAAGGGAGGGAGAATCAGTCATATCCAGGCGTGATCTCCATAACAGGTTATCAAATCCAAAGTGGTCAACTCTAAACAAATACACATACAGCAACACTGATGGATTCTGTAGTCTGCATGTATATATTTATATGTATGTATATACATACTTATGTGTATGTCACATTGATTAAAGAAGTTATGGATTTGATAGGGTGTGTGGAGGGGACACAGAAAGAGATGGAGGGCTGTGGGGAGGGGTAGAAGTGTTTAAATACAGTACTTACACATGAAATTCCCAAATAGAGAACCACACCTCCAATGTGTACACATAAGCAGTTAGCATCATTTCAGAATCTGCATCTTGAGATGCTGCTTTGGTGTAAGTGAGAGCAGATGCGTACCTGTTGGGCTGCCGGGCCTCAGAAGTAATTTGCAAGTCGATGTCAGAGCTTAACACTCAGTGGAAACTGACTGCCTGAACCACCATCAGAATGTCACAATTCCATGGCGGATGTGATATTTGAAAATGGTTTGTTGGAGACCAGTGCGATGTTACAGGTCTTTCATCCCAGTACTCAGGAGGCAGAGGCATGTGAGTCGCTGTGAATTTGAGGCTAGCCTGATCTACATAGCGAGTTCCGGGATAGCCAGCGCTACATAGAGAGGCCTCAAAAATACAAACCTGGGGGGCAGTTGTTGTGAAAGTGATTGTTTTTGTTGGTTCAGACAGGAATTTCATTTTAACGAAGTACTGGGTCACTCTATTTGCGTGGAACCATGGCCTCTTCTAAAGCATTGGGTGTTTCACAAAATGAACCTGCACTGTCCTCGCCGAGATAAAAGTATTGATCTTATGAGCGCCACGGCCTGAAGACTACAGGTTATTAGAAAATAATGCAATCTTGTCTCTCTGTTTCACCCTCCTCGCCCCTAATGATGGCCAGAGTAGTTAATTAGCCAGGAAGAGCATCTCCATAAAGGGCAGAGGTCTGTACAGAAGCAGCCAGAAATCCCTGATCAAATTCTTTTGTTGTTATTGTTAGGATTGCCCCAAAGAGGTGGAAAATAAGTTCTTTTCTCTCGCAGTGCCTGGAAAGCATTTTTTGAATCAGGACTGTCAAGAAAGCATGGGGCTGGAGGTGAAAAACGAGGCTAGTGAATTCAGGTCATGTGGACTGTGGAGTAGAAGATGTTCTTTATTACAAATTAGCAAGAGTCTTCTATGGTTCCTGCTAGCTTCTAGATGCGGTTTAGATGACACGTTTCTTATTCTGGGTTGACTTTTATTGACATGATTACACTGGACTCAAAACCCAGAGACACCAAGCTGTTTGTTCAGTAGAAGAATTTCACTTTACATACAAAGGCTACAAAGTCACTGGTGGGTTAAAAGTAAGAGGTCAGGAAAAGATGTCTATGGACTTAATCATATAGTGTACATTATGGGAAAACTAATTAAAGACAGGGACTATTACAATGGAGAAAGATTTTTCATGATAAAAAGGTCCATTAATCAGAAAGACATAGCCATCCTAAATGTATTTGTACCCAATCACCAGAGAACATAAGAACACATTAGCAAATAAAATCACCATAAAGAACAGTAGGGGGTGAAGAGTGTAGTTATAGAAAACCGTTTAAATATTCCACACTTAGAAACCAGTGGACCAGGAGACCAGAAAAACGGACAACAGAGAACAACCCTACCAGTAAATAGAAGTCAGTGGGTGCTTTAACAAGCTATGTCGCAAAACTGAAAAATGAAAATTCGCTACAGGTAAACAGAAGGCCTTCTATCCACCAAAGGAAGTCTTGCTAAATTTGAAATTATGCATGATATGTTCTCTGCTATAAAATCATCTTAGAAATCAATAATATACACTCTATGTTTACAATACCCAAACATTATGAAACTAAATGGTGGGCTTCTAAATAATCCACATGGCGAAAAAGTAGTCACAGGAGAAACTGGAAGCTGTTTCAAACTAGGTGATGCTAAAAATGGGATGCAGGGCTAGAGAGATGGCTCGGCAGCTAAGAGAACACACTGCTCCTTCGGACAACCCGAGTTTGATTCCCAGCACCCACGGTTGGTGGTTCGCAACACCCTTGACTCCTGCTCCAGCAGGGAACCCAGCACCTACCCTTCACAGGCACCTGCACACACAGGCACACCTCCAGACACAGATTCACACACACACACACACACACATAATTAAAAACTAAATATAGATATTTTAAATAAAATATGCTATTTAGGGAGGGTGAAGTTAAAGCCTTAAATGGTTGCTTTAGAGGAAAAAAGTTGGTCTTGTCTTTTTGGTATAAGCATCCCCTTTAAAAATCTAGGGAAAATAAAAGGATTACTAAGGTAAATAGAAGAGATGAAATAGTAAAATCATAAACTGAAATTGGCAAAGAGAGAATAATAAACCAGTGGAAATAAATGAATAAGACTCAAAGCTGGCTCTTTGGAAATATTGACAAAATGGCCAGCCAAACTTTGATAGCTCGATCAAACAAAACGAGAGCTAGCATGTGATTCATATCAGGGGTGCGAGAGGGGATTTCACTCTAAGTACCAGAGAGACTAAAACATCAAAAAATAAATTCAAACAACTCTACGCCAGTAACTCTGGGGAATTATAAGGAGCAGAGAAACCCTCAGAAGACAAGGGTTAACCTTAATCCAGTCCTAGAAAGATGGCTTAGTCGCTGAAGAGACTGCTGTGCAGAACAGGAAACTGAGTTTGGATGATGGCACCAAGCTTAAAAAATAATAATAATCCAAGGTAGAGGAGGATGGAGACAGAAGGATCCTAGAGCTTGACAGCTGGTCCAGGGTAGAGGAAGATGGAGACAGAAGGATCCTAGAGCTTGGTGGCCAGCTGGTCCAGATAACCAGGGTTAGTGCCAGGTTCAATGGGGGGCCCTCTCCAAAGATAAGGTGGACAGCAACCAGGGAAGAAATTTGGCATGCGCGCGCGCACACACACACACACACACACACACACACGCACGCACGCACATGCACATGTACATCAACATGTACACACTACACACAGAGAAAACTTCCAAGACCACAAGAAACAATAGAAAATTTGTATAGTTCCATATCATTTTTTTTAAATTGAACTTGTAATTTAAAGAAAACCAGTTCCTCCTACAAAAAATACTATGTATCTAGGGATTTTGACCAACTTTTAAAGGTGGAATTCTATAACACAGTGAAAGAAAAACGCCTGAGGCACAATAACATTTGAAGAGTTTGAGGAAGGCGTCATTCTGAATTGGGGAATCAAGTGTCAAGTGTAAGCATTAATGGGGAGAATACAGACAGCCCTTACAGTCATGTGACCCCACACCTTAGTTGGTCTGTCCCACTAGAAGTACCTAGTTGTAAAATTTCCAACTGGTGGGCTGTTTCGGGCAGTTGGGCTTGAGTTCTGCTTTTCTTTACTGTAGGTATTTACGAGATAGTTCATGTTGAATTAGGCTTATGCTTGTAAAACAAGCAGATTTAGTTCCCTTTGGAGGCCTTGGTGCCTGCTCTTCACTTTCATTTACCATAACAATAGCAATTTTATTAAGGAAGCAGAGGAGGAAGAAATGTTTCCCAACACACCACAGGAAGTGAAAATAATGCCGTATTGCTTCCTTCTCTGTTGCTGTGATAAAATGCTATCACCGAAACCAGCTTAAGGAAGGAAGAGTTTATCTGACTTAACTGTTCCAGAGGCCTAGAGTCCTTAATAGTGAGGAAGGCATGAAAGGAAGCTGGCTGGTCACATTTTATCAGCACACAGAAAACAGAGAAAGAACAGGAAGTGAGGCAAGGCTATCCACTGTCAGAGCCCACCCCCATGACACACTTCCTTCAGCAAGACTGCACTTCCTAAAGGAATTACAACCGCCCTACACAGTACTGGGGATTAGGTGTTTAAATAGACAAGCCTATGACCATCGCAGACCCTAAAATCAAAACCAAGCAAAATGTAAAAAAAGAAAATGTCCATCACCTGCACAGACACAAAAAAATAAAAATAAATATTAGCAAACCGAATCCCTTATTACAAGAAGAGAACATTTTATCCAGAATGACTTCATATTGTACAATAAGATAATAGAGACTTCCGAATAACCTTCACCATGCTTGGTCACCAAATAGAAGCAAAAACTCAACTGTCTTTGGTTTTATTGACTTATTTCTCTATTGGTTTTCAATTTTATTGAATTCCATTTATAGCCTAGGAACACAAGGTTAATATAACATTTTAAAAATCAATCAATATGTTCATCGTATCATACTAAATGAAGAAGAAAACCATTTGGTCACATAAATAGATTTAGAAAACGCATTTAAGGAAATTGAACACCCATTCATGAGGAAAGATTTCATCCAACATTAACTGAAGGGACCATTCTCAACTTGATAGAAAGACATCTGTGGAAAAAAAACCTGCCATCAATATCACACCACAGGAAAAAGTACTAAACGCTGTCCTCATCAATTTTAGTCTGCTTACCATCGTCAAGGGTACCTCAGCCATGGCACTAGAATAATGACAGTAACTACAGTAGCCTCGCAGATCACAAAGAAACGAGGCCATCTTTATACTCAAGCCACAGGATTATCTATAAAGACTACAAGAAGCTAATATTAAGCAAATTTAGCCAATTCATAAACTATACTATTAAGAGTTTAAAAATCCTCACTGTAACAGTGAACAACCATAAAATAAAACATTTGACAATAGGATCAAAAATCATGAATTAATGATAAATGTAAGAAAACATGAGCAAGCTGTGTAAAAACAGTGGCAGGAGGAAGCAGGAACCTACTTTAAGGGACGAATGAACGCTGCTTGGGGATTGGGAGAGGAGAGAGTTAAAACTCTTGAAACCAGTCACATTCAAGAGCCTAGCCAGCTGTGTGTACGTGCATGTGAACTCCCATCTGCATATGTGTGTGTGCTTGCAAGTTGTTAAGCTGATCCAAAATTAGTATATAAATTCGTAGAATCTAGAACAGGGTTGGAAAACACATTCCGTTACTTTAAGATATTATGAAGTCACAGTTATCAAAGCAGGGCAGCTTTAACAAAAAGGCACATGCGGTGGTTTGAAAGAAAATAGCCCTCAAAGGGAGTGACACCGTTAGTGGGTGTGGCCTTGTTGGAGTGGGTGTGGCCTCATTAGAGGGTTTCAACTCAGGAAACCACCCAGTGTCTTCATCGATTTCCTGCTGACTGCAAGGTGTAGGGCTCTCAGCTACTCCTCCAGCACCATGTCTGCCTGCACGCCTCCATGATTTTGATAATGGGCCTCTGGAACTGTAAGCCACCCCAATTAAATGTTTTCCTTACAAGAGTTGCAGTGGTTGTGGAGTCTCTTCAAAGAAGGATGCTCACCTTACTAGACCTGGATAGAGGTGGGCGGTCCTTGGGCTTCCCACAGGTCAGGGAACCCTGATTGCTCTTCGAGCAGATGAGGGAGGGGGACTTGAACAGGGGAGGGGGAGGGAAATGGGAAGTGGTTGCGGGGCGGGGGCAGAAATCCTTAATAAATAAATAAATTAAAAAAAAAAGAAACCCAACTAAGACAGAAGTCAAACAGATCAATGAAATTGAAATGCAAGCGAATAGACACATGATTCTTTTAACTTGATCGAGGTACCCAATCAATTCAATGAGAGAATGAACAGCTCCAACAGCTCACACCCCCATCACTCACAACACACAATAGTTCATTTTGGAGGGCTGGAGAGATGGCTTGGTGGTTAAGAGCACTGTGCTTACTGCTTTTGCCGAGGACCTGGATTGTTTTCCAACCCCTACATCAGATGATTCACAACCACCCATAACTCCAGTTCCAAGGAATCCTACGCCCTCTGCTGGCCTCCACAGGAACCTGCACAGATGTGGTACACATAAACTCAGGCAACACACATATATAGAAATAAATAAATCTTTCTTAAAAAACGAATTTTGAGCCAGGCGGTGGTGGCACACGCCTTTAATCCCAGCATTCAGGAGGCAGAGGCAGGTGGATCTTTGTGAGTTCAAGGTCAGCCTGGTCTACAAGAGCTAGTTCCAGGACGAGCTCCAAAGCTACAGAGAAACCCTGTCTCAAAAAATGAAAAGCAAAAAAAAAAAAAAAAAGAATATTGAGAATATCTTCACAACATTTACTAGCAGGGACTACCCCCAAGAAAAAGGCCTGACAGGAAAAGATCAATAAATAGCACTTCATTAAAACCTAAAACTACATCAAAAGATACTACTATGAAAGAAGAAAAGCAAGCCACGGAGTAAACAGAGTAGGAGAAAATGATCTTAGCCCAGATGTCACTAGGTGATGTCCTCTTACGAAGTCACCTTTGGATGTGTGAGCTCCCATTGACTGACATATCACTGCATCCTACATTACTGTATTTAAAGACCCAACCTTTGAAATGAGCCACGTGGGCAAGAGGCATGCCCCAGTGGATGAAGTGATCGTCATACAGCATGGGGACTAAAATCCAGATCCAGTAAAGCTGGGTGAGAGGATTGCACTCGTGGCCCCATTGGTCCTATAGCAAGATGGGAGACAGAGGCCAGCTTTCTGGTAGCAGTCAGCAGGAGACTCTGTCCCAAACAAAACTGAAGGCAAAACCTGACACCCGGAGTTGTCCTCTGACACCACAAGTGGGCTGTTGTGTGACCCACAATCACACTCAAATAGTCTCACACAAATATGCATAGAACAATACACATACAATAAAAAAGAAACAAAGGGCCATACACAGATACTTTATAAAATAAGATGTATAAAGGGCACAGAAAAAGATGCTTAATGTCATTAATGCTGAGAGAAATGCAAATTAAAAGCTCAGGAAGAAACCACATCACAGCTTCCAGTTTAGCTGAAGTTGGAGAGACTGACAATAGCAAAAGGTTACAAAAATCTGGAACTTCTACAGCTCCCCTGCTTTGGGGAGAGGGGACATAAAATGGCATAAATACTATAGAAAATGTGTTGGTAGTTTCTTACAAATGAGACGTGTGTCTGCTCTAAGACTCAAGCATTTTGCTTCTAGGGACTTAATCAAGAAAAAAAATGAATATATGTCCATCAAAATGTTCCTGGAAGATTTGTTAATAAAAATGTGGGGAGAAGGGTAGCTACCTGTAGGCAAGTGACTCAATAAGCAACTCCTATTGGCCTCTGGACACAACAGGATACTTCCCGGAAATGGAAAAGAACTGACTGCCAATCTGTGGAATAAATAGATGAATTTCACAGCACTTTGAGCTAAAGACGCCAGAGATCTTTGACTTGAAGCACGGGAGTTTCCACTGTGTGATTCTACTTCCGTGACGCTGAAGAAGAGAGAGATGTAGGAGGTACAGATGGAGCCCACAGTGGCTGCTTCCAAAGACCAGCATCAGGGGTGGTGATGACTGATGGAAAGAGGCAGGAGGTGCCTCTGGGGATGTGGAAGTGCTGAGTGGTTTATTTGATTCAGGGTTACATAAGAATCTATAATTGTCAATATTCATCTAACAATACACCGAGCGTCCTGCATTTCACAGTATGTAAACTATACCTCATTTTAAAAATGTTTACAATAAAACATAAGCCAAAGCTAAGCCAAGACATTGGAAAGTGAGCCGACTGAGTAGTCCATATCAAATAATAGGGCAATAAATAATAAACAGAGGTGTATTTTCCTCCTCAACCCAGCCCCCCAAATGTCATATGTTTTTACAAGTACATTGTAGCAGTCTTTCAAAACACAATCTGTTCTTTTAAATAAACTGTTCCCAAAGTTAGAAAAGACTGCTTAAAGAGAAAAGCAAAGTAGGGAAAGGAAAAGGGAGGGAGGGGATCAAGGGAGAGTGTCCAATTCATTTTATGAGGTCAGTGTAATCTTGATCCCCAAACAAAGGAAAACACATGACTAGAGAATGCCATGCTCATTGCACTTATGAATATTGGTGAACTAAGCAAAGGACAACTGAACCAAACCAAATAAATGCAGCAAGCCTAGGAGTGGGGAACCATACCAGGACGGCAAGGATGGTTCAACCTCAGAATGTCTGCCAGTGTGATTCATCACATTCATGCATTAAAAGAAAACACACAGACACAGACACACACAGACACACACACACACACACACACATATATATATATATATACAAACACACATAAACACAGATTGTGTTCCTAAAAAATTGATTCCTAAAATATATATGATAAAAATAATGACCTTGTGTCTTTTTTTACTTTACAGGTTTTTAAAATAGTTTTTACCATAAAGAAGACATTTCCCTAACAGTAGAGATTACATATCAAAACTTACTATGTTTAATGAGGAAATTTTTCATTCATTTCCTCTAAGAACAGGAGCAAAGTGAGAATGTCCATCCTTCCAGAAAGGCTTCACATGGTGCCAGAGGCATGGGATTCTTTGTAGAAAATATAATTACCCACTTAGGACAAGAAGAAAATAACAGAATCATAAGACAAAATTACTACTATACTACTGCATTAGATATTTTAATGTAATATAAAATATCTAAACAACTAACTTACATTTTTTATTAAATAAATATTAAAATATCAAAAAGATATACTCATTTAAATAACAAATAAATGGCAGGACACTTGTCTAGGATACATAAAATTGTAGTTTCATTCCCCAATTATGAAAAAAATCAACAGGTAATAAAATAACTAGCTGAATTTTCAGCAAAGTTGTTATTACTATTTCAGAGAGATAGCAAGTAGTAGGAAAAAAATATTTCTAGAAGACGCTACTTACAGCCAGTTGTGGTGCACACCGTTGGCCTCAGCACTCATGAGGCAGAGGCAGGGGCAGAATGTATCAAACTCTGTGAGTTTGAAGCCAGTCTGATCTACATAATTAGTTCCAGGGCAGCCAGAACTACATGGTGAGACCCTGTTTCAAAAAAAAAAAAAAGTACAAAAGATATTACTTACAATATTAAAACAATGATAATGCATCTAGGAATTAATGTGAATAAATGAAACTTTATGGAGAAATCAAATCTCCAGTAAGTTGCATAAATCAGAAATTATGTAAATATAGGATGATGATGCTCATCCTATAAATATAGGATGACGAAATCTCAATTGTTCCCCCAAATTGCTGTATAAAATTTGAATATTCAACCTGAGAAGTGGCTCTTCAAGTGGAAGGCGGGAAAATGGTGGACTCCTCGGAGTGGGGCTCGGGGAAGCCCACAGCCACTGGTGCCCTCAAGACAAAAGGAAGAAGAGCAAAAGGAGGAAGAGTGGTTGAGTCCAAATACCTGCAATATGAGAAGAAAATTAAGAAGGCTTCTGTGTCTGCTGGAGGGAAGTCACCAGAGGGAAGAAAGACCAGCACATTGCAGAAGATCAAAGACGACGGCCTGATGATGGGAACAGGAGGCCTGCAGTCCACCATGCTGGAAGGGCACAGCACAGCCCCGCCCTACCTAGACCTTTCATCCATCAAAGACAAGCATGTTCAGGACGGCTCCGCAGCTAGACAGGACAATGTCAAAGAAAGCTGAGTCCACATCCTTTACCACTCAGAAAAAGACACGCCTTCCCAAGAAGAGACAGGATCTGCAGGAGACCATGGACAGGATGGAGTCGCAGACACTGCTGCTGACCCTGCTCTCTGTGAAGATGGAAAACAACCTGACTCTGCTGGAGGAGAAGGCTGAGAAGGACTTGGCGGCCATATGCTGTGAGAAGGAGAGTCTACAGCGGCGGGTGCTGGAGCCACGGCGCCAGCTACTGCTCCAGCAGAAACATCAGGAGCTGGCTACCATCCTGGATGCCCAGATGGAGGTGTTGGGCCCTTTCCAGGCTGTAGCAAAGCCCTTCGAGGAGCAATACAAGACACTGGCCACAGCCTTGGACATCACTCTACATGAGCTGCCTGTGCAGGCCATCCACATGCAGAGAAGTGGGCAGGAACTCCTAGATGATCTGGAGCTGGCCCTAAAGACCTTCCTGCAGCTCCTGGGCGAGCTGGGCATCTCCTCCCCGGACGCCAGCACACAGGTGTCATGCCTGCTGGAGGAACTCAGGGACTTGATTACCAAGAAGGACCTAGAGCTCTACAGGATCTTTGGTCAGGTGCTGGAACTTTCCTCCCAGGCCAGCAAAGAGGCAGCCTTGATAAACCAGGAAGTCTGGGAAGAGGCCCAGAGCACCCCAACCTGCAGCCAGTGGTACTTCGGTCCAGACGCCCTCGGGGGCCCACAGCCCCCTCCCAGGACAGGACTAATCCCAGTGTAGGCCTCACCCCACTTTTCGCTTGTCTTCGTTCCCTCTGGGCCTTTACCTCATAGATTGAAGGACGTTCCAGCCATACAGTTTTCTGAAATTTTTGTGCACTTTTCTTTTTCTGCATTTTCCACTTGGGACATCAGCAGCATTTGTGGGTCTGGGTTTTGGTTTTTTGAGACCGAGTCTCCCTGTAGAGCCTGGCTGTCCTGGAACCAAGTGACTGTCGGTGTGGTGATACGTGCTTTTAATCTCAGCACTCCAAGGCCAGCCTGGTTTACTTCCAACCAGGAGTGACTTCCAAGACAGCCAGGGCTACACAGAGGAATCCTGTCTTTAGAACAAACTGATAATAAATTCTGATTGACGTGTGAAAAAAAAATTTGAATACTCACACTTTCTGACATGGTTTAGGAAATTCGACTAGTAATAGCTTAAGTTAACTCTGAAAGATCAAGACTAGCATTCAAATAGATCCCTACAGAACTGGAGAAACAAAAGCCTAGCCATGTCATAAACACAACAGACTAGCAAAACATAGAAAGATGTGAAAGTAGGTGCAAGCCTGCAGTAGGCGAAAGAGCCGCTGTGACTCCTCCTGAACAGGACACGAGGTCAATGGAGAGGCTTTGGTACACATGTTCACAGAGTGGAGAAGAAGAAAATCAGGTCAGGACAATAAAATCAGAAGCTTTGGGGGCTGTGCAAAGTGAACAATTATCTAATAGAGCTTAATCACATTGAAAGCAAGAGTTTCCAGCCCATGAAATATAATAGGACAGAAGTTAAAGAAAGATCACAGAATAAGAGAAATTATTTGTGGTGCCTTGAGTCAGTAAGAGATGCCTGGGATAATCAAGGAAGTCTTGACAATTGGAAGTAGAAGGCAGCCTCATAGAGAAATAGGAGAAAAATGAAAACAGAAGAGGCAGCCCCAAAGGCCAAGAAACACAAAGACGCCCACACTTTTCATAAGCAGAGTGGCAGTTACAACCGTGATGACATGCGACTCTGTGTCCAGGAAGCTGCTGATCTGGGTACGAGCCCCGCAAGGAATGTGGATCCAGGCCATTTTCATCATGTACACTAGTCAGAGTGAATTAAACAGCACCCAGTGTAGCAGCCTCTGGCTCTTCTTCATCACAGCAACTGTGTACGAGCCCTGTGATCCTACAGTGTCACTCTAGATAGACAACCCCAGTCTCAGAAGCAGAGATTGACATGTTCAGGTTGTTCCCACAGGGGCAGCTGCCAGACGTGGGTTATTAGAAGCAGTGGGAAGAGGAAGCCAGTTTGGGGTGCCAGCACCAGAAAAGTGGATAGCTAATTTGGCATCTCATAGAATGTTCTGGAATTAAAAGCAATGACCTTTAGCAGTGTGGGTGGTATTAACGCCACTGCTCAGGGAAGAAAGTAAGGGACAGAAGAAGTGATGTGGCCCAGTACCATCTACAGCGAATAAAATTCACACACACTAAATAGGAACATGCTCTTTTGCAAGAATGAGTACAAAGGATGACAAGCAAGATGGAAAAATTGCAGAAGTATTCAATGTGTTAGAAAGGGGACTGGTGGCGGGGCTGATAATTAACCAAAGAGGCAAGAGAAAGAGAAAGAGAGGAGGCAGTATGCATGGAAAACATTCTATACACACACACACACACATGCACACAAACTCTCACACGCAAGTACACACTCACATGCGTACACACATTCACAAACACACATGGACTCACATGCACGTGCACACACGCACTCACAAACATACTACCAAGCACTCACACATTATGTGTACACAAAAAAATCATACATGCATGAACTCACACAGGCACACACGCACTCACACATACATGCATACAAATACTCACTTTCACAATGCACTCACACGTGTCTACACAAACATACACATGCACACACTTTTACTTACAAATACAGTCATGCTCAAGAACATTCAGAAGCAACTTGTAGTCATAGCCGCAAGAGAACAATCCACTGTGGGATAGCCACTAAGTAGATGAAGACGGTATGGAAATTTTGGGAAGGCTTACCATATGGTGTTGGATTTTTTTTTTAAAAATGAAGTGAAAGTTATACCGTAGTTACCAATATGAGTGTTTTTAAGAACTACATCCACACACACATGGGAAGTGAAGGATCAGGAGGGGAAATTACAAAGCTGGAGCCCATGCTGTGAAGAGGGTGAGCTCAAGAAAGACTTCCTGCACACACTCATGCTCACACCCAAGAGTATTTTCATGTTCACTGTCTCACACTTTGTAGTCTACATGTTACTTCTTTTCCCCTTTAAAATGTTGTACAGATCATTTACAAAGACAGAAAAAGAAGGTTCTTTCTTTAAATATTGTATTTATTCTTTGGCAAGTGCATACATGTATGTAGTGTAATGTAATCATCCTTCCCACGTTACCCTCTCTTAGCCCCTCCCACTCCCATTTAACCCTTTCTTCCTTCCAACAAACCCTCTACTCCCCTGGCTTTTGTGTATGACTGTGGTGGTTTGAACTAGAATGGCTTTCAGAGGCTCACACGTTTGAATACATGGTCCCCATTGGGTAGAACTGTTTGGGAAGGATTAGAAGGCATGGCCTTGTTGGAGGTGTATCACTGTGGGTGAGCTTTAAAGTTTTTCAAAATCCCACACCATCCCCAGTTAGCTCTTCGTGCTTATGAATAGACATACAAGCCCTCAGCTACTGCCTTGGTACCATGCTTGCTGGCCTTCTGCCATGCTCCCCACCATGATGGTCATGGGTTCTGACTCCCCAGAACCATGAGCTCCAAATTAAATGCTTTCTTTTATTAGTTACCTTGGTCAAGGTGTTTTGCTACGGTGATTGAAAAGTAACCAAGATTGAAAGGCACAGTGACTCACTATATTTTATTAGGGTTGTTTGTATGTGTGGGGTTATTCACTAGAGTGGGGCACTACCTCTGTGGCTACATTACTGAAGAAAAATGATTCCTTCCCCCATCCCTAAGTTTATGTTGATGGGCAAAGAATGCACACTTTGCCTGAACCTTATGTAAATCTGGTCAAGACTAACTAACAGACAAGTTGTCCCATTCTTCAGCAGGAATACTGATTTTGATATTTCCAAGTATCAGAGCTCTGAGTCGGTGACCTGGGTGGTGAAGGTGACCTTAGCTCTCCTGCTGACAGGTGAGGACAAAGGGAGTTCTTTGAAGTTTGCTGTTCTGTTTATGGAAACCTTAATGGTAGACAGCCAATGAGTCCAAAATTTAAATCTGGGGGCGGGGAGATGGCTCAGTTGGCAAAGTGTCTGCAAGCATAAGGAACTGAGTTTGATTCCCTAGTGCACAAGTTAAAAAGCCAAGCATAGTGGTGAGAAGCTATGATTCTGGTCCCAGGGAAGTGGAGACAAGATGATCTCTGGGGCTTGCTGACCAGTCAGTCAAGTTAATCAGTAAGCTACAGTGTTGTATTAGGCTCCTTGTTCATCCCAGCCACCCAGAACCAAAATAATCACACAGAAACTATATTATTTAAAACACTGCTTGGCCCATTACCTCCAGCTTCTTATTGGTTAACTCTTAAATTACATCTTAATTTAACCCATTTCTATTAATCGGTGTATTGCTCCAGCAGCAGCACTATGTGGCTTCTCCCTGACTCTGACTCCTTTCTCCCAGCATTCCGTTCAGTTTTCCCTTCCTAGCTCTACTCTTTTGCCCTATCACAGGCCAAGACAGTTCTTTATTAACAGCATACACAGGAGAATCCCACATCACTGCAGGTTCAATGAGAGATCTGGCCTGAAAAAATAAAGAGGAGAGGAGTTGTAGGGATGGCTCAGTGGTTAAGAACACTCACTAAGGAGGTCTGCAGCAACTGGAGAACTTTGGAGAGGCGAGCTGAGAGGTGAGCAGTCGCTGGGAGCGTGGCACAAGCTAGCAATCAGAGCAGCAGCTGGGAGTGACAACAGCAGGTTCCAGAAGTTCCTCTAGGAAAGAGCGCTTGAGTCCCAGCCAGCATCCACTGCCATTCTATAAAATACCCTGCCACTGCACTGATCATCAGACTTCAGCCCCTGCCTGAACCTAAAGGAGCGATCACTTGGAGGAGTGACCACTGGAGCTGTGGCCCCACGTGCACCTTAAAGAATGACCATCTGAGCTTTGGACCCACTTGGACATGAAGAAGCAATGACAGGAGGCTCTGCTCTGCCTGCACCTGAAGGAGCATTCAATGGAGTCACAGTCCCCAACTGCACCAATTGGAGGAAGAGGGACTCCCTGAGCACAGGCTCCATCCACCTATACTGATTGGAGGAAGAGAAGGGTAGACAACAGGTAATAACACACTGAACAACATAAAGAGCAATATGGCACCACCAGACACTAGTAGTTCTACAAGACCTGAATATTCCAACACAGATGAAGCAGAAGAAAATGACCTTAATAACTTTATGAAAATGATTGAGGTCCTTAAAGAGAAAATGAAAAATTCCCTTAAAGAAGTGGAGGAAAAGACAAACAAAAGATTGGAAGAAATCAACAAATCCCTTAAAGAAAAAGCAATCAAACAAGTGAAGGAAATGGTTTAAGACTTGGAAACTGAACTACAGGCAATAAAGAGCACAAACCGAGAGAAATCTGGAAATGGAAAAGTTTGGGTAAACAATCAGGAAACACAAATGCAAGCATAAAACAACAGAATACAAGAGATGGAAGAGAGAATTTCAGGTGTTGAAGATACAATAGAGGAAATAGATTCATCGGTCAAAGAAAATGTTAAATAGAACAAATTCTTCACACAAAATATCCAGGAAATCTGAGATACCATGAAAAGACCAAACCTAAGAATAACAGGGATAGAAGAAGGAGACATCCAACTCAAAGGTACAGAAAATATATTCAACTAAATCATAGAAGAAAACTTTTCTAACCTAAAGAAGGATATGACTATGAAGTTACAAGAAGCTTACAGAACACCAAATGGACCAAAAATGTCCCCTAACCATGTAATAATTAAAACACTAAACATACAGAATAAAGCAAGAAAGTAAAAGCTGCAAAGGAAAAAGGCTAAGTAACATATAAAGGCAGACCCATCAGAATTACATTCAACTTCCCAATGGAAACAATGAAGTCAGAAGATCCTGGACAGACATTACGCAGACACTAAGATCTCGGATGCCAGCCCAGACTACTATACCCAGCAAAGATTTTAATCGCCATAGATGGAGAAAATAAGATATTTTATGACAAAACCAGATTTAAACAATACCTATCCACAAATCCAGCCCTGCAGAAAGTACTAGAAGAGAAACTCCAACCCAAGGAAGTCAGCTACATTCACAAAAACACAAGCAATAATGATTTCACAGCAGCAAATCCCAAAGAAGAGAAACACATAACACAATGCCAACAACAACAAAAACAACAGACACTAGCAATTAATATCATTAATATCCCTTAATATAAATTGACTCAATTCACCTATAAAAAGACACAGGCTAACAGATTGGGTGCGAAAACAGAATCCGTACTTCTGCTGCATACAAGAAACACACCTCAACCTAAAAGACAGACATTACCTCAGAGTAAAGGGTTGGAAAAAGATTTTCTAATCAAATGTACCTAAGAAACAAGCTGGTGTAGTTATCCCACTATATAACAAAATAGACTTCAAACTAAAATCAATCAAAAGTGATGAAGAAGGACATTTCATATTTATCACAGGAAAAAAATTCATCAAGATAAAGTCTCAGTTGGGAACACCAAATACAAGTGCACACACATTTGTAAAAGAAATATTACTGAAACTTAAATCACTTATTAAGCCCCACACACTAATAGTGGGAGACTCCAACACCTCTCTCTCACCACTGGACAGGTCTACTAGACAGAAACTTAGGAGAGAAAAAAAAAGAGACTATAGATATTATGACTCAAATGGACTAAACAGACATCTATAAAACATTCCACCCAAACACAAAAGAATATACCTTCTTCTCTGCACCTCATGGAACCTTCTATAAAATTGACCACATACTCAGTAACAAAGCAAATCTCAACAGATCAGAAAAAATTGGAATAACCCCTTGTGTCTTATCAGATCACCATGATTTAAAGTTAGAAATCAACAACAACACTAATTGCAGAAAGCCCACAAACTCATTGAAATTGAACAGCGCTCAACTGAATCACCACTGGGTCAAGGAAGGAATAAAGAAATTAAAGACTTCCTAAAATTCAATGAAAATGACTGTATAACATACCCAAACTTATGGGACACAATAAAAGCAGTGCTAAGAGGAAAGTTCATAACACAAAATAAAGAAGCTGGAGAAATCCAACACTAGCAAATCAACAGAACACCTGAAAGCTCTAGAACAAAGAGAAGATGGTGGAAAATAATCAAATTGAGGACTGAAATCAATTAAAGAGAAACAAAGAAAACAATACAAAGAGTCAATGAGACAGGAGTTGGTTCTTCAAGAAAATAAACAAGATTGACAAACCTTATCCAAACTAACCAAAAGGCAGAGAGAGAATATCCAAATTAACAAATTCAGAAATGAAAAGGGGGACATAGCAACAGACACGGAGGAAATCCAGAGAATCGTTAGGTCATACTTCAAAAACCTGAACTCCACAAAACTGGAAAACTTAAAGGAAACGGACAATTTTCTGGATAAGTATGACATACCAAAATTAAATCAAGACCAGATAAACAAATTATATAGACTATAACCCATAAGGAAATAGAAACAGCCACCAAAACCCTCCCAAACAAAAAATAAATGCCCAAAGCCAGATGGTTTCAGTGCAGAATTCTACCAGAATTTCAAAGAAGAGCTAATACGGATACTCCTCGACTAGTTTCACACAACAGAAGCAGAAGGAACACTGCTAAACTCTTTTTATGAGATTATAGTTACCTTGATATTCAAACCACACAAAGACATAATTAAGAAAGAAAATTAACAACCAATATCCCTCATAAACATTGATGCAAAAATACTCAGTAAAAATAATGGCAAAGCGATTCCAAGAACACGTAAGAAACATTACCTATCATGATTAAATAGGCTTCATCCCATAGACACAGGGATGGTTCAGCTATGAAAATCTATCAATGTAATCCACCATATAAACAAACTGAAAGGAAAAAAAAACACATGATCACCGCATTAGATGCTGGAAAATCCTTTGACAAAATCCAACATCCTTTCATGATAAAAGTGTTAGAGAGATCAGGGATACAAGGAACATACCTAAACATAATACAGGCAATATACAGCAAGCCAACAGCCAACAATAAACTAAATGGAGAGAGACTCAGAGTGATCCCACTGAAATCAGGACAAGACAGGTTCACTCTCGCCATATCTATTTTATATAGTACTCGACATTTTAGTTACAGCGGTAAAACAACAAAAGGACATCGAGGAGAAACAAATTGGAAAGGAAGAAGTCAAAATTTCTATTTGCTGATGATATGAGAGTATATATAAGTGACCCAAAAAGTTCTACCAGGGAACTCCTACAGCTGATAAACACCTCCAATAATGTGGCAGAATACAAGGTCAATTTAAAAAATCAGTAACCCTCCTATATACAGATGATAAACAGGCTGAGAAAGAAATCAGAGAAACATAACCCTTCACAATAGCCATGAACAACATAAAATATCTTGGGGTAACTCTAGCCAAACAAGTGAAGACCTGTATGACAAGAACTTTAAGTCTTAAAGAAGGAAACTAAAGAAGATATCAGGAAATGGAAAGATCTCCCAAGCTCTTGGATATGTAGGATCAGCATAATAAAAACGGCAATCCTACCAAAAGCTATCTACAAATTCAATGCTATCCCCATTGAAATCCCAGCAAAATTCTTCACAGACCTTGAACAAACAATATTAAATTTCATATGGATAACAAAAAAATTCAGGATAGCCAAAACAACCCTGTATAATAAAGGAACATCTGGAGGCATCACAATTCCTGACTTTAAACACTATTATATAGTTACAGTAAAGAAAATAGCTTGATATTGGCATAAAAACAGACAGGTGGAACAATGGAATTGAATCAAAGACCCTGATATTAACCCACCCACCTATGAATACCTGACTTTGGAAAAGAAACCAAAAACATAAAATGGAAAAAAAATGCATCTTCAACAAATGGTGCTGACATACTGGATGTCGATATGTAGAAGAATGAAAATGGATCCATATCTATCACCATGCACAAAACTGAAGTCCAAACAGATCAAAAACCTCAACATAAATGCAACCACACTGAACCTCTTAGAAGAGAAAGTGGGAAGTACCCTTGAACACATTGGCACAAGAGACCACTTCCTAAATATAACCCCAGTAGCATAGAAACTGAAAACAACAATTAATAAATGGGACCTCCTGAAACTGAGAAACTTCTGTAAAACAAAAGACATAGTCAATAAGACAAAACGGCTGCCTATAGACTGGGAAAAGATCTTCACCAACCCCACATCTGACTGAAGGCTGATCTCCAAAATACACAAAGAAGTCAAGAAACTAGACATCAAATGACCAAATAACCCAATTTAAAAATGAGGTACAGATCTAAACAGAGAATTCTCAACAGAATAATCTCAATTGGCCAAAAGACACTAAGGAAATGCTCAACATCCTTAGCCATCAGAGAAATGTAAATCAAAACAACTCTGAGATACCATCTTATACTGATCAGAATGGCTAAGATCAAAAACACTGATGCCAACTTATGTTGGAGAAGATGTGGAACACTCCTCCATTGCTGGTGGGAGTGCAAATTTGTAGTGCTGCTGTGGAAATCAATATAGCGATTTCTCAGAAAATTAGAAAACGATCTACCCCAAGGTTCAGCAATACCACTTTTGGGCATATATCTAAAGGAGACACATTCGTACCACAAGGGCATTTGCTTTACTATGTTCACAGCAGCACTATTTGTAACAGCTAGAACCTAGAAACAACCTAGATGCCCCTCAACCAAAGGATGGATAAAGAAAATGTGGTACATTTACACAAAGGAGTACTACTCAGCTGTAAAAAATAATGACATCTTGAAATTTGCAGGCAAATGGGTGGAACTAGATTTTTAAAAAAATCCTGAGTGAGGTAGCTCAGACCCAGAAAAACAAATATAGTATGTGCTCACTCATAAGTGGATATCAAACATAAAGCAGAGGATAATCAGCCTACAGTCCACAACCCCAAAGAAACCCTCACACAGAGACAGATGGAAGCAGAAGCAGAGATCCACAGCTAAGCACTGGGCTAAGCTCCTGGAGTTCAATCAAAGAGAGGGGGAAGTGATAATTGTGAACAAAGGGATCAGAGATAATGCTGGAGAAACCACAGAAATAGCTGGACCTAGCTAGTAGGAGCTCACTGACTCTGGACTGACAACTGGGGAACCTGCATGGGACCAAACTAGGTCCCCTGAATGCAGATGACAATGGTGTGGCTTGAGCAGTATGTGAAGTCACTAGCAGTGGGACCAGGATCTAACCTAATGCATGAACTATCTTTGTGGAGTCCCTCTCTATGAAGAGATACTTTGCTCAACCTAGGCTCAGGGGAGAAGGCCTTGGTCCTGCCACAGCCAGGTGATGAGATAGACTTAGTTGACTTCCCGAGGGAGGCCTTACCCTCTCTGAGGAGCAGATGGGATGGGATATGGGAGTGGGAAGAGGAGAGAGGGGGGAATTGAGATTGGTATGTAGATAGATAGATAGATAGATAGATAGATAGATAGATAGATAGATGGACGAATGGGCAGACAGATAGATAGATGAAGACTCATTACTTTTACAGAGGACCTGGTTCATTTCCCAGGTGACCCAAGATCAACCTCAGCTCCAATTTCAAGGAATCCAGTGCCCTCTTCTAACCTCCACAGGCACCAGCACACACATGGTTCTCATATTACATTCAGGCAAAACACTCACAAAAAATAAAATAGTTAAATTTTAAAATGAAAATAAAGCAAGGAGCCATTGAAGAAGACACCTGACATTGAGCATGTCTGAGCAGTCACATGAACACACCCACAAAAAAAAAATCAAAACACAAGTTGAGTCTGTCTCCTGATGATGACTGTGGACACTCACCGGGGATGGTCACCATATCCTCAAGGCATGGCCAGTGTGGGGAGCAGGGACTTAGGTGGAGTTTCGCCTTTTCCTTGTTTAAATTTCTGCCATGATAGTCGTTCCTCTAGAGTCCACAGGGACTATGCTCTCCGAGAATCATCCGGGGAGACTATGCTTCAGTGTCTCTGCCTTCTCTCCTCTCTGGTGACAACCACAAAAGTGAATGAGAACCATTTCTACGGGAAGACATGAGTCTAAAGTGAAGGAGGTAGTGGTCAGGGACGGCTTCCGAATGATCAAACACTCCAGTGCGGTTCAGAGTCACAGCTGGGACTATTTTGTCACTTTCTAGTTTAAATTCTAGCAGTTATTTACAGAGATGTAGAAGGCATGCATTATGAATGAAGACAAAGCCGTGGAATTTAATTTGCCGAGGAGCTTTCACTGGCACTGTATACACTCCAGGCAGCCGCTTTCCCCAACGAGGAATCCCCAGAGAAAGAAAAATCTCAACCGTCATCCACAGAGGCAAGTCATGTAGCAGGAGAGAGCTCCATTTCTTCCTCAGGCCCCTGGTTTTCCTGCCTCTTCCTACTCCCCTGTCCCTCGTTCCTATCTCTTAGGTCATATACGGAGATGATGTCTCCCGGTCTTATCAGACATCTGTGGCTTTGCTTTGCTTTTGTAACTGTCAGGAAAAAAGAAATTACACAGCAGTTATCTGCCTGGGATCCTGTATTTAGTCTTTACTATCAGTGTGCTACACTATCCAAGATCTAACCCTTGATGGTAATAAAGAGAAAATCTTTTTAAGAAATTGATTGGTCATCACTGTCTATTCTTTATGGGAGAACAAAAATCTTCCCATTTATTACAGAATTATCGCTCTCGGGACAAAGTGTTTGAGGTGATACGCTAAAAAGCATGTTCTTGGGGATTTAGCAGAAGTAATAGCAGTGAGCCCATAAAGGAGCTTTGGATGCTTCCCAGTGAGGAGGGAAGGACCAAACCCACAGAGAAACCTTAAAACATCAAAGACAGCCATAGTGGTGAATGGCTTTAATCCCAGTACATCAGACGCAGAGGCATGAAGGCCAGCTTGATCTATCTAGTGAATTCCAAGCCAGCCAGGGCTACCTAACCAGACCCTCACACACACACACACACACACGCACACACGCGCGCGCGCACAGAGAGAGACAGAGTTCTATTTCAACAGTGCGAAGGTTGGATTAGGTCTGTTTGAATGTTTGGCACTACAAGGAGTGTTACAATCAGGACGTGTGGCCTTGTTGTTGGAAGTGTGTCACCATGGGGGTAGGCTTTGAGGTCTCACGTGCTCAGTCACGCCCAGTGTGGGACACAGTTGTCTCTGCTGCCAGATGATCAAGATGTAGAACTCCCAGCTCCTCCTCCAGCCCCATGCACACGTGCATACTGCCACAATAATAATAGACTAAGCCTCTGACACTATAAGCCACCCCAATTAAATGTTTTCCTTTATAAGAGTTGTCATGGTCATAGTGTCTCTTCACGGCAATGGAAACCCTAGAGCTTTGGAATTGGGGAGGCTTGAGTTTGAATTCTACCCAGAAAGCTACCACTGCACGGCAACATTCTAACCTTAAGGAAGCAGCTCAGTCTCTCCGTCTGCTCACCTGTTCTAAAATGCTGAGAGTGGGAACAAATGTATGGGAAAGACAGAGCGGGGGTGACCAGATCTACCAGAAAGGGCTGTTCTAATAATGTAAATGAGCCTAGTGCAAAATGCACACAGAAGAACTGCGCTAACGAATCTCGGCTGTGACTTTGACATTCCTGGGAAGAGGGCACCTCCGCTGAGGAATTGCTTCCATTAGATTGGCCTGTGAAGTGTTTTCTTGATATCGAAACAACATGGGAGGTTCCAGACCACCTTTGGCAGTGCCATCCCTGGGCAGGTGAGAAAGGAAGCCGAGCAAGCCGTGGTCAACATCCCTCCATCGTCTCTGCCTCAGTTTCTCTCTCCAGGTTCCTACCCTGGGCTCCTGCTTCAGGAGTCCTTCACATTGGACTGTAACCGGGGAGCTAAACAAGGCCTTTCCTTCTTGAGTTGTTTTTGATTGTGGTGTTTATCACAGCAACAGAAACCAAACTGGGACAGTCAGCATTCAAGAAACAAGCACAGACTTCATTGTTTTAACTGTTTGGGTGAGTGACATCGATTCAAGGGTTTGGGTCAGTGGTTCTTAAAGTGCATTTTGAGGAACCTTTAGAAGTCCCCAAGAGTGTTAGAGAAATTTTATGATGATAATGAAGTCATTTGCTATCTTCAGTGCCATTCTCCTGGTTAGTTTTGTCAGCTTGACACAAACTAGAATCATCTGAGAAGAAAACTCAATTGAGAAAATGGAAAACCAGACTGACCTATGGGACATTTTCTTTATTAATGAGTGATGTGGAAGGGCCCATCCCACTGTGGGTGGCACCACCCCTAGTGTGGTGGTCTTGAGTACTTTAAGAAGCAAGGTTAAGCAAACCATGAGGAGCAAGCCAGTAAGCCGCACCCCTCCATGGCCTCTGCCTCGGCTCCTGCCTCCAGGTCCCTGCTGTTTGAGAGCCTGCCGTGATTGCCCTCAGTTGATGGATTATGATATGAACTATAAGCTGAAATAAGCCCTTTTCTTCCCAAATTGCTTCTGGCTATGGCATTTTATCATGGAAATAGACATTACTGAAATCTCAGACAGGATCTGCCTTAGCAGAAAAAGAATGTGTCTCGGGGAATTCACCGTGGTATTAAGGAAATAGCTAAACAGAACTGCCCTAGAGAAGTAGAAAACCAAATATGGGTAAGGTTAATGGATCAGTAACTCAACTCAGCCCGCTTCAAAGAACTGCAGAAGAGTGTGCTTTCTGCACATTGTATCAATAGTTCAAAGCATACTTACATGATAACAAATCACACAAAACTGGACAGTCAAGAGAGCAATCAGTCAAAAGAAACAGACCCTCCGACAACAGAGAAATGTTGGACTTAGAAAAGAGACTCTCAAAGTAGCTATGGCAGCGAGATGCAGAGGCACACACCTGCGGGCCAGCTCTCTGGAGTCTGAGGAGGGGGAAATGAGAGTAGCAGAGACTCGCAGGCAAGCGGGTGAGACTCACAGTGGAATGCATATGGTAAAAGAAAGGGTTAATGAGTCCAAAGGCACACACTGGAAATCACACAAGTCAAAGCACAGGCAGAAAAACCGTAAAAAGTAGATTCTACGTCCTGTGGGCTCGTATGCAGCGTTCCAAACCACCTGTGCGCTGAATCCCAGAAAACAGTACGTGAGGCAAAATACATCTGAAGAAATATTAACTGAATTGTCTTCAAATCTTATGGTAAAAACAGAAATAGCAACTCATAAACCTAGGAAATATAATGAAGTCCAAAGGGAATTTGTAGAAAAACAATGACATCTAGACTTAGGCTTATTATAAATAAACAAATAAAGGCAAAATATTAAGACAGACGACTACGTAAATGTTAACCCACGCTCTGAAGGGATGGGACCTGTGAGCTCAGACTCTGGCTCCTCCGTTCCTACCTGAGAGTAAACAATATGATACTTCATTTCTCTATATACCATGCTCCTTATCTAAGAAATGGGGGTGATAATTGTATTAGGGTTCTCTAGAGGAACAGAACCCATTAAATGAATTCATTAGATCAGCGTACATTGAAATAGCAACAGCAGCTGTCTCTCACCTGAGAAACTGAGAACCCAGGCAGTGTTCAGTCCTTGAGGCTGGATGCCTGAGCAGTCGCAATATGGCTCCTCAGATCTAGAGAGTTCACAGAAAGCTGTTGTCTTAGTCAACACTGGAAACGCTGCGTCAACGGAATACATCAGCTCTGTGGCAAGAGGGAGGAGCATGTGAGAAAAAAAGCAAAGAAGCTCCCTTCTGCCGTGGCCTTCTTTCCTGAGCTTCTGCTTGAATGTGCCACCTACAGTTTTGGTGGGTCTTCCCACGTCAGTTAAGGTAATTGGGACAATTCCTCAGCTGAGCCTCCTTTTTCAGGTGATTCTAATTTGTGGCAAACTGTTATCACTAACCGTTAAAATAGTCTAAGTAGATTAGGTTATTCTGAGAATCCAAATAAACTCACATGCGTAAAGCATGCCATGGTGTGTGGCTGGCATACAGCTCCAGTTAGGTGAGTATAGTCTACTGTTACTTAATATTCTTCTGGAATTATCTGCTGCTACTATTAGAAAATAGGAAAAATAAAATATATACCTATTTAAAAAGAAGAAAACAGAATTATTTTAGATATGACTGTAAATCTAACATGAACTCAAAAATAAATAAAAGCTTGGGATGGCTCAGTGCCAAAGCACTTACTTAGCTGGTACGGGAGTCCTGGTTTTGATGAGCAGTGGCGCTCATAACTTCCTGACACTGAGACCCTTTAATACAGTTCCTCATGTTATGATGACCCCCAACCATAAAATTATTGTGTTGTTATTTGTAATTTTGCTCCGGTTATGAATCGTAATGTAAATATTTGATCGTGACCCCCCTCCAGGGAGGTTGTGACCCACAGGTTGAGAACCACTGGTTTAGAGGAATGCAGTGAAATCACAATAGAACCAAAAAACATAACATTCAAGATAAGAACTAATTGTGGTGGCTCATTCCTATAATCTCACACTCAGAGGATGAGGCAGGAGGATCATCCTGAATTTGAGATCAGCCTGAGCTACAGAGTGAAACCCTGCCTCAAACAACCAAAGAACCTGTTTCCTTTTTCCAATGTCCACAGAAGTTCATTTCTGACACTTGAAATACAATTTTTAAAACGATTTGGAAGAAGGAACTTCAGCGTATATAACAAGAAAAGAGACGGCGTTAGGAGACTAATGGTGAATCTCTTTGTCTTCGCAAACATGAGAATCAGGATGCTGACACAGCCAGAGCCAGACAAATGAAAGGAAGTAGGGTATAGAAAAACACACCTGAGGCTACAAAAGAAAACAGTGCCCAAATATGGCCCCTGAAATCAGCCAACCGGGACTAGATCCCTCAGTTACAATGTAACCTGGGAAAATTGGCAAGCACCTGTCCACTGCCTTGGCCCTGCCAGCTGGATGGATGCACTGTGAGTATATCAAAGCAGTCAGTGTAAAATTGTAACCAGAATAAAACAGTGGGGAAGAGGTTCATGGGCTTGGACACAGCTCTTCTCCGGTACAAACACCAAGAGGAAGGCTATTAATACACAAGACTGAAGATTTCATTACACAGACTTATTTAAGTTCTTTCATGTCAAAAGACACTATAAACAAGATTAAAGGCAAACTATAAACTGATCAAGAGATTTGCGAGGTGTGTGACAAGAGCTGTTAATTTGCAAATCCAACAATGTCAAACTAATAAAAGAATGGGCAAAGGGATGGAATATGTTCTCTACAACAGCACAAACAGCTTGGAAACAAAACCCAACTCGGAAACCTTCAAAGAAATTATAATAAGTGGTCTGAAGAGATAACCCAGCAGGTAAAAGCACTGGCTGCTCCAAGAAGACCCAAGTTCAGTTCCCAGGACCCATTTGCAGGCATCTCAAATGCAATTCCAGGGTGTTCAACGCCCTCTACTGGCCTCCATAGGCATCTGCACTCACACATGTACACACACACACACACACACACAGAGAATTTTAAAATAAAAATTAAACATTTTTAAAGAAACCATCATAAGACAGCCTTCTATACCAGTTGACAAAAGGATACTAAAATATTATGTAATTACGAGTAGAGGTTCCAGGCATTTCCATCTTGAGCTACTGAGAGTTAAGTAACCAAAACCTTGTCTTGGGAGAATCTAATTGCAACCGCACTAATGACGGTGTGTGTTGTCTACTGACTGCAGTGGGCATTGCCAATACTGGTACTGTTCCCTCATTAAACAGGATACTGGACCAGGCGTGCTAGCGAACACCGTCATTCTAGCACTCAGGAGGCAGAAGAAGGCAGATCATTGTGAGTTTGAGTCATTGTCGTATATGAGATAAATTTTTATAACTAGGAAGAATTCATTGATCTCACCATGGTCCTTTTAACGATTGCAGACACACAATGTTGCTCCCAGTTTTACATGGATTCTAAGAAGGTGTGTAGCAAACGCTTTTCCCACTGAGCCACCTCAGCCCTCTGAAGGCTCCTTACAAAAGGACCTCAGACCTTTTTATCATCGTTAGAATATTTGAACTTTTTGGTGATCTTTTCTGTAGCAAGCTTTCTTGTCAGACTATCTTTGGATCACTAGTCCCCAAACCACGACTCGAAGACTTATTATTAACTTTGAAAGTTTGGCCTTAGCTTAGGCTTGTTTTCAACAGTCCTTATAACTTAGATTAACCCATTTATATCAATCTACATCCTGCCTTTGGTGTTACATCATCTCTGTACTGCCCATCCTGCTTCCTCCAAGTCTAGCTGGTGACTCCACCTTTCTTCTTCCCAGCACCTTCTCTTCCCAGACACCCCACCTGTTCTCTCCTGCCTTTCTGTCGCTCCTCAGCTCTTTATTAAACCAATCACAGCAATACATCTTCACACACTGTACAAATACCCCACAACGTTCCCCTCTTTTTGTCTAAATAAAAAGGAAAGGTTTTAACACTAACACGGTAAAACTGTATATAATAAGAACAATTATCAGGTATTATCTGAATAAAACAGAAGGTGTTTGACTTACCAAAGTAAAACTATGGCAATTAGGACAATTATCAAGTAAGAATTATATTCACAATGTCCAGTCCATTTTCATTTGGCAAATTCAGAGAAAACACTCCATTATCTATCTTATCCTGATGAGTCCAAAGTTTTATACCTAAACTATTTTTATCAAAACTTGTATTATCATCCTTAAAATATCTTTTTAGACCTTAAAACATCTTTTTGGACAAACAACTTAAAATTTTATGTTCTTTAACCTTATAAACTTTACATCTCAAGCCAGACAGAGATGACACACACTTGTAATTCCAGCAGTAAGGAGGCAGAGGCAGGCGGATCTCTGTGAGTTCAAGGCCAGGATAATCTACAAGAGCGAGTTTTAGAACAGACTCCAAAACTACAGAGAAACCTGTTTTGAAAGAAAAAAAAACAAAAACAAAAAACAAAAACAAAACAAAAAAACCTCTTTACATCTATCCTGTAAGCATCTTTTCTGAATTTGGTAGCAAGGAAACTGTAACCATAAACATGGTCTTCAACTCCAGCAAAGTCCTGAGGAGGATAAAATATTACCTAAGTAAACAGGAAGTACAGAGCAAATAACTTGCATAATGACAGAAACAACAGAGCCGTCTGGCTGCCTGGACAGTCACCCAAGGGTCCTCTGCAACACTGGGACATCCATCTTTGGCCTACAGGCTTAGACTATCTGACAGACTTTTCGTCAAGCAGAAATTTTGAAGGACTGTCCTACCTTATCTTGTTGCCTTCTTTTGTGTCCTGCTTGTCTAATTTGGACTGTCAGCAAACGAGGCAAGGGTAGTTTCTTGCTCAAATGTCTAGGTTTGCCACATTGAAAGCAATGTAGGTTCTTCTATGCCCATCATCCCTTTTTAAGGTAAATTGGTGCTGCCAGGAGCAGACGTGTCTCGCTGTCATGAAAAGCCTTATATTATTAAAATATTTTAAATGTTTTATTCTGTATGTCTCTGAAGGGTTTGAATAGCATCTATCTATTTAAAACAGAAACCTTCCTTTTTTATTTACACAATACCTGATAATTGATCTTATTGTATACAGTTTTACTGTGTTCGAGTTTAAACCTTTCCTTTTTGTTTAGGCAAAAAGAGGGAAATGTTGAAGGTTATTTATTCACTGTATGAAGGTGTGTTGCTCTGATTGGTGTACTAAAGAAAAGTGGAACTGCCAGAGAGATGCATCAAACGTAGCAAGCTTTCTTGTCAGACTACCTTTGGATCACCAGCCCCAAAATAACAACATGAAGACTTATTATTTTTTTTTATTTTTTTATTTATTAAAGATTTCTGCCTCCTCCCCGCCACCCCCTCCCATTTCCCTCCCCCTCCCCCGATCAAGTCCCCCTCCCTCATCAGCCCAAAGAGCAATCAGGGTTCCCTGCCCTGTGGGAAGTCCAAGGACTACCCACCTCCATCCAGGTCTAGTAAGGTGAGCATCCAAACTGCCTAGGTTCCCACAAAGCCAGTATGTGCAGTAGGATCAAAAACCCATTGCCATTGTTCTTGAGTTCTCAGTAGTCCTCATTGTCCACTATGTTCAGCGAGTCCGGTTTTATCCCATGCTTTTTCAGACCTGGGCCAGCTGGCCTTGGTGAGTTCCCAATAGAACATCCCCCATTGTCTCAGTGTGTGGGTGCACCCCTCAAGATACTGAGTTCCTTGCTCGTGCTCTCTCTCCATCTGCTCCTGATTTGGACCTTGAGATTTCAGTCTGGTGCTCCAATGTGGGTCTCTGTCTCTGTCTCCTTTCATCGCCTGATGAAGGTTAATATTCATCAAAAGCAATCTATAGATTCAATGCAATCCCCATCAAAATCCCATCAAAATTCTTCACAGATCTGGAGAAGACAATAATCAACTTTATATGGATAAACAAAACACCCAGGATAGCCAAAACAATCTTATACAATCAAGGATTGTCTGGAGGCATTACCATCCCTGACTTCAAACTCTATTACAGAGCTACAGTATTGAAAACAGCTTGGTATTGGCATAAAAACAGAGAAGTCGACCAATGGAATCGAATAGAAGACCCTGACTTTAACCCACAAACCTATGAACACCTGATTTTCGATAAAGGAGCTAAAAGTATACAATGGAAAAAAGAGAGCATCTTCAACAAATTGTGCTGGCAAAACTGGATGTCAATCTCTAGAAGAATGAAAATAGATCCATATCTATCATCATGCACAAAACTCAAGTCCAAATGGATTAAAGACCTCAATATCAGTCCGAACACACTGAACCTGATAGAAGAGAAAGTGGGAAGTACTCTACAACACATGGGCACAGGAGACCACTTCCTACGTATAACCCCAGCAGCACAGACACTAAGGGCATCATTGAATAAATGGGACCTCCTGAGACTGAGAAGCTTCTGTAAAGCAAAGGACACTGTCACTAAGACAAAAAGGCAACCCACTGACTGGGAGAAGATCTTCACCAACCCCGCAACAAAGGTCTGATCTCCAAAATATGAAGACTTATTATTAACTATGAACGCTTGGCCTTGCCTTAGGCTTCTTTTCAACTAGTTCTCATAACTTAAACTAACCAGTTTATTTATCTACACTTTGCCATCTGAAGTTGCTTCATCTCTGTACTGCCCATTCTCCTTCCTCCAAGTCTGGCTGGTGACTCCACCTTTCTTCTTCCCAGCTTCCTCTCTCTCCCCATATGTCCTACCCATTCTCTCCTGCTTAGCTATTGGCCATTCCGCTCTTATTACACCAATCACAGTAGTAAATCCTCACACGGCTTACAAACATCCCACAACACTTTTCACTGAATGGTCTTGTATATTTTCCTTGGAAATCATTCATTTCATTCTTGTAGCCAAATTGATTGCCATAAAATGAAGCTGGGGATCCTTGGGGTGGTGTCAGTCTTGGCTTCATGGCCTGTCCCCACACTGTTTTTTGTGTGATTATTCTTCCTTACCTCTGGCCTAAGCTAGCAGGTCGATTGCTACACTGAGCTGACTGCTTCCCCAGAGCTATCTCTCATGCTCACTCATTAATTACCTCATTTCCTAATTTATCAGTTTTTCAGTTATCTGTTTTTATGCTTTTACTTTCCTAAGATCTATGAATTCCTTATTAAAAACAGCTTTTGTTTTTGGTGTCGTTTTAGGCTCAGAGTACAAGCGACTGCGAAGTGCAGCTTCCTTGTATTAATCCTTGGGTCTTTTTATCTAATCGAGCACTTAGCAGAAAACAGAGAGCCCAGGTTCTGTTATAGCTATGATTTTTAAGTCATATTTTATTGCATTTAGTTTGTAGATATTCAGCCTCGAGTTAGACATTTTGTTTCCTGCTCTGTTCACGTAAGTGGCCTACAGGCAAGTTTGGGGGTTTGGTTTAGAGGAGTTTAGGAATTTGTTCCTTTCATACTTTTGTTATTAGCTGTGAGACAGGTTGGCAAAGACCGTGGTGTTTTTCTTCTTTGAGGAACACGGGGAGCTTTGTGGGTTGGTTGTAACGCTCGTTCTGTGTCACTCACAGGAATGTGCGCATCCTTCCCATCTGACCCCAGGAGTTAAGTCGCTCCCTGCTCCTCACTCCCACTCTTTGTTCCCTACTCGGTCCCTATAGAAGAGTTTCAATGTCTTCCATGTCAATTTTATTTCCATTTGTTTTTCTTGAATACCTAGAGACTCTGCTTTACATAGTCTGATGATAACGTATCAGCTAGTAAAGATGACAGCAATTTTATCTTAATTATGTGCTGTATCCTTTGTGTTAATAAAATCTTTGGCACTGCAAGTAACTATGTCTTTTAAAAAATAGAAGCATCTCAAAAGGCTTTCAAAAATAAACATTGTCTACACTCTTAGGGGAAAAAAAAGTAGCAGTAAACCTGGCCTGATGGTGTAATCCTAACTACTTAGAAAGGCTGAGACATCAACACTGCACACTCAAGGTCGTTCTGGACAGTTTAGTGAGACCCTGACTTAAAATAAAAAGTAAAAGGACAGTTAAGGATGCGGTTCAGTGGCAGGGGACTTGCCCAGCGTTTTTGAGGCCCTGGATCTAATCCTTAGTATTGCAAAAATATATAAGCAGATAAGCGGAGGTTCAGGAATGTAGCCTAGTTGGGAGAGCATGTGTGAGACCTTTGGTTCATCTCCCAGCACCAATCATGTCCCTCATCACCAGCATCGCTTTCATCATCGTCATAAATGGGATCTACTGGTTGCTGTAACACATTTCCGCTCATGCCGTTGTTGCTGTTGGCATTAAAAGAAATGGATTTCATCGGACCTTTTTAAAAAATTATTGTTGTGTGAGATTTGTGTGTACCTTCTGCGTGCTTGTTGTGGGACATTTATAGGGTCAGCAGATAGCTCTCAGGAGCTGGTTCTTGATGGAGGAGAGTCATATTCTATCTGTTGCTTTCATTGGTTAATTAATAAAGAAACTGCTTGGCCTGATAGGTCAGAACATAGGTGGGTGGAGTAGACAGAATAGAATGCTGGGAAGAAGGGAAGTGAGATCAGACACAATGGAGCCAGCCACCAGGTCAGACATGCTGAATTTTTCCCCCCCGGTAAGCCACCACCTCGTGGTGCTACACAGATTAATAGAAATGGGTTAATCAAGATGTGAGAGTTAGCCAGTAAGAGGCTAGAGCTAATGAGCCAAGCAGTGTTTAAAAGAATACAGTTTCCGTGTAATTATTTCAGGGCATAAGTTAGTCAGACGGCCAGGAGCTGGGTGGCAGGAACGCAGCTCGCTGCTTCATCTACAGGTTCTCTCTTTCCACCTTCCCAGGGATTTCAGGGACCAAACCCAGTTTATCAGGCTTGCCTATCCAGGCTTTACAAGCTCGGCCATCTTGCCTGTAGCGTTTTCTTTTTTTCAAGACAGTTCTCACTGTGTAGCTCTGGCTGGCCTGGAATTCACTATGTTATGTAGACCAGGCTAGTCTCAGACTTAGAGATCTGCCTGCCTCTGCCTTCTCCCAAGTGCCACCACACCTGCCCCATTGTGACATTTTTCTATTTATCTATCATCGCTTGTGCTGCTACCCTCACCCCTTCTTGCTGGTCTCACCTCCCCAGACATCTTTTCCTTCATGTAAGTGAAACTTGAGCCGGTATCACCAATGACATCACCTAGAGCCTCCTTTCTCCCCTCCTACTGTTTTTGTTTTTGGTTGATTTTTTGTTGTTGTTCTTTATCTTCTTGTTGTTGTTGGTGTTGTTGTTGTTGTTGTTGTTGTTTTGAGATGTCTTTATTCTTTTTCCTGGGTCCACCAGATGTGAGAAAATGACTAACTATTTCAAGGGAAAAATGGAGTACTATTGGTGGAACAGGTTCAGAAAACCAACTTAGGAACAACCATTTACCGCCTTCTACTGCCTCGTCCACATCTTTTCCTTAGTAGTCTTTGAGATTCATATTTCAGCCTGTTTTCTTTTTTAGCTTTGATTTTCATTCTCCTGGTCCCAACTGCCCTTCCTGTCCCTCAGACTTCACTGTACCCTTCTGAATCCATTATGAGGCTGAGTTCCCCACCCCCATCCACCCTGAAGGATGATTGGCCCATAGTCACCCTCTCATACTGTCCGGCATCATGTTTTAATGTAGTCAATCATGAGTAACGGTTCTGTGATCACGTGCCCACCACCAGCCCCGTGTGTTTCTGCGACCTTCCAGCTCTGCCTTCCACCTTCTGCCAAGAAGTCACCATATCTGCATTTATTGTTATTTTATTTTAACTTTATTTTCATCTTTTTTTTTTACTTTTGGTTTTTCGAGACTTTAATCTTATCATCTTTTTCTCCCTTTGTTTTGAAACGAGGTCTCACTCTTAGCCCAGGCTGGACTGAAATTACATAGTCCACAATAGCCAACAAATCACCAAACCAAAAAAAAAATCTTCCTGCCTCAACTTCCCAAGCACTGGTGGGGTGGAGTGTGGGCACCAGCCTGGGTCCCTTTAAATAGCCTAAGTGCAATAAATCAGCCTCAGCGAATGGTACCTTTGTGTCTGTGTGGGGCAGATGAGCACACTTTGCTTTAGGGGTTAGCCTGTGCCATGGGAGGTGTGAGCAGCATCCTTGATCTCTGCATCCTCGTGGCAACCTTGCTTCTCCAGCCCTGACAAGCAAGTGTCTCCAGAACTGACCACATCTCATGGATGGCAAGATTACCCCAGTTCAGGAGCAGTTATGGGAGTACATAGGCAGGAAATGTCAGGATGTGTGCTTGCCCCTAATTGGACCTGATGGGAAATATGGCGGCCTTGTAGTTTTTGCCTTTTTAAGTCTCTGAAAAAATGTGACCTGTGGCCAGAGATGGACCTGGCCAGAGTCCATCAACCTGACCAGCATTTAATTAAAACTTGCTTCAAATTGACCCAAAAATTGTAAATAATAATAATAATAATAATAATAATAATAGATAAAAATGTTCCTTTCCTTGTAATTTTCAGGATTAAGAATAGTTTAAGTAACATTTTCCGAGCCTTCCCCACCCTGTCACGCCTTCTGGGGATCACTTTCAGTTGACACAGTTGTATGGAGAGCATCAACTCTTCGTCTTTATTTCCCTGTCTTTTACTGGGGACACAGACCCCATACCAGCACCACCTCCCTCTTGCTCAGGAGCTGACTGTCCTCATGTCTATTCAGCTCGATGTCCATTGAGATCAAGCTGGAAGGCTGGGGGCAGCGACATCAGAGGGATCATCAAGGGATGTATAACAGGTCATGCCTCTCAGAGAGCTGGTCCGCCAACATTAACTTGGGGACTGGGGAGATGGCTCAGAGGTTAAGAACATTAACCAGCAATAGTGGTAATCAAAATAAGCAAGACCTAGACTGCAAGAAGGATGGGACTTGCCTGCTTGGCTCCTTCTTTATTCTATTTTATTTTTACTTGGTGCTGTATGCTTGCCGCAGCTTCTCCCCCATATTATAGATAGAACTATGCCCTCCAGAAATTCCTCCTATACACTTCAGAACAGACCTGCACTGGTTGGAGTCTCTAAAAGCGGAGATAAGGAGTTGGAGAGATGGCTCAGTGGTTAAGAGTACTGGCTGCTGTTCTAGAGGATCCAGGTTCAGTTCTTGGCACTCACATGGTGACTCACAACCTTCTGTAACACCAGTTTCTGGGGAGTCTGGTGCCCTCTTCTGGCACCTGCGGGCATTGCATACATGTGGTGCACTGACGGGGAAAACGCCCAGATGTATAAAATAAAAATAAAATAAATCTTTTTTTTTTTATAGAAGAGGTACCAAGTTAAAATGAGATCATTAGGATGGACCCTAATCTCATGCGACTGGTATCCTTATAAGGAAGGATACCGAGACACAGGCATACACAGGCGGACAGCCATGAGGAGACACAAGGACAGGTTGGCCATCTAGAAAACATGACTCAGAATCAGCTCTGTCAAAAGTGTCAGAAAAGAAATTCTCTAGGCCACTTGGCCTAGAATCATTTACTAAGTTGTATCTCCTCACTTTAGTGTCTGGGTTAATCCTCTGCCCTACAGAGCACACAAATTGGGGCCACTCAGCTCCTGTGTTTAGAATATACTCCCAACCAGGTCATAAGCACAGTCACTGAACAGGCAGAGAGGGGAAAAAGCCTCCATCCCTGAAAAAAAAAAAAGTCCCAGGACCTCGTAGCCAACCATCAGGGAAAACTGTTTACCTATCCACAAAGCCCACCTAAGAGGCTATCTGGTAGCTACCAACGCTCCCTAAAATGTGCCTTAAAGTTTGGGTCCTGCTGCTAGAGGTATCATCCCCCAGAGTCCCATCCACCATCCTGATGCTTGGGGGCAGAATTCTGCAGTTTTCTCCTTCACAGTCATGGCAATTCTCCTTTCCACACCAGCCTCCTGGGCCATTGAAGACAAGATTCCCATCCGTCCCGTGATAGGGAAGAGAATTTCTCCAACTCCTTTTCCATAACAACCTTTGAAACCCTTAACGCTTATACACCTTTAAAATGTGTTTAGAGGCTAAGGAGACAGCCCTGTCTTTAAATTGCCTTCTGCACAAGCCTGAGTTTGATCCCCAGCACCCATGTAAAAAGCTGGGCATGGAGGGACAGGCCTGTAATCCCCTGGATAGCAGAGGCAGAGGCAGGCGGATCCCTGGGGCTTACTAGCCTTTGAGACTAGAGTAGCTGGTGACCTTCAAGGCAATGAGAGAGCCTATCTTAGTAGCCAATGAGAGAGCCTATCTCAGAAAATGAGGTGGAAGCCCTGGAGAGAGCTCAGTGCCTAAGAGGACTTGCTGCTCGTGCAGAAGACTTGGATTCAGTTGTCGGCACCCACATGGCACCTCACGACTGTCTATAATTGCAGGGAATCCAACACCCTTTCCTGGTCTACACACACATACACACACACACACACACATTGAGTCACATACCCACCCATACAATAAGTTCAATACATAAGGTGAAAAGCAATTAAGGAAAATATTGGCATCAACTTATGGGCTCCACACGTACACACACACACACACAAGTGTGCACATGCACATGAGCACATGCACACACAAGAATAAATAAAAGCCAAATGTATCGAAATGGGTTTTCCCCATTACTCGGCAGGTGAACGGCCAACAGGGGCATCGCATCCCCCTGCAGGGAGGCTCCTTCACACCAGATTCTGCTGCACTCCCAGTTCTGCGGAGGTGTTTTCTTTCTCCCGTCTCACCTTCCCTTCTTTTCCAGTCGATAACTCCCAGAGCACAAAGAGGGATTCGTACCGGCTCGCTGGCTTGCTATGAATCACCCAGAGTGCTGCGTTTTAGAACCCAATTTTTAAAACTCACTTACACTTCAGAGGAGAAAAATAGCAGCATTACTGGAAGGCTCAATTAAATTATCCCAGGTTAACGTCCCCATGAATAACTGCAAACACACGGCCACTGGATACACTGGGAAGCTGTTTCCTTTGCAGATCTATGGCCTGTTTTGTTAGCACATTAAAATATATATAATTCTAATAGAAAAAAAATGTTTACTCCTTTTTAGAGCAAGTGAATGCCTATCATTCCCAGGACAATGACTTCCTTAAAACCACAATAGCTTTTATCTCTTTAAGCCCCAAAGGACACTGGGTAAATCTCTCACTTGGGTTAACTTTGCTGAATATATTTAACCAGTAAATTATTTGCCTTCCCAACTGGAAGAGCCAATATACATTTATGTTCTAGGAATGGTTTGTTTTACTAACTTTATGAGTGAAGACCTCAATAGTAGCAAAGCCAAGGGACATTTAATTAAGTTATATTTGCTTTTTCATGATCTTAGGCTCAAGCTTATAAATCAAGAATCAATGAGTACTTAATTTCCTCTTATAGCATTAAAAGTAATTGCTTCATAAATTCTCTTTAGTAATCCAAATATTTGCACACAGTGCAGCACAAAGAGAAGTTGTCTCACTGATGAGAGCCCAACTTTTATTTTATTAGAATAAAATGGAGCTGGCTCATTTTATAGCTTGTGATTTTCCTGGCTGCCTCAAATTCCTTTTTGAAGCAGACAGGATATAAATTTAAAACAAATACAATTATGACTTTGCTTGAGGAGGAAAAAAAAAGTCTACTTATTTAAAATGTAAAAAGAAATCACAGTTGTAGATCTATTTCGACCTAGTAGAATATTAACATAATAGCTACATTTTCCTCCCCACCAGAAAATAAACTATTTCGAAGACTGATTTTGCCTTTTTTTTCACCTGTATATTTTAGTTGGGGGTAGGGAGGGCCAAAAAAGTCTTACTAGTCCTAGTGAGATGGTTCAGCCAGTGAGTTCAGATCCCCTGAATCCACACTGAGAAGCCATCTACAGTGGTATGTGCCTTTAATCCCAACACTAGAAAGTGGAGACATGAAGATTCCTGGGGTGCAGTGGCCAGTCAGTCTAGACAAATTGGCCAGCTCTGGGACAGTCTCAGAAAATAAGGTAGAGAGAAGTTGAGGAAGACTCTTAATGCTGACCTCTGGTTTTTATATCCATGTGTGCTCATGTGCACACACACACACATAATAAACAAACAAATAACTGTCTTCTGTTGCATCTCCATAGATGATTGCCAAGTTGGACCTGCCCCAGAGGCTGGAAGCATACACATACTTTAACCTTCTGTTCATATTTCCCCAAACTCAAACACCATGCTGAGGTTTACAAAACTCGTTTATAGTCTCCGAGTTTGTGTGAGCCAAAGACCGCTTTTCTCACGGCAAACAAAAACTAAGGTGAGGGAGCATCAGAGCTCAGGGTCACATAACACCTACAGCTGAGTGGGAGGAGCCCAAGCATTCAGGTATCCAATCCAGAGCCAGGGCTACTCCACAGCAACTGCCGTCTGCACCTATATGGTAGCACATACCGTATGCCAGGAAATCAATCAGCACTGTAAAACAGAACGTGGAAGAAAGCCAGTGTTCCTGCAGGCAGGAATTACAGGCTGGAGGCAGCATGGGTAACTCTGAACCACACTGCACCAAGTGGAAGAGGCCAATCACAGATGACCCTGTGATGAGAATGGGTGTGGTGGTATACCACTTTTAATACCGGGACTTGGGAGGCAGAGGCAAGAGGATGGTGAGTTCAAGACCGGCCTGGGCCACATGAGACAGTATCTCAAAAGAACATGTTATATGATTCCATCTACATGAAATGGCCACAGAGGAACCCAGAGGAACAGAGAGATTGGGGATGCCAGGACTGTGGCACAGAGTGGGGAGGACCATTAAGGGGTGTGCAGAGTCTTTGGAAGGTAACAAAACTATTCTAAAATTGATTGTGGGGGTACATGAACACGTCTCTGGAAAAGAAAAAAAATGTGCATTTTTGAAGCCATTTAACATTTAAATGGGAATATTGTATGGTGTGTGAGTTACATTTCAATAAAGCTGTTTTTAAAGACATATTATACTTGCAACCCCAGCCCAAACCAACAGCTGAGGGTCTCTAGGTAAGAACTTAATATTATCATATTGTCATGGTTACAAACTACTTCCCAATATCTGTTTATAGTCACAGACAAACACTACTCTCGACCTTCATCACAGGAGCCTCCTTCTGCAGTGAACTGTGGTGGATGCAGAGAGTCATGGCTACTCTGAGGCTAAGAATAAGGAACAAGTTGATCTGAGCCCTAAACAGGCTTGGGGAACATCATGAAGGAAGGAATGAAAAGACTATCAGAGCCAAGGATAGAGTGAAGTGCTACAAAATGCCATGTCCTGGCTGACCTGGACCAGCAGGTGGCTCTTTGATGACAACTTCCTGAAGGGAAGGAGCAGAGGATCAGAAATAATAAAGAAACATTTGGGGGATGTTGTATGGAGGTTGCTTGTTTGTTTCCCAACTGCTCAGCCCCGAAATAATCACACAGAAACCATATTATTTGCAATACTATTTGACTAACAGCATAAACATATTTCTGGCTGACTCATTCTAAACTAACACATCTCTATTAATCTATGTATTCCCATGTGGCTGTGGCTTACTGGGTAAAGTTCTGTCCAGCATCTGTCTCCAGCTGGGGCTATATGGCTTCTCTCTACTCCGCCTTCCTTCTCCCAGCATTTAGTTTAGTTTTCCCCACCTAGCTGTGTTCTACTCTATCAGGCCAAGGCAGTTTCTCTATTAATTAATGGAATTCACAGCATACAGAGGGGAATTTCACAAGGGGGACACAGGGGTGGAAGGGGAAAGGGGAGAAAGGAAGGGGAGAAAAATGTATCGCTCAATTCAAAATTTAAAATAAAGTTTTAAAAAAGAAAGAAAAAGAAGACAAGAAATTTGGGGCCAGGGGTCTTACACAAGTTACATCTTACACCAAACAAGTCTACTTACAGCATCTTATAGATGGTGTGCAGGCAGAAAATGAAACAGTCAACAGAAACCCATCATACAACAGAACAAAGTCAGCAAGAAGCTAATCAAGCAATGCTGCACAAAGGGAACCCAGTGATGTCAGATTTCCCTCTATATGCTCTTAATATGATTTATTACCATTGGCTAATAAAGAAGCTGCTTTGGGCTATGGTAAGGCAGAATATGTACAGGCAGGGAAACTGAACTGAATGCAGAGAGAAAGAAGGCAGAGTCAGGCAGATGCCATGTAGCTGCCCAAGAAGCAAGATGTGAAATAACAAACTATGAGCTCATGGTAAAATATAAAATATCAGAAATGGGTTAATTAAAGATGAAAGAGCTAGCTAGGAAGATGCCTGAGCCATTGACCAGTGTTGTAATTAAATAGTTTCTGTGTGATTATTTGGTTCTTAGTGGCCGGGAAATTAAAGTACATTCTCCTTATACATAATGGCACCCAACATTCAGAAATGTACACCCACATAAAGCCTAAGAAAACTTTTTAAAAGGACTTCTAGAGCCACAAAAATGGGAGCCAATTGGAGCTTCTTAGTAGCTGCATTTTTTTTTTTCAGATAAGCTCTGTCTGCTGGCAGTGAGCAGAGGCATGGCTTCTTTAAAAGACAGGTTCTTAGTTCATGCTGGTGGCATGAATAGCTCCGGCTCTTTCTGGAGGTCCTGCTACAGAAGACATAAATGGGATTTGTGAGCAGAGTGCTATAAGTTGCTCAATGGTGGCATCGACTCATTGTATCCCTGGAGCTAGGGCAATGAGCAAAGCTCACAGAGGCAGTGAACATACCTATGCCATGATGGACAGGGTGGAGCCAACAGGAAAAGCCACAGTGTTAGTCCTAGATACTCCTGCTTATTAAAAAAAAATTCTCTATGCCAAAAATGATTATAGATAAATAAGACAGATTCAGACAAAAAGGACCTCTGAATGGGTCACAGTGTTAGATAAAAGTACATGTGCTTAGGAAAGAAAGAAGAAAGAGTACAGACAATCATAGAATAAAGTAGTAAAGATAATTCAATATTTAAAAGTAATAGAGTAAAAATAATAAGCCAGGTAAAGATTGAAATTACACAAAGAGTCTGGATTATGTATATTTTATTTTCTTTGAATTTTTTTTACTATGAATGAGCTAAATACAGAGAAATATCTCATTGTACGGGCTTCTAAACTAAACCAACATATATATATTTTTAAAGGTAGCTTGAATTTAAAATTTTAGTCTAAGAATATGTTACTTTAGAAAAATAGTTCTAATTTTGTTTCCACAGAAGATGAGACCCTGTGGATTGCTTCCAGGCTAATTGTGGTTTGATGGAACGAGACCCTCTGAAAGGTCTCAATGAGCCCTAAAAATACTTTGCACAACAAACAACAGGAAGCAGTTTGGAGAAAACTGCGTCCAAATTCCCAAAATGATTACTTTTAAATTTTATTTTCATTTATAAATGGTTAATAGTCACAGTCAATTTCTTAAAAAAAATAATAAGGGGGATATGATATAGAGATAAATACTTTACACTAGTATGGATCTTGGTCTATTGATACAAATTTATGGTCATTTTTGTTATATGTATATTTCTACTCTTATTTAAGGTGTTATGTTTATACAGCTCATTTAAAATGTAATATATAACTAAAAATTACAGATTAATAGATCATCATTTATAATAGTCAAACTTATATTTTGTTAGTTACATTTTGTAGATATACAGAGATATATTTTAGTTAGATAGATTAATCTTCAACACTTCAAAGACCTACTGAATATGGCATTTAAAATGTTTTAAGAACTTAGACTTTTCTCAACAGTGAGACATATCTGCTTCTGGCTACTTCAAGAGGATGATGGGCATCAAAAAGATTCTTTATGAAGTTTGTTAGCCATTTGGGCAAGAAACTGTTCTTGCATGAACTGCTTGATGATACACTATATGAACTGGATATGTAGGACCCACAGAAAAGTGACTACTGAACTTTTCAAAAGAAGGGATGATCCTTCAAGTTTCCTGCTTCATGAAAGAGTCGGCCAGACATTCTGCAAGACACAGAAGAAAATTATCAACAAACTGCCAATATAGGTAAAATAGTCTTTAAAATCTCCTGCTTCATGAAAAGGTCTGCCAGAATCTATGGGCCTATAGGCTGAAGGTGGATGCCCCAACATTACAGAAAAACTTTGGGTGAGTATCCAGGCATCAAGATGTCTCTGTCAATTCTACAGTTTTGGGAGTTGCTTATAACTGTTTACTTAGGTAATATTGTATCCTTCTGAGGTCTTTGATGGAGTTGAAGACAGATAATTACAGTTATAGTTTTCATTGGTTAAGATAAAAGATAAAACAGATATGAAACTTTAGACTAAGAAGATAAAATAGATAGAATATTTTCTTTGATTTTGCCAGATACAAATAGACTAAATATTGTAACTGTAGTTCTTGCTTGATACCTGTTTTGTTATATGTAATTTTACTATGTTTAAGTTAAAATTTACTTCCTTTTTATTTAGATAGAAAAGGGAAGATGATTGAGATTTTTTTTCTGTATGCTATGATTTATTACCATTAGTTAATAAAGACGCTGCTTTGGTCTATGGCAGGGCAGATTATACTTAGGTGGGAAAACTAAGTATCTTTTCAATAGTTAAGTATAACTGTGTTTAAAAAGAAAATAGATACAACACTTTAGAAGCCTTTCTCTTGAGGAGGTAGAATCTGAGGGCTTAGTCCAAGTGTCCCAGCACCATGGTGCCTCTGCCAATGTCACCCAAAGGCAAGACTTGCCTTCACCCTGAGGACAGTTCAGTGGGATACCGGTATCCAAAAAGGGCCCCAGCCTCCTTCCCTGCCACTCCTAAGAACCGCCTTTTTCCTAATAAGGACGAGGGTCCACATATGTGGACCAGGATATGTGGCCGTCAATTAAGCAGGACTAGATAGTGATCATCCCTTCAGTCGGATGCCAACCTCCTTAGAACCAGCATGGTGACCTCACGGGGAGGGCTGTGATCACAGGTCCTCAGAATGGCATTCTCACATTCTCACTAGGATGGATATCCTCCAGTCCTCTGGGACCCTGTTACCGTCTGTGCTGGTTGTATTGACACAAACTAGAGTCAACTGAGAAAGGGAAACATAGTTGAGAAACTGCCTCCATCACATCGCCCGTGAGCATGTCTGTGGAGCATTTCCTCGACTAACGGTTGATGCGAGAGAGCCCAGCCCACCACGGGCCCTGCCATCCCTGAGCAAGTAATAAATATGAAGAGACTGAGAGGCCAGAGAAAGCAAGGCAGTATGCAGTGACGCCACGGTCTCCGCTTCAGTTCCTGCCTTCAGGGTCCTGCCTTAGCTTTCCTAGGTGATGGGCTGTACAGGAAGCCAAATAAACCCTTTCCTCCGAGAGCTGCTTTCGGTTGTGGTGTTCAGCCCAGCCGCAGAAAACAAACTAGGGCACTCTCTGACTCCGTCTCCGGAACAGCTGACTGACCCCACCTTCGAGAACCCCCTAGAGCTGTCCTTCAAGGTTCGCTAGCTCAGTGGAACCACAGTTGAAATGCCCTTATTCCAGAGACACATCAACAGAAAAACCACCCATGTGACTCGTCCCGCAGTGGTGACTACGGACTCTTCATGGCTCCCAGCTGGTGCTCAGGCTGCCCGCTGCTCTGGCTCGTGCCTCACTGTGCCGGCCGCAGCACCCACCACTACAGATCTAATTCAGGGTCACCTTTACCACAAACTGACTAGTAATTCTCTCTGGGTTCTCTTACAAACTGAAGCTGTGAACACGGTTTTGTGACGGAGCCAGACTTTTCTAAGACGGGCGCTCCAGCTGGGCCAAGTCCAGGATGGCTGCAGCATCTTCCTGTTGTCCCCGGCTCTAGGCCCTGAGCCCACGGACTAGCCGCCCTGCTGAGATTCCTAAAACTTGAATTGAGTTCAGTCATTTAACAAGCAGAGGCTTGGATGGGCGCAGGCAGGCAGAGGAATGGGGGGGGGGGGGGGGGGGAGGGGGACTCTTCCAAAGGCCTGAAAGAAAAAGCAAGCATGTTCTTTAGTGATATCAAATGAGAGAAAGGAAGGAAGGAACCGCCTGGGGTCACAGGCAGCCAGCAGAGTGCAAAAGTGTCATTGGAGGGTGATGGAATAATCAAGATTTATTTTTTTAAAAAAATACTGTTATTAAATAAACATTACAGAAACTTTTGCATTGCCAACTTATTTTTATAGCTTAAGGCATGAAACCCCACATCAGTATGTTGAATTACAAAGATTCACTGCAGCCTGCTAGCTGACAGCACATCAAATTATTTGCAAATATTTTCCGAAACAGTAACCTTGAAGGATGCCAGCCCCATTCAGCGCAACCTTTTCAGGAGATGAGGAGAGGCTGCTGATGCGATTTCATTCCAGCAATGTCTACAGTCCTTACAGCATCTACAGGTTTAGCAAGGAGTGCAGTGCACACACACACACACACACGCACGCACGCACCCACACTCCTCCCTGCCCCCCACAAAGCCCCACACCATCTCTTGGGCACTGGCATCTCTCTTCCTCACTTACAGAAGATACGTGAGAAGTCCCCCGAGGATTGTACTCTGGGTAGGAATTTGTCCATGCCTTGGTCACATGTAAGAGCCTTACCACCCTCCCAGTCCGCAACGACATAGTTCTGAGAAAATCATGTAATTGCTTTAGCAAAGTGTCTGTAATTGATGGGGGAAAGCAAAGTCAAAGGAAGATGGAATTTCAAGGGAAGCGATACGAACTCCCCATGTGACAGGCACAAACATCTATGTTGCCCATGAGAATAACGGGCTTAGCACCTCTAGGACTGGGGGCCTATTACAAACGAGAAGAGCAGATTCCTCAAGGGAGCAGCTTTTGTTTTATATCCAACATATCTGCTTTCAAATGTTTCAATTGTTCCTTTCCCTCTAGTATTTGACATTGCCTTCAAATCTTATACACCTTTCTTTTCATCAAAAACTATCTTTGATGAATCACTCTCCGGGCCCATTTAAACAACTGTGACGTCGTTGAGGGCTTAAAAATCACATTTAGATCATTTAGCAAGGTTGGCACAATAGCCGACTTCTAAAACCAGCATTTGCCAAGTATTTTTGCCATACCGAATTTGCTACACTACTGAGAAAGCTCTAATTACTTGGCATAGATGGGGCCATGTTAAAATTAAGCAAAATTGATTGCCTTCAAAATAACCTTTTGTTTTTGCCTCCAAAGACCTGTTTTGCACATTTGGTTCAGGTAAGAACACATCGCTCATGTTGACATGAGCATCTTTCATGTCTTAAAAAGGCTCTGTGTTTTTCCATTCTCCCATCAATAACAACAAGCCCATATTTTGCCACTCCTCAGTGAACTCGGAGATTGCTTCTTAAGTGTCTACCTTGAGCCCAGTGCTATGCTATTAAATGCATCTCTGCCCCCCTGCAGTGGCTAAGTACCATTGCAGTAAACTGCACTAATAGGGAGACAGAAAGAGTGTCCTTAGAGACCTCAGCACAGTGTTCTTAGGTGACAAACGACTTCACAAATTAGAAGGAAATCAAAATTGTCTCATTGAAATTGTCAGTTCTGATATGTTCTCAGCAGTACATTTTCAAAAGTAAATCTAGGTAGCTACTATGAAGATAGCTGCAAAAAGAGATGAGAGGTGTAGGGTCCCTCCAAAGGCATTTGTGGGTCCAGAAGACAAAGTCTACAGTTTATAATGAGATGAATAATGATGAGCTACATTGAAATCATTCCAGAGGAAATTTATCCAGAGAAGAGAGAGGGCTAGCACAGTGCTTCACACATAGAACCCCAGACCTCGAGAGGGAGAAGATGGCTCCAGGCTCCAGGCCAGTCAGGTGCATATAGTAAGACCCGTCAAAAAAAGCGATAACAGGAAAAGAGAAAATGAACTAACATACAGTAAACACCTACTATTTCTAGATGTTTTACTCATCTTGAAGTCTCAGCTAAGACATAATGACTTCCACTGGCATCCTATGCCATAGCTAGCTCAACTGGACAACTGAGAAAATGTATTTGCCCCAGAAGGAGTTTTAAAGGCCTTGCCACTGGGTACCTCTCACCCCACATCTCTTTGGGATTTTTCAAGGTTACCACACATATTTTCTTCTCAGATGGAGTTTTTAAATTAAATTCACATAAGTATGCTTCTGCCCACTCCCAACATAATACACCAGAATCTTTCATATTCTCCAAGAAAAAAATAGCATTTACATGAATCAGTTATACTGGTCATCCTAACCATGACCCTTTATCCTTGGGGAAGCTAAGGTTCAGAGGTGTCAAGTCATTTGCGCAAGGCAACAAAGCTGGTGAGTTAGAGAGAGAGGATTTGGAAGTGGGGCCTTGGTGTCTATTGGGATGATTGAATGGTTTTTTTTTTCTTGTAAGTGTGACACTTAGTATCACACATCAAGCCAACCTTGCACTCTTGGACAGGTCCCACTTGGTTTTGGCGTAAAATCCTTTTCCTGGGTTTCTTGATTTGATTCTCTGGTGTTCTGTTAAAACTTTCATGTCTGCACTAACAAGAGATTTGGGGCATTTGTGATATCTTTGTCTGGTTTGTCATCTGGGTGATACTGGCCTCTAGAGTAATTTGGGTATTCCTCCCCTTCAATGCCTACAAAACCTAGTGGAGGGTTCTTGGGATCCATTCTTTAGAGTATGTAGAACTTATTGTTGAACTGTTCTACTTGGGAAGTTTGAAATTAGAAATTCCATCCTTTCATTTCTGGAAGAGTCTCTGTTTTCCTGAACACAGTTTTGGTAATTAACACAGCTACAGGAATGTGCCCACTTCCTCAAGGGCATCTACTGTTAATACAGTAGATGTCAGCGGACCCCGGTACTCCTCTCTCATTCTTTTTTTCTAGGCACTGATGTCCCTTTTTTCATTTTATTTTAATCTTCAGAATCTTCTTTCTCTTTTTATGTTCATCAATTGTTTTACCTGTTAATTTTAACTTATTTTTCTAGTCTTTATTTCTCTTCTATTTCTATTAACATCTTCTAGCTTTAGATTTTATTGCTCCTCTTCTTTCTAGTAATATTCTTCTTACATTCATGAGTTTGTGTGTGCTGTGGGGTTTTTTTCATTGATTCCAAGGACTTTTTCATTTCTCTGTGATTTCTGCTTTGGCTCATTGACTATTTAGGAATGTATTGATTCCCTGTTTAATTCCATTTTAGTTGACGGCTCTGTTTTGCTTGATATCAACCCTTACAAGCTTACAGGACTATTTTTATGTTTGAATCTATTGTCTGTCAAGAAAACAGTCTATTGGCCCTTGAGAAGAATATGCACTCTGCTGTTATGTCAATGTCTTTAAGGTCAAGTTAGTTTACGGACTGATCAGATCTACATTCGTGTGTATTTTCTGTAACTGCTTATTACTGAGAATGAGGTATTGCTGTCTCCAGCTTTAGTATTGCTGAATTGGTTTATTTCTCCTTTTGATTGCTTCAGTCTTTGCATCGTACATTCTGGAAGTCTGTTGTAGAAAGCATGCATGTTCGTTGTGAAATTTTCTTGCTGTCTTGACCCTTTATTTGTCACTAGCAAAACATTTTCTTAAATTCTATTTTACCTTACCATTTTTTTAAATTTTATGATGGCGTGAAAGTAATACACATTCAATAGAATATGGACATCGATTCCAGAATTAGAGGCCAGAAGAGAGCATCAGATCCCCTGGAACTAGAGTTACAAACAGTTGTCAACTGTCACGTGGGTGCTGGGGATCCAACCCCCGTGTTCTGAAAGAGTAGCCAGTGCGCTTCACCATTGAGCCGTCTCTTCAGGCCCTGCTTGTGTTTTTTAATCTAAAGTATTTCTCCCATAGATAGCATATAGGTGAATAATTTTTACGCATTCTACTAAATTTAGCCATTTATTTGGAGTGCCAATTCTGTTCAGTTTACTATAATTACTAACAGGCTAAGGTTCATGTCTGCCGTTTTTTCAGTTTGCTTTACCTGTGCCGCATCTTGATCCTCTGAGGTGTTGAATATTCCCACATAACCTTCTTGTTTTCCTTTGACACACTCCCTTTTCTGGGTGTTGTTTTCTTAGTGCTTGCTCTGAGAGTTATAATTAATGCCTCAATTTACAATAGTCTAATTCATACTAATAGCAATTTAATATGACTACCATATAAACATTCTATTCTTATATAGTTCCCTTCTCTTCTTTATAATTTATGATATTATTTATGTTCAGTTATACTTTAATGCATTGTAGGTCAATTAACTCAAATTTATGAGCACTGCTTTGTGAAGTTTTCTTTAAAGCTGCACATAAAAAATAGAAAGAGCCTCTTTCATTTTGTCTGGTTTGGCTGTGGATTCAAGCTGCTGCTAGGGCCCTCTGTCCTAACTGTCAAGGTTCGCTTTAGTACTTCTTCGAAGACAGGACCTCTCCGTTTGTTTACCTGTATTGCCTTTGGGGATAATTTGCTCCTTCCCTTCATCTGAAGGATAACTTTACTGGAGAGAATTCCCACTTAGTCTTTTCTCCCGATACGTGGACTTGGTCCCTGTTGTCCTCTGACCTCCACAGTCTCTGGGGAATTCAGGTACTCCTCTGACAGAAAAGCCTCTGTGGACGCTGAGTTTCATGATGTTCTTACAATTTCCTTGTCAAAAAAATAAATAAGTGTTTCTTTGTCAGGCTGAGAAGATGCCTGGGGGATTAAAAACACTTGTTCTTACAGAAGACCAGGTTTTGGTTCCCAGCACCCACAGGGCAACTAATAACCAACTGTAACTCCAGTTCTAGGGGATCCAACACTTCTTGCAACATCCTCGGACTCCTGAACTCATGTGGTGCACAGATGTGTTTTCTCTCTCTCTCTCTCTCTCTCTCTCCCTCTCTCTCTCTCTCTCTCTCTCTCTCTGTGTGTGTGTGTGTGTGTGTGCGCACACGTTTGACACGCACAAACTAAATATCTAAATATTTTCTAATATTTCCTCATCCATGACTCTAAACACTTTAATCAGGAACCATTTGAAAACAAACCCCTTTGAGTTTATCTAAATGTTCATGGAGCTTCTTGGATGTGTAATTTTCCATCAAATTTGAATTTAAAAAATTTTTCTGACCCTTCCTCTCTCTTTGTGCCTCTGGATACAGGCATTTCAGGATATCTTGGATGAATAATTAGAAGACCACTGAACTAATTGAGCAAAGACATTAATGTTAACATACAGGAAACTACAGGACCTTACAACATCATTTCAGGAAGGTAATAAACATGGAAACACTGGGAATGAGAGGCAAGAGGATCTCTTTGAGACGACATAGTGAGTTTCAGGCCAGACATGGCTATACAGCCAGACCATGCCTCAAACCAAACAAAACACCCAACTGCAACACACAAGAGCAATAGCAAGTTTTGGAGAAGAGAAAAGTTCTGATTTCCAGCGTTTGAGTTATAACGTTTTATTACTGTCTTTCTCCTTCTTTTTTTTTTTTTAAGGGTCTCTCTACATAACCCCGACTGTCCTGAAACTCAATATGTAGACCAAGTTGGCCTTGAACTCACAGAACTCAGGCCATCTGGAAAAGGAGCAAGAACTCTTAACTCTCGAGTTGTCCCTCCAGTCACACATTTTGTGTGCACGTTGGGCATTCCTGCAACGCTCAAGCAGGCAGTTTACAAACCTACCTGCTTGCTCAGAGCCTCAGTGCCAAGGCTGCACATCCAGGGACTTCCTCAGCTGTTTCTTGGGTATGTGATCGTCTCTACACCCTGCATGACCTCTTGGAGTCTGAAGAATTTCCCAGGGCTTTTCAAAGCTCCCTCTGAACTTTTCAGTTCCTAGATTTCTCTTTTAAGTTTTTCTGGTTTACACACAGTTTGCCCCAACTGGGCTCTGCCGACCCTTGAGAAGCTACACTCAACAATGGCCTGACTGTTGGTGACAACTGTCCTAGAGGAAAGAGCGGTTCACACTGGGAAGATCATCAAGCAGATAGATAAAGACCTCTTTGTGAGTGAGGTCTTCCAGGAACCCTTTGGGCCAGTCCCACAGCAGCGGGTCCCTGGGGATGTGACGCTGGAGTCCAACGTTCTTGCCTTGCCGATGGCTGCCAGGCCACTGGTGCTCACTGTGGTTAAAGGCCGTTGGCTTTCCGTATTACTACTGCAGAACTGGGGGGAGGGGTAGTAACAGGACAGGTTTTTCATCCAAGTTCCAGTCATTTTTCCCTCAATAAGTTCTCCCCAGATTACAGATGCTGTTGTTTAGGTTTTTTTGAGCTTGGAAAACGTTAGTTCTGACCATTTTCCCCAGTGTTCTCATAGCTTTTTAGGAGGAACAGATTTGGTGAAGCCCTTACTCCTTATTTACTGGCATCCTCTCCCCCAGGGGCATTTTAATGTTTCTGTCCTATGATGGACTCAGTGGGAAAGATGATTGCTTATGGTGTACCAAAAAGCACCAATAAGATCTTGGTTCCAAAGCCAGCAGTCTTCTGAGCCTATCCTGGACATGATACTTCATTTTACTAGGACAAAATGCTTAAGACTGGGTAAGTTATACAGAAGAGTGGTGTTCTGGCTAATGGTTCAAGCCCATAATCGAGGCCCCGCATCAGATAACAGTCATCCTTGCTGGCAGAGTCCCAGGGTTGTTCAGCGCATCACTTGGAAAACCTATTAATCTGTCTTCCAGTCTCTTTCAATCTTCTTATAAATATTCCAGTAATTTAAATCATAGAGTCCACCATAATGATCCTATCCAATGCCGATCACCTCCCAGAGGCCCCATCTCTAAACACTATAGTCAGATTAAATGCCTACCCTCTTAATAACTCACAATAGGGATCACATTTCAACACATGAAACTTGGGGACACGTGCTAACCATATCCAAACCTTAGCAACCCCATACTGAGGAGAGAGAGTTTCTTGTTCAACTATCTGTTGTCACTTGGACATACTGTTAGGTACTGCACTGGCAAGTACAAAGAGAACCTTACAGAAAGCACTTTACAGAATCACATCAGATCCTTTGCTGTGTGACTCCAAGACTGCTGGTAACCAGCTCCAACCAGTTCAGGTGGCAGCTGGTTTAAAAATACTCCTTCCCCTATTTGATGGCCGCCTATTCCTTGAGTATCCTTTTTATATGGGGTACCACATAGGGGCTCCTTTCTTAGATAAGGATATGACATGGCAAGCTGGTTTCACGAGCCACTGGGGATAACACCAGGGCACCAAGATAGCCGAAAAGATGGACATTGGAGAAAAGGCAATAGGTTTGCATGAGCCTTCGAAGGACATTAGTCTTGACAAAAAAAAAAAAAAAAAGCTGATAGAGGGAGAAGAAACGTGTTTGCTTTCTAGAGCTGTCAAAGGCTAAAGGCTGAGTGGTCTAGACAACAACATTTCTCAGTTCTGAAGACCCAAGGTCAAGGTCTCAGTGAGTTAGGTTTTTGCTAAAACCTCTCTCCTTGACTGACAGGCAGCCTTCCTTCTCCACCCCCAAATGACTTTTCTTCTGGGCACATGTTCCTGTTCTGTTCCTCTTTATTTAAAACTTGCAGTGAAAGCAGCTTCAGGTTAAGGAAATGCTGGCTTATGTAGAAGAAAATATATCCTGAAATTGCAGCATCTTCACAAGCTAGAAGGGAAATTTTTCTCCTATCAAGTCCAGAACAGATACTCAAGGACCCAAATGCCTTCCAGATCATGACCACCCTTCACTGGAGTGTATGTTTGTATCTGTGCTGACATTCAGGTTGTGGTAGGATCAAGGGTAAAGAAGTCATAGAATTCCCCCCCCCATGACCTCTCCATGTTTGGCTCCTTAATGCTGAGGGGTACCACATAGAGACTTTATGACAACAGCTGACGGGTACCTAGGTGGCCCCCAGAACATAAAATCTGCTCAGTAAATGTCTGTTTAGTGAACTGATAGCTAGAGAAGGAGGAAGAAGGTAGAGAGAAAGTCAGGAAAACATGCATGTATTTTTGTTGCTATTTATTTATTTGTTTATTTATTATGTATACAATGTTCTGTCTGTGGGTATGCCTGCAGGCCAGAAGAGGGCACCAGACCTCATTAAAGATGGTTGTGAGCCACCATGTGGTTGCTGGGAATTGAACTCAGGACCTTTGGAAGAGCAGGCAATGCTCTTAACCACTGAGCCAACTCTCCAGCCCCACATGCATGTATTTTGATGTTCTTCGCCAACCTTTCTACTTTTATACAACATACCTGTTAAAAGTTACCTTCACTCAACACATACACAGCTCAATAAACATGAAGAAGTTGAGCTAGTACCTACCTAGAGCCTTCACCCCTATGGACTAGTACTCATGGTACTGAAGATACTCTGCATGATACCAAAGGAGAAAATTAATACAAATCTAGCTACAAACTTGTCGATCTACAAGAATTACTTGCCTGCAAGATATGCTTGCTGTTGCAGTAGTGGCATGAGGCTTGTGGGAGTAACCATTCAATATCTGATTTGATGGAATCCATACCCAACCCTGTTTGGATGGTCAAGAATATGAGACTATGCCAAGTGGTGGTGGTGCACACCTTTAATCCCAGCACTTGGGAGGCAGAGGCAGGCGGATCTCTGTGAGTTCGAGGCCAGCCTGATCTACAAAGGGAGTTCCAGGACAGGCTCCAAAGCTACAGAGAAACCCTATCTCAAAAAAAAAGAAAGAAAGAAAGAAAGAATATGAGACTAGATAGGCCAAGAACATTTGAGGAAAACCAAATACTATTGTTCTACTAAGGAGCATATCAATAAAATGACTCCTAAGAATAATCCGTTATACTCATAGATCCTTGCCTTGCTCAGTGTCATCAGAGAAGCTTCCTCTTGCAGCAGATAAAAACAAATACTGAGACGCAAAGCCAGTGTGGCGTGAGAGTGAGAGACCTTGGAACACTCAGCCCTAAAAGGAATATCTCCATCATCTCCCTCCCCTTAGGACTCAGGGAACTCTGCAGAAAAGGAGACAGAAGGGATGCAAGAGCTGGAGGGGATGGAGGGCATCAAAGAACCAGGGCCTTCTAGACACACCAGGATTGATACACACATGAACTCACAGAGACCATGGCAGCATGCACAAGGCCTACATAAGTCTGTACCAGATGGGGTCCTAGAGCTGACAGAAGTGGACACACACCCCTTTCCCTAACACAGACCTATCTCAATTTATAGCCACTTGCAAATGAGAAATTAGTTTTCTCCAAGGAAGTCTCACTCGGGAAATAAACCACACCTAGCAGTAAATGGCCAACACAAAATGAACTCAACAGCATTTTTGGAGGTTCTTTGTCTTATAATGTTAAGTCAGCACTTTTCTTTTAACCTTGCAGGATATATACATATATATATATTATGGTTTCCACTTTTGAGTTTTTATGGGATTCCCATGTGTATAAATGTGTGTGTCTCTGTGTCTATATGTGTTTCTTGTGCTTTTTTTTTTTTTGGTTTTTCCTTTGATTGTTGCTTAGTCACATTCCAATTTGTTTTTATTTATCTTATTGCATTTTATTTTATTATTCCTTAGATATCTATTTTGTGTTCTAAAAAGAGACAAAAAGGGTGTTGATCTGGATGGGAGAGTGGATAGGGATGAATTGGGAGAGGGGAGGGGGAAGCATGACCAGGATATTTGGCATGAAAAACATGTTTTTTAACAGAGGAAGAAAAGAATCACCTTCATCTGACACTCTTGCAAAGCTTAGATAGATGATAGCCCCTATTAGAGAACCTAATTCGGGCACCTTGCTAATCTGTGAAACAACTGCCAGGAAAAAAACATGATTATTGAACAACAGAAATGTAGAGTTAGACTGTCCAGGTGGCTTGCAGGAGCTTTCAAGCCAACCTTTCACCAAAAGGTAGTCTGGGAAGCAGCACAAATGTTGAGATTAGTCAATAAAATTTGTTCAACACAAGAAGAAACATTTAACAAGATGCGCGTGTTTACAATCTCCTGTCTACATGGACAGATTATTCATTGCCCTAATGGCTGACAGCCTCTACAAAGAACTGACGACTGGGAGATTCTACTTTGAAGCCAAAGGTGTTAGGAACCAGGTGCATCCCCAGCCTGCCTTCAGGTGCTCAGCACCATCAGCCTTGTCATCGCCAGCTGCCAACACACACCCCCTTTAAAAGGTCCCAGCCACCACGGCCTGCTCTCTTGCCCTCTGTCTCTTGCGGTCTCTGGTTCTCTCTTTCTCTCATCCCCATTCCATGGCAGTCTTTCACTCCCCACCCCTCAATAAATCTTTTGTATGAGACTTTTTGCATGGTGTGATTTCTGTGGCTTTCCTTGGCTCCCATCTGCCAAGGTACTCTTCCTTCTCCTGCTAACCCTAACAAAAGGGGCCTTATAATTTTATTTGTTTGTAGGATGCTTCCTTGTTAAGAGAGCCTTTACTGTTTTATAGTTGTTAAAGGCCAGCCTGGTCTACATAGTAAGACCCTGTCTAAAAAGGGGAGGGAGAGGAGATCTTTATTACTTGAAAGTATTATATGACTATTTGTCTGAAATAGGGCAAACAACCCAGACCCTCATAGCACCTGCATTTTGGAACGAGGAATCAATCCACCCACACTTTTGAGTCTGTTGAGTCACTAGGACTCAGTAAAATAATGGAATCCAAACTAATTGGTGTGACAAATCATCATATGTTCACCATAGTACCAGAGAGAGCCCTGATCATAGACATGGAGGGAAAGGGGAAGGGAGAAAGGAGAGAAAGAAGGAAAGAGAAGAAAGAAAAAAGAAAGAAGGCAAAGGAGAAAAAAGGAAGGAAGGAAAATGAGGAAGGGAGGAAGGACAAGTTTTAGAACCAAAAGACAGGTGTTTCGGTGTGGAAAGTCCCTTCCTGCCTCTTGTAACCTTGATTCCCTGTGTTGTCTTTAATTAGACTCATACAGGTCAAGTGCTCGCCCGTAGGTAAAATATGTTGGTGAACTATGAGTCAGCAGTGAATTTGTATTCAGAAAATATTTTGAAATATTGTACTATGATGTATATATTCATGTCTGTGTGTATGTGCTTGCATGCCTGTGTGCACACTCATGCATGCATGCAAGTGCACACACACATGTAAAAGCCAAAAGATAATGTTCGTGTGTCTTCCTTGTCTGTTTTTCACCTTATTTTTTGAGATAAGGTCTCTCATTGAACCCAAAGTTTACCAATTCATCAAGGCTGGATGGCCAGTGAGCCCCAGGAATCTGCTTGTCTGCTGGAGTTATAGGTATAAGTTACCACAACCGGCTTTTTAACCTGGGTGCTGGGGACCTGAACTCAGGTTCTCATGCTTGTGTGGCAGGGTCTTACCAACTGATCTGTCTCCCCAGCTTCCACTATTTGAATACTATTCAATGTATTTCCCCCTCTCAGTGGTTCCTGGTTTGTTTTTTTGTTTTGAATTTCAAAATAAACTTTCTTAAAACGAACAAACAAAAACATACCCCAGCCATCATTTGTGGGCCAGCCTTACAGTATCAAGAGCCTGGTAGAAAGAGCTATAGGGGTCTCAAAGTTTATTCAATCAGTATAGCTGAAAGTGGGGGCTGGGAGGGGCTTGCAGGAATGCAGAGAAGAGAAAGAGGAAGGCAGAGGATAAGGATGGAGAAACAAGAAGAGGGAAGATGAAGGTCCTCTCCTTTCCTTGTCACTAGCATGGCATCTAGAGATTTAAAACTAGAGACTGCACCCTCCTAAAAATTCACTGTGTTTCATCTTCGGTGTTTGTATGAGGTCTCTCAAATTTATTACGATAAGGGAAAAGAATGTCTGACCTGACAATCCTGTGAGGAAAAGGGAGCCGCTATAATTTATCCCTTTTAGGGCACCAGAGCACACAAAGGGATGAAAAGATCTGCCCAGAATCATAGAGTAGAGGAGTAGGGGAGAGTAGCCAGATGCTAGGCCCTGGGTTCCCAGGTCTGCAGCACTCACCTGGTGGGGTGGGAGGGCTAGAGTAGGGACGGCAGACTTGGGGACAGAAAGCTCTCCTCCCCACTTCTCAGATAAGGTATGTGAGGACAACCATCCCCAGGAGAGTGAGGTGCTGCATGGATGGCAGCAGTTTGCTAAATGACGGTAATGTCACCATGATGGAAAGTATTCTGTCACTATGACTCAACTTTTACAAGGCCAGTTGGGCACTCAGGGCCATCACCCTCCCTGACCACCTCCTGATGATGGAGCTCCTCAATTCAGCATGTCATGTTGGGAGCTAGGCAAGGATGCTCTTCAGAGACGTTGAGCATCCTTAGCTAGATCTGCAGTGGAAGCCTGTGTACAGGACAACCTATGGCAGTGACTCTCTGATGGATGTCCTCTCTCTACCCTGGCGGAGACAATAACAGGGGAAAATAGATAGCCACTGGTCTGTGACAGGTGCCCTCCTCTTCCATCCTTCCTGTCTCTCCCAAGGCTAACAAGCTAGTCTATACATCACAGGAAAATGGCAGCTTTGCATTTTTTTTAACCTTTGTAAACTGCTGATCCCACCCCACCCGCCTCATACACACCCGCCACCCCACACTGACTCTTTGCTGCCTCCCTGTTCTCAAATAGGACCTGGCTGGCTCTTTTTCCCTTCCAGCTCGTCTCTGCCCTCGGCCAACTAATTTATTGATTGGTTCTCACCGAAAGCCAAATGAAGTTCTCTTTTATTGAGACAATTTCTCAAAGTCTGGAACTTGCAGGCGAGGGTGACTTCACCTCGTGTTCTCTTTAATTAATAGAGAGCCACTCGTGGCACAACTCCACCAGCCCCCAGCCTGTGCACCTTGCATTTTAATTCCCTGGCTGTGTGCTTTGAGGCTTGGCCGGATGGTAGAGCCTCCCGGAATTGCTTCAATCAGCGCTTCACGCAGAAAATACAGGTTGAGCGAACACACCCTGTCCCTGACCTTGAGGAAGTGTCTATAGAATAGGGACACAGGCACTTGCTTAGCTTATACAAGGCCCTGGGTTCTATATTCACCACACAAAGGGAGCATAGGATGGGCCATGGACTCATAATCTCTTGGAGTACCAGGGAGTTGTGAGCCTGCTGACATGGGTTGGGGAGCTGAACTCGAGTCCTCTGCAAGAGCAGTATGTGTTCTTAACCATTAAAGCATCTCTCTGAGCCCAGGGTCTGTTTTTGATGCAGCCCCTCTACCTCTTCCCCTAGGATCTGTTCCCCCTCCCCAACTGGCAGTGTTTCCTCGTTGGTTTATCATGGCTGTGCTCCCAGGATCCAGCCATTTCATTTGTCTCTTCAGCTTTCTCTAAACTGTGGTGAGAGCACATAGTTCATGAGTAGCTTCACCAAGTTGGACAGAAAGACCTTGTACAGATGACTTGACCCCAAGCTGGAAGTCTAGGACACTAGTATACTGGAGCCTACTTCCTCCTGTCTCTGCCCCCACTCTTGGTTCCCCGCATTACAGATAAGAGTGTCTGTCATTAAAGCTGGTCTCACTCGAATAAGCCATATACATCCTTCAGTTCTGACTTCTTGCCCTCATGTTGTGATCATGAGATTCACTCATATTTCATTCATTGCTATATAATATTCTATTATAGGAATAAAGTATGGTGGGTACATCTATCTTAGTAATGGCGATTGGTGTTTTCTAGGGTGGGACTGTTCCAAGTACCGATACTGTCAACACCCTGATCACGTCTCTGATGGAGCTGTGTCCCTGTTGGCTGAACACCTGGGAGAGGAGCTGCTGCCCCTTAAAGCCAAGTCTGTGGATAGCTGCAGTGTGTGCCGCTTTATTTGGTTTCCACTTTTCATACCCAGTCTAACAAAACCTTAGTTATATCCACTCATCTCTGTGGATCCCTGCTGTGTTCAGTCCCTTGACAGAAGCTGTGTCACTCACTGATCACCGCAGCCCTGAAATGTCAGTTCTATTACAGCTCCTGTTTTACTGCCATGGAAACTGAGGCACGCCGCAACCTCTCAGCTGAGGGTTTTCACGGGCCAATCTGAGATACATAAGTTAGACATTTAGCAAGGCTGGCTATCTAGTCAACGGATGGAGTTCCCCTGTTATTTGAAACAGTGGGATTTACTGTGAATATAAGGTTAGATTGCTGAGCATTAAGAAAATGATGTGAACGCTTCCACATATATTTAAGTTGTTATATACACTTGGATTATGATGGTGGGTTTTATGTCTACAAAATGCAAAGTTACAGTATGAAATAAAAGAGATCATCCATCCACTCATTTATGTTTCAACAGCTGTTATTGAGCCCCATTCAGGACAAGACTCTTGAGACTGCCACAAGGCTCAGAAACACAACGCAAATAAAACGGGGCAAAGATTACAAATGAACAAGTGGCTGAGATCACTTGTTCGTTCCTGGCTGCCCAGACCCAAAATAATCACACAGGAACTGTATTAGTTAAAACCTACAAGAGCTAGTTCCAGGACAGGCTCCAAAGCTACAGAGAAACCCTGCCTCAAAAGAAAAACAACAACAATAACAACAACACTGCTCAACCTATTGGTTTGGGCTTCTTATTAACTAACACTTACATCTTGAATTAGCTCATTTCTATTATTTTGCACTTTATCAAGAGGTTTGTGGTTTACCAGCAAGGTTCCAGTTGGCTGCTCGAGTCTTTCTCCTTTGGCGGCTACACGGAGTCTCTTTGACTCCACCTACTCTCTCTTACTCTCTCTCTTTCTCTCTCTCTCTCTCTCTCTCTCTCTCTCTCTCTCTCTCCACCTCTGTTCAGATTTTCTGCCTGGTTTTACTATGTTAAGCCATTGGCTGAAAGCAGCTTCTTCATTAACCAATGGCAATAAAACATATTCACAGCATACAGAGGGGAATCCCACATCAAATGGAGTTTGAAAGCTTATATTCTTCAGTTTTTTCCAAATCCAACACAAAAACTGCAAAGCAGACTGACAGTTCCTATCCTAGGATCACACATGGAGAACTACCAGAACAAAGGAATAGGCTGGGAAAGGCTCCCCAGACGTGAGCAGCCTATAGTTTTCAAGGAAAGAGATAAGTTCTCTAGATGGATGAAAAGAGGAGAGAATTCACAAACACAGCACAAAAAAAAAAAAGAAAGAAACGATCACAGTAAGAAAATGATCACTCACATGGTTGTAACAAGGGAGGAGTTAGTGGGAACAAGATGCAAGTGTCAATCAATTCAGGAAAAAAATCCTCGATGCTGAGGATTCATGTTTCATTCTGTGAGTACAAGAGATTGATGATGATAGTTGGAGTCAAGAAAAATGGACTAAAGAGGAAGACTGTGAAAAGATGTTGATGCTTAAAATGCAATCTTATAAAGCACACACTTTGTGAAAATCCATAGTTGGAGAGAAAAGAGAGGAATCCAAGTCCCCAAGAGGAGAGGAAGCCATGTCCCCAGGAGGAAAGGAAGTTGTGTTCCTAGGAGGAAAGAAAGCCTTGTCCCCAGGAGAAGTGGAAGTCAAGTACCTGGAGAAAAGGAAGCAATGTCCCCAGGAGGAGAAGATGCCATGTCCCCAGGAAGAGAGGAAGCCAAGTTCCCAGGAGGAGAGTAAGTCAAGTCCCCAGGAGGAGAGGAAGCCATGTCCCCAGGAGGAGAGGAAGTCAAGTCCCTGAAGGCAAAAGAACAGGACTGTCAATGGGGTGGGGGTGGGGGGGGATTTTAGGGTCCCTGAGGGCCAATGCAGCAAAAATGAAGGAAGAAGAAGGTTTTCTTCTAGCTTCTTGAATAGAAATGGGGATGGCAGGGGCCAAGAGGATGAAAGAAATGCAAATAAGCCAGTCATTGCCTACCATCAGCAGCTCCATAAGCTCATGCTAACAGCTCCCTGGGGTGGGATTTTCATCCCCACTAGAGTTATGGGTGCCTAGAGGTAAGTCCATGCCCTTGGCAGAAACCATACTCATTCTGCTGAGCCTTGTGTCCACTGGCCCAGTCTGGGGAGCCTCCATGAAAAGGCTTCCTATCTGCCAGAGCCAAATGCAGAACTGGTCTGTAGAAGCTCATTCAGTTTTCTCAATGAAAGGAAGAATGGAGGCATTTTGTTTATCTTATTTGTGGGTGCAAGCTTATGTGTGCATTTATATATGTGGGTGCAGGCACACACGTGCCACAGCTCCTATGTGGAGGTCAGAGGTTAACCTCCATGTCAGTACCTGCCTTCCACTTTGAGACAGGGTCTCTTTATTGTTCACTGCTGCAGATGCCAGGCAGGCTAGTCTGCCAATTTCTCCTATTTCCTCCTGCCCTCCCACCCCCATAAGAGCACCGGAATTACAGATGCCTACTACCTCACCTGGCTTTATGTGAGATCTGGGGATTTGAACTTAGGTCCTTTCTCTTATGCAGTAAATGCTTTACCCAGTGAATCATCTCCCCGAACCACATGAAGACATCTCAAGTAGAAGCTCTCAGGAGCTTGTGGTCACTACTAGGGAATCATGTGTCTTTCTCTAGTACGCATTAGCCTATCTGTGAACTTTGAGCAACAAACACTCTGTCTCACAGCCTAGCTAATGAATACACGTATCTCGGCGTGTAAGGAGCAAACCGTTAGTGCCAAATGGTTTTTGTGTTTGTCTTATTTATTCTAAATAAGTACCATGGGACTTCCGAGCAGAATGAAGTTCCCCTTATTTGAATGTTAGTATCCTCCTCTCTATTATTTCCTCCAATTATGGTGTGTAATACTGTGGCATCTGCATTTGCTAATGTCTGTGAGATGACCTGAGGATGAACGGCTTCAGCAATCACACTTGTTATTTCCTAAAAGAAACTGAGAAAAGTGATATATGGAACAAGGATCACACAGAGAACTGTGCGTCATTTTGTTGGTTTTGTTTTAGTGGTTCGTGTGTGTGTGTGTGTGTGTGTGTGTGTGTGTGTGTGTGTGTGTGTTTGCACGCGTGCGCGCACACACTTGTATGTAAAGGCCAGAGATTAACCTTGAGTGTTAGTCCACAAAAGCTTTCCATCCACCTTGCTTTCTGAGTTAGGAGCTCTCGCTGGGACCTGGAGCTTGCTGCTTAAACTAGGCTGGCTGGCCAGCCAGATTGGTCTAGGGATCTTCCTGTCTCCTTCTACTCAGCTCTGACATGACAGGTGCCTGACATTTTTACATAGGTTTTGGGAAATCAACTTGGGTCTTCATGGCTTAAGCAATAAGCACTTTACTGACTGGGTCATCTCCCAAGCTTTCTTTTATTCCTTTTTGCAAAAATCTATTTTCCAACAAGAGAGGGAAGATAGCAATAACAGGTTGAGAGGAATACATGGTTCCTCTGACAACCCAAAGTGTGACAGAGTTCCACAGAAAACTGACAGGCCAGAGAGCAATTGGGACGGAGCTGTAAAGCTTGTCCCCAAAAGCCCACACATATTCCTGCCGAGGCCTACCATTTAGAAACCATGAGATCCAATACGTATATCTTTATGTACAGTAATCAACTGTCATTAAACAGTGTAATAGTAGTGGTTCAGAAGGAATAACATCAACAGCCCACAAATGTCTACCTAATTCCCCTCTGTGGGAAATAACAAGAAACGCATCCTGCAATGCTACTGCTTAACCCATATCCACCAGTCTATCTTATCACAGCAGGAAAAGCTTCAGACAGCCTTCTTCGCTTGTGAAATCTGCAGTTCAGCCTGACTTGTCCATTACAAATAACTGAATTAAATTTACCATATTAAATATAATCCCTTTGCAACCCTATCTGCACAATTGGCCCATCGTAGAGTCTACACAAGCAGAGCTTTTCAGCAAAGTTGTTCAGGCTCGTGGAATTCCTCAAGGATACCCATTAACCTCCCCGCAGCTCAGCCTTCATGCACCTTCATGCACAAACAGTGCTATCTGCTATTTATACTGTGTGGATTGTAACAATTGACCTAAACAGTTGTACACCAAGTAAAACTCCATGTATTGGGGTATTACACAGAAGATAGTCTGGTGGTGGTGGTGGTGGTAGTGATGATGGTTGTCATGGTGGTGATGAGGCATAGACCCATGCGAGAAATGTTGAAAAGAGCTTTGCCCATGAGAGGAAAGATGGCATACATGAACACAAAGAGGAGAACCAATCAGAAGCTCTGAGCAAACAAAGCTGCACAGGGAAAGTCCTGATACAATTAGAAACCAAGAAACCATCCTCATTGAAAAGCCTTGGGGTAGTGACATTGGAAACTCAATCTCAAAGCACCACAACACGTGTCCTCGTTAGGTTTCTACACGTGATAAAGAGCATGACTGAAACCGGCTTGGGAAAGAAGGAAGGATTTATTTCCTGAAGGGAAGTCAAGGTAGGAAGTCAGAGCAGGAACCTGGAGGCAGGAACTGAAGCAAAAACCACGGAGGAGTGCTTCTTATTGCTTCTCCCCCTATGGCTTGTTAAGACTGCTTTCTTGCCAGGTGATGGTGCACGCCTTTAATCCCAGCTCTTGGGAAGCAGAGACAGGTGGATCTCTGTGAGTTCAAAGCCAGCCTGGTAAACAGCATGAGTTCCAGGGAAGCCAGGACTACACACACACACACACACACACAGAGAGAGAGAGAGAGAGAGAGAGAGAGAGAGAGAGAGAGAGAGAGACTACTTTCTTTTTCATTTTTTTATTTTATATTTTTGGGGGGGAGGTTGAAACAGGATTTCTCTGTGTAGTTTTGGAGCCTGTCCTGGCACTAGCTCTTGTAGACCAGACTGGCCTCGAACTCACAGAGATCAGCCTGTCTCTGCCTCCTGAGTGCTGGGATTAAAGGTGTGCACCACTACCTCCCTGCAAAACTGCTTTCTTATACACACCACAGGACCACCTGCCCAGGCTGATTCCACCCACACTGAGCAGGGCTCTCTCACATCAACAATCAGACAAGAAAATGCCCTAGGCACTTGCCCACAAACCAACCTGATAGAGGCATTTTCTCAACTGAAGTTTCTTGTCCCAGATGACCCTTGTTTGTGTCAAATTAAGAGTCATGCTAGTGTGAAAGGGTTCTATTGGTCGAAATTGGTTTTATCAATCTATTGTCGAAGAATTAAGACTTTCATGTTAAGTGCATATTTGTACATCTTGACTTTGGAGGTGGCACCGTTTAAAGGTTCCTAAGTGGGAAGGATGTATTGAGTAAGACTCCGTGAGTGACTGAGCTAGAGCTTTGAAGGCAGAGGGTACCGGGAGAAGCACCCCTTGGGTTAACACCTATAGGAGTAAGGGGCAACTTTGAGCAAAGAAAAGTGATATAGTGACATCTAAGGATTCTGCAGATCCTTAGCATACCTGTGGGATACTCTAAAGCTGAGACAGTCCCTCAAAGTTATTTCATTTGAGATCAGGGGCCAGATATTTGACCTTCCACAGTGATTAGTCATTGGGTATGACAGACCACCTCTAAGACAGAGCAGAATCTGGATCAAGACCGTGGCCTCTGACCAAGACTAATCCTGAGTGGAGAAAAGTAGCCAACTCACCCTGTAGCTGGGGCAAAATGCCTTGCCCTTGGAGGAAATCCGAGTGCCATATCTCATGTCCGCTGTACTCTGTCACTTGAATTGCTCGTTTGCATTTTCCTCTTGGAATATCTAGAATTGTGTCTACTGCCACCTTGTGTGGGTGGGTGGGTGAGTGGACAGGTGGGTGGATGGACTAACATGACAAAATAGAAAAGTTGACATCACTCCCATGTGACTGTCTATCCCCAAGAGTCTTCATGTCAACGAGGATAGAAAGGCTGGAAGATAAATCTTCCTTGGTTTACTTGGCATCAAGAAAATCACACAGATTTAAGGAGTGGAGAAGAGTCCTTATGTATAACGAGTTGGGTATTTCTCAATCTAGAAAAACTAGATCATGCCTGCTGACTTAGTTAGGGGTATTTTTATTCCTGTGAAGAGATACCATGACCACAACAACTCGTATAAAGAAAACATAATTGGGGTGGCTCGTTTACAATTTCAGAAGTTCAGTCCATTATCATCATGACGGGAGCATGGTGATAGGTAGGCAGACATGGTCCTGGAGCTGGGAGTGCTACATCTTGCAGGCAACAGGAAGTTGATTGTAACACTGGGCAGCATCCTAAGCATAGGAAACCTCAAAGCCCACCCCCACAGTGACACATTTCCTCTAACGAGGCCATACTCACTCCAACAAAGCCACACCTCCTAATAGTACCACTCCCTATAAAATTATGGGGACCAATTACATTCAAACTATTACACCTGCCCATGGTTTTTATTGGCTGGACCCAACAAGAGGATAATGGAGGCAAGAAAGTCTACCACGGCAGAAAGAGAAAAGGATGGAGGATGGATGACGGATGGTACAAGATCATCATCACACTGGTATGGTGTGTCTCCCAGCTGAACCGTAAGTCAGAAGAGCACAAAGGTGTAGGGACCTTTGCCTATGTTCATTGATTTAAGACCAAGGGCTATGTGCAATACAGGGTAATCTCAGTAAAGCATCTGCCAAATAAGTAAATGGCTTTTTGCCTGAACCAACTGATGCACAAACATTGTCTAAGGCTAGCAAAGGTCAGCAGGTAGCAAAGCCGCCTCTGTTCACTTGGTCCTCTGTCCTCTGCTGCGGCTTTAACACAGTAGCAGCTGTTGCATAAGTGCCTAGGAGAATGCACAACTCCCAAAGCTGCAAATATTTACTCTTTGGTCCTTTCCCAAAGAAGCTAGCCATGCACTGCTGTAGCGAGACAGCCAAAGTTTACATCACTCAGATGGTTGGCCAGGGAGTCTGAGAGACATAAGGAGCCAGCCAATCACAAGAGCTGAGTGGACTACAGTGAGAGACAGTCTCTGAACTCAGGACTCTGTTAAGTGAATGACCTCTACAAACAACCCAAATGACCCTGAAAGGACATCTTTAGATGCCAGAGGAAACTCAGCGCCCATGTACTGCATCCATAGCTACAAACAGTGGTACCCAGCCCTGAAGTTTCACCCAACTTGTTTCCAGAGATCATAGCTCACTAATCATGGAGACTTTAATAGGTTAAAGGGTAGCGAGAGCCCCAGCACAGTTCTGTCAAAAAGAAGTCTCCATTTTCCAGACTTTCTGAGCACAGAGAATGAGGAGGGGCAGCCATGTTCCAGATGCCCCTTGCTCACCAAGACCTTCACCTTACAGAATCCTTCTTTTGGGGGTCTTGAAATTTGGAATTTTCTGCAGTACTGGAAATGGGACACGGGGCCTTATGCATGCTAAGAAAGCAGTCTAATGATCTCTGCCTCAGCCTCCTAAGTAGCTGGGATCGAAGATTTGTACCACCAAGTCCTGCTCCATCTTGGTTTGAACTCTATCCTGAACCCCCTTTCCCTTCATGTTGCACTTGGAACCACAGACTCGTGCTAAGCACCAAACCTTTGGGGGACATGAAAGGTATGTGGTTTGTATTTGCCCAATGTCCTCACTGTAGCAGGGAGAGGTGGGATCATGCCCACAGTTCAAGCCAATGAAGCCCCTTGGGCTAAGTCTACTCCTGGAGTCCTCGCTTCCCTGCTGGCCCATGATGGCTCTCCCTGCTTGCTTCCCTTCTGCTTTCTCTCTTCCAGAGGTCCCCTCCTGCTCTAACCTCCAACCTCATGGGGCAGTTCACTCCACAGAACCTACCAGAACAACCACAGACACACGACAGGCTAAAACTATACGCTCATGGTAACACAGTTTTGCACCTATTAAGCTGACTTCACGGACACCTACAAGAAGCCAGTTGCAAACGGGTGTCTTGCGACCAGAGTGCAGAACTGAGTCTTGACTCCAGAGCAAGGCTTTGCACTGGCTGCACACTTTATCCGCCCCTCCTGGTAACTCTTCATTAGGGTGAATGGAATATTCCCTAATGCCCTGCTCTATTCATGGACCGAGGAATCACACACACTGTACTGTGTACATTGTATTACTGCTAACCTGCAGTGGATGAGAACGTTTTGTACGCTCAGCTTATTATTGGATGTTTCCTCACATTGCCAAATGTAGCAGAAGTAACATTATTAATATTTCATTCGGAGGAGGCAGAGTCGGGAGTATAGAGGACTCATTCTCCACACGAAGGTGAAACAGATGAACTGGCTTAAAGACGCACGTGGGCAAACTCCGGCGGCTTTACCATGACCTCAGCAGTTCCTGCTTGCATCCCAGTTTTGATTGCCTCAGAAGGATAAATTGCATGAAGGGTGTCTCCAGCACTGCAGGGCTGTCTGCTGTCGAGAGGGCTAGAAGACGGTAATAATGACGCTAAAAGGCTTACATAATAAAAACATCTTCTCGTGTCTGTAGGTAAAATAAGCAGATAACATGGTGCTTAAATTAAATCCAATCCCTCCCCCATAGAATTGGCAGCCTGCAGATGAGGCAGGCACCACAACACCACCCAGGAAAATTGGAGACTCTGCAACAGCAGCCTCCTTCCAGGCACCCTGGTCATTTGTCCATCCTTCAAAAAGCAAGAGCTGAGATGGTGGGACTGTGGCTGGAGAAACGCCAGGCCATCCACGCTCAGCTGGCACCCAAGCTTGCGAGAAGGCCACGGAATTGCTAGTCAGTATTAATTCCCACCCGATCGCCAGCTCCACCCAGCATCTTCTGCCAGTGCAAGAAAATAGATTGTCTTGCGCAAATGCGTCTCTCACAGGAGAATATGGTCAGTCGGTCCAGATTCCATTTCAGCAGTAACTGAGGAAATTGATATGATAATTCTGGTGCCATTTTGGAAAAAAAAAAAATTTAGCAAATGAAGGCCTCGTTGAAACATAAGCAAAATTGCCTTTTAGAAGCTACCACGGAGCCGGGCGATGGTGGCGCACGCCTTTAATCCCAGCACTCGGGAGGCAGAGGTAGGGTAGGCGGATCTCTGTGAGTTCGAGACCAGCCTGGTCTACAGAGCTAGTTCCAGGACAGGCTCCAAAGCCACAGAGAAACCCTGTCTCGAAAAACCAAAAAAAAAAAAAAAGAAGCTACCACGGCAGTGTGGGATCGGGAAATAAAAAAATAAGAAAAAAGCATAGGAACTATAATTACCAGCCCAGGTCATCCTTATCAGCCTGGGAGGCTTAGGTTTGAGCCCTTTCTAGAGTGTTGTTTTTTTCAATGCTGAGGTGCTGGCCTTGGAGAGAAGGGTTTGCTCACTCACTCAAGATAAGAAATGAGTGTCTCTAGTTCAGAAACAGGTAGTGGTATCTTTCTACTTTGGAGTTATTGGTTTTCGGTTCTGAATGTATGACCAACAGGATCTCAAGGGAGGTCTGGCTTAAAAACGAGCTCTTGCAAGGTCAGCTCGGTGGAATGCATGTGTATGTGCGTGTGTGTCTGTGTGCCCGTGCGCATGTGTACTAGCGCGAGGATACATGCACACGCCTGCACATACATCTGAAAACTAGAGGACTCCCTTGGATGCAGTTCTTTTCAGAATCTGTCTACTTGGTTTTTGTTTTGTTTTCCGAAACAGGGTCTTTCACTGGCCTACAGTTGGCCAAGTTGGCTAAGCAGCTGGCCAGAGTTGCACGGATCCACCTCTGTCTGCCTCTCCAGCACTCGTGGAGTGCTAGAGACGTGGAGTGCATTCTTCCACTCCCGGCTTTGTGATGTGAATTCCAGGCATCAGATTCAGGTTCCAACGCTTGCAAAGCAAGCGCTTTCCTGAGATGCTTCCCCGGGCCTTGATGCCCTTTTCGTGCTCATCACAAAGAAAAGCAAGAGAACTGAAAAGAAGTGAGCCTGTTTCAGTTTCACGGAGCACAGGACACAAAGCCTGGCTTCCTCTTCAGTGTTCCAGTTTATAGACAGTTTGCTGCCATAGTGCTCTTGAGATGTAAGCCCCTCACAGTAGGAGGCCCGTTTCCATGGCTCAGAGGAAGTGTCTAGGAGCAGTGACATTAATGGGAAGTCAGACCTCGGGCTTGGGGGGACGTTATGACGTGGAACCCTGAAAGTTCACTGAACACGTCCTTTTCTGGCCCAACTTCTCTCCGACAACACAGTAGAATTGCTTGGTTCCTGGGGGAAGCCCCCTCAGTGACCACTGAGGGTCTTTTGAAGACGTTCGTTAGGTGATATGCCCACTTGCCCAAGGAAGTGCACACGTGAAGCCCAGGTTTGATTCTGAAGCAAGACTCAGAGGGAACCAAGAGCGACTCTCTGGAAAGCACCTTCCCTGCCAAAGCAGTCCTGCGGCAGCCCCCTGGCACTTCAGATACCTGTGTCCAGATGGACACTTTGACCTTGGCCATAGATGCCCAGGACCTCTTTTGTCCGTGCTGAGTCTGGCCTTATCTAGAATGCCTCGGAATAGCGGGAGGGGGCAGCCATCTGCTGTGGGAGGGGTTGGCTGTGGGTCCTCTCAGGAGACAGGTGGCCAGCAGCAGGGAGACCCACTAGGTTGAACTAATCTGAGGCCAGGCTGACTGAAGCTCACAGCAAGGCTACGACAGGTGCAGAGGGTGGAGAGGTGGCAGCACGGAACTGGGTCACTCTCAGTGTGGTCCTCGGTGAAGTTTTTCAACCACGGACTTGACAGCATCGGAAAATTCAGCACCCCAGGAGGCAGAGAGAGGACCAGGGGCTTCATGTAGAAAGGGGGTGAGGGAGTACTGTAGAGAAGAGAAGATACATGTGTGTACCCTGATCACTGGGCTCAACCTCCTGGGTCTAAGAAATGGGTGTCAACCCCAGAGGTTTCTTCTGAGAAGTAGCTGTAGTTTTGTATAACATAAAGTGAGCTCTGGGGCTGAGGACATTAGGAACAGGGAGTGTGGCTAGATTTTCCATCTCTGGTCTTTAGGGTGACCTGAGTCACTGAGGAGGTCTCCAGGATAGCTTGACATGAAAAACCACGGGTAGGCAGACTCAGTTGTCAGACCCATTCTCTCTCGATCTCAGTGAAGCCACTGATCCCTGCAGGCCACATCTGCTTGTCTATAAAGTGAAGGGGACAAACTAGTAAACATCTGTCTCTTGGCTTCCAGGGGGAAGAGTGAAGACACGGAACCTGGCCTTGCGCTGCAGCTGACACACACAGTGACCACACAGAGGACATGCCCTGGACAGCAGGAACTGGTTATTTCACCCCCTGGATTCCGACCCAGCTTTACTGCCTCCCACCTTCTCCCACCCCCAGCAAGAAATCCAATCATAGGCAAAGCCTCAGAGTTTGCACTGCCTGCATTAGAAGTTCAGACATGAACTTACCTCCACACTCTACACGGAGAAAGGGAATGCACTCAGCAACACTGACCATGCTAGCAGAGAGGGAGGCAAATGTTTAGCCTGAGGTCGAAGGCCAGTCCTTCTGAAAACGCCAGTTATATTTTCCACAGACAACCATGGGTTAAATGTAGAGAATCAGATTGACACGGGTCCAGCCCGAGTGTCCACCTGGCCCCCTTCCTGAGACCTGGAGCACTTGACAGCAAGGTCATGCGAGGAGCTTTGGACACAAGTGTATCGACAGCTCTGCTGAGCCGACCCCATATTGACCTTGAACGAGTCCGGCTCTATAGCCATCCGCAGAAGGGGGTGATGGAGCACGACTCGGCAGGATAGTCTATTTAAGGGCAATGGCGCTGCACTTGCAGGTTCCAGGGGCCTTCATTAACTAGCCATTAACGGGGGGAAACAGCACTGCCCTGCCTATGGACCAAATCTGAAAGGCTGTTGAGGTAGGAGGTAGAGAGGCTTTTATGAACAACCTTCATGTTTGAGTCTTCCAAAAGGGATGAGAAAAGGATAACAGGGCAAGTCTCCGAAGCAAAATGTCGAAATGAGCATACTGTGGCTACTCTTTCTCCCCCGACCCCGTCTCTGTTCATTCCTCCATGGTCTGTGCTGACGTGTTGGGCTAGCATGTTCCTTCTCTGGGCTGCTCAGCCAACACTTAATGAATGCCTGACAGGAGCCAAGAGCTGTGGAAATCTGACGGTGAGGGAGGACAGACAATACTGGTCTGAATAGTGTATTCTAACGAGAGACACGTTGTCTACAGAGGGACATTTTAACTGTGGGTTGTGCATGAAGAGGAGTTTTCTGAAGGGAAAGAGGGTGTGGACGGAGAGAACAGTGTGGGAATGGAAGGACAGCCTGGAAGGTTAGGAAAAGTTCATCTCAGAGGCCCGTTAAGCCAAGCCCTGTATTCTGAGGCGGGCAGAGGAGGACTGAGGAGTGCTAGACACTGCAAGAGACAGAGTCCAAAAGAGGCAGGACCAGACAGAGTCAGGCTTTGTGCCTTGGAAAAGGTTGTGTGGAGAAAATACATTTGCTCTTAGGTTCACCCTGAGGAGTTAAGTGAAACCAAAGCTTATTCCATCCGTTTGGAAGCACATTGTGAGCACAGAATACCAGGCAATAACAGCTCTGGGGCTGACAGGTATTTGGTATTGACTAATTCATTGAACAGAAATTATTCCCTTGGTGTCTTAGAGAGTAATAACGTGGCTTTGCTCTCTCCCAGAACACTGATGTCTTGGAAATGTCAGTTCCCCAGGAGTAAACAGCCAAGATGAAGACAGTGGGGTGACATCTCAATACCACTCCTCAGACTCAAACCAGATGTGACAGTAGGTCCCATAGCTCACCCTCTTCTCCATTACAGTCATCACCCATGGCTGGGTGCCTTCACCACCTACATGCTCCATCCGGTTTCCTCCTCGCCACCCCTCTTCCGTCTCAGACCCACAGGCCTTCATCTGTCTTGACTGTCCACTGACATGGCTGACTCTAGACACAGATCTTTTTAATATCCTTCCAGTTTCTGCATATGAGTTGGATTTAAGGAAGAGAACAAGAGTGGAAAGTAGTAAGACAGTGTCAGAGACCCAAACAAAGACAACGACTGTGTCAAACACAGAGCTGTCAGGATGCAAGATGTGATCTGGATTTTAGATGTATGTGTGGTGGTTCCAGGAATGGGAATTACTAATTTACTGGATGACATGCATGAGCGGAAGAAAGGAGAGTCAGCAAATTCTCCATGGTCAGATCATCACATGGGTAGTGCTACCATTACATGCTCAAGACTTGACAGGCTTGAACAACCAACCTGCCAATGCTTGTAGGATGCCGTCTTCAGGGCTTTCCAGATCCTAATATATGGGCCTTCTAAATCCTCAGTTCTCTCTGTCAGAAGCATGCTGCATAAAACAGGCTATGTCAGAATCCAGTTAGCCAGAGAGGAAAGCTGTGGTTCAAGGCCCTGCAAGAAGATACTTGCAAAGGCTCTAAATAGTCACAAATCAAGTCCAGTAATAGATACAAAGGAGAAAACACCATTATGAAGCAGCTTATTCTAAGAATGCAAAGTTGGTTTAGTGTTCTAAATTCACTCAGGGTAATGTGCCACATTATCAAATTATACCATCATCTCAACAGAGGCAGAAAACGCATTTAATAAAATTCAATACCCATCCACAAAAATAGGCATAACAGAACTTCTTTAATGAGCATCAACCAAAACAAAGTCTGTGGCTGCCAATTTTGTTTTTATTTTCTCTATTAAGCTTTCCCCTTGCTTTATTGCCCCGGTGTCAGACCTCTCTTTCAACGCTAAATAACAGGAGGAGGCAGCCATCTTGCCTCATTTCCACGCAAGCAGGAAAGAAGCACAACCTCCTCCCCACCTAAGTTACACTGGTTCTGTTTCAGTCAACAGTGGACCTCGCGGAAGACTTTGCCGCCAGAAGATGACATCACCTAGTGAGTGGCATCTTTGTCATCTCAGTTTGGGTCAGTACACTCCAGGAAGTTCACATGTGATCGCAATGAGTGAGAATGCCTTCTCATAGCATGTCTCTGTGTTAAGGGACACATGATTGAACGTCATGACGAGATGACTAAAATTAGGACTGATATGAACAAGGGCCACTGAAGACATAGAGCAAGTGGAGCCCCCCCCCCCATCTACTGCTGGAAGGGAAGAAATGGAGACCTCTTTTATTTCCCAGCCACCCAGACCTGAAAAATCACACAGAAACTACATTAATTACTCCAGTGGTTGGCTGATGACTTAGGCATATTTCTATCTAGCTCTTACATCTTAAATTAACCCCTTTCTATTGTTTTATATTTTACCACAAGCTCGTAGTTTGTTACCTCTTGTTTCTTGGCAGCTACATGTTATCTCTCTGACTCCGCCTTCTTTCCTACTCTATCTCTGTTTGGAATTCCCACCTTGCTATATTCTGCCTTGCCATATGCCAAAGCAGCTTCTTCATTAGCCAATGGTAATAAAACATTTATAGATTACAGAGGGAAATCCCACATCAGAAGGGCCTTGCAAATACCATCTGTACCTGAACATATCCACACTCATAGCCTCCTCTCCCTTAGTGGAAAGGCATACAATATCTTCCTTAAAGTATATGCAAATGTTTATGGCAGTGATATTTTAGTAGCCCAAACTGGAAACAACTTGGTAGTAAGATTACCAAACTAACTATGCAAATTGCCATAATGTAATGGGACTCAGAAATGTAGACATTAAAAGATTGCTGTCCATACAGCAAACACAAAATAAATACATAACCAATAATATTAATCCCATAACCCATTAGTTGGTTTATCAGATAAAGGAAAAATTCAAGGGCAAATAATCTTAGAAAGCAAAAGCAATGTTATTGAAAACAAGCTGGTGAGTTTCCTGACCAATGAGAGGAAGTGGCTGACACTGGTGGTCTAGAACCCAGGACCAGGAAAACCAACAGCTTCATCGTAAGTCCCTCAGTCTGTTCTAGACACCGTCGATTGCAACACAAAGCAGCTGACAGCAGTATGTACTTAGACAGACACCTCTGAGTTTCAGGGAAACTTTGTTTATGAAAGCCTCACAAACATGGCTGCCTAAACATGACATGATCAAGAAAAGCTCCAATAGACATGCTAACACATAAGACAGAGAGCCCACAAAGGCCTAGACCAAGAACTACAGGCAACTAAAATTGCTGAGAGCTGAAGAAATAGTCTTCCCCATAGAAGAGCACAGCAATCAGTTATCCAGTACCAAATAATGGGCCCTGAAACACACACATATAAGTAACATTATATGGGCAAAGCAGGTTATACTTATATATTTAGGGGTAAATGTATATGTAACAACAATTAAGGAGAAAGGGGTCATAAATTCAAAAAAGTGTTAGGTATGTAAGAAAGATTGGGAAGAGGAAGGGAAAGTAGGAGATGCAATTATAATCTCAAAAAATAAATGATAATTAAAAATTTATTTCTGAGCAATAAAATTTGCTTATAATGTGTTCACCTGCCATGAACAATTGTTTGCTTTATCTTTCTTCAATGGGAGGAAAAATGTAAAACCTAATCCTTGGCTCAAGGGCTATTAAAAAAAAAAAAGCTGGGCCATAATCCGTATTGCTCTGTGGCTTGTGGCTCATCTGTCCGAGTCCTGAAAACCTAGCACAGGAGACCCTGCATCATTTGCAGCAGAGACAAGCAGTGAGACGATCAGCAGAAATGAGGGATCAGATGCAATGGAGGCAGATCCTGGGATACAGCAGATGAGAAGAGTCAGCGGAGGGGCGAGCCAAGACATGAGGATTCAGACTCAGTGCCCAATAGGTCCCCAGGGGTGACTGGACACAAGCCCACACCTAGATATCTCTGCTGACATTGTAAAACTCCAGAGATAAAGGGCAAGTTCCTAATTGCTCTCCTGAGAACAAAACACTTTATGTGGCTAGACTCGAGAATCAAATTTGACTCAGACTTCTCCTTGGACACCCAAGTAAGAGAAGTCCCAGAGAGCACCTCAGGTTCTCCAGAGATGTGCTACATCTTGACACAGATAAAGCCCTGGGGAGATGAGCAAGAACACAGGAGACACCTTTGGGTATGCCAGGAGGAGCCTGAGAAAGCTCGCTAGGACCAAGATGAGCTGTTTCCGACATGCACCATGGTGATGATGATAAGACAGGGCTCGGGTCAACCCTAACACCACCTCACCACACACACCTTACCGTCAAACCAAATTTCTCCACACAAGATGACAGTGTGCTTCAGAAAGGCAACGAAGACTGCTAAATATTAATTCATCCAAACCATTCACCCATTGTCTTTGCCAGCAGAGTGGGCATGTGATGAAACTCAGCTGACGAAGTATTGGGTGAAACTTCTAGAAGGTGCCTGGACAAGGTTTTCCTTGGTGATAAAAGAAATCCCTAAGAGAAAAGGGTTCTTTCCTCTTTACAATCATGTCATCCCTGAATCCTAAGAAGCCATGAGCCGGGGCACCCACCTACAGCCTTGGGGAGGAGCTGAAGGACAGCTGCCAGCATGCAGATGGTGGAAAACCAGAGCACCTGGGGCGGTGATAGCATCTGAGCGTCCTCATTAACCCTCCTCTGAACCAGCCTGCCTCCAGAATTCCTGGTACATGAGAAAACAACCTTCCCCTCTGTTTAAGTCTCTTCTCATTGGGTTTTCCATTGTTTCCAACCAGGAGCACCCAATGAACATAAGGAATGAAGTGAGACTGAACAGGGGTGGAAAGATGGTTCAATAGATGGCTCCTTGCTCTTGTAGAGGACCCAAGTTTGGTTCCACATCTGGCAGCTCACAGCCACCCTATAACTACAGCATCAGGGAATTCAGCTCCCTCTTCTGGCCTCTGTGGGTACCTGCATGCAACATATAGGAAAACACACACACACACACACACACACACACACACACATACACACACAAAGGGATGAAGAGACTCTGGTACTTTGAAGGGAGGTGAGCATAAACTGCCTTGTTTGCTCTTTCTGCACTCCCAACTTGGCTGTATGATTAGGCCTCCTGCACTTTCTTAGCCCCTTCTTTATTTCTGTTCACACAGGGACAGACATGCTAGAGTCGGCTTGGCTCAGAAACACTTTTACATGTGCGGTCAATGCCATAATATTGATCATGGTGAAAGTACTGACAAACCTGGGAACCTGAAGATCCCGGAGTTTCTACAAGAGGAGCAGCAGGGACAGGACACTCCCCAGAAGAGGGGAGATAGCTTGTGGGCCAGATATACACAGACAGCGGCAAACAACAAAATGAACTCATCTCCAGCAAAATGAAAATGGAAGACTAACACCTGAAGTTCTCCTCTGACTTAGACAGAGGTATCATGGAATGTGTGCACCCTCACTCACACACAAACCACACACACACACACACACACACACACACACACGCGCGCGCGCGCGCACACACATACCTGTGTGCGTTGTACGGAAAGCTTGACTAGATCCAAGCTCCAAAGATCAACTTTGTTATTGGAATAGCTGAGGGGAACTGAGTATGCACAGTGGGCGGCATTATGCAGTGTTGATGGGTGGAGCTGATACAGCCCCTGCCTGGTATGCACGCAGCCCTGCATTAGATCCCCAGTGCTGCATCATACCCGGTGAGAGGATGCATTCTTGTAATCATAGCATGGGGAGGTGGAGACTTGAGAACCAGAAGTTCAAAGTCATCCTCAGCTGTTGTAGTGATGAGGTGAGCTGGCCTGCTTTTCGTCCCTCCTGGCTCCCGCCCGGCTAGCTTAGCTCTGGAATAATTTCGTGGAAACTGTATTCATTTAAACACTGCCTGGCCCATTAGTTCTAGTCTCTTATTGGCTAACTCTCACATCTTGATTAACCCACTTCTAATAATCATGAAGTGGTGACTTACTGGGAAGATTCTAATCACCGCCCATCTTGGGTAGGAGAAGCATGGCGTCTACCTGACTCTGCTTTCTTCCTCCCAGGATTCTGTTCTGTCTTCCCCGCCTACCTATGTTCTGACCTATCAAGCCAAGCAGTTTTCTTTATTAATTAAACAATGAAAGCAACAGATAGATAGAAGACCCTCCTACATCAAGCTGTATAGTGAGTTCAAGACTTGCCTGGGATACATAAGGAGAGGGAAAGGGATCTGTGTTAATTTTCTTAAATGTAATAATAGTGTTGTAGCTATATTAGAGAAATGTATTTTCATTTCTCTAATACATATTGCAGTATTCATGGATGAAGTGTCATTTTGCCAGCAACTTACTTTCAAACAGTTTAGGTAAGAAACCACCAGTGTAAACAGAGGGACCTACATTATGCATAGCACGCAGCACACATCCCTGTAAGCAGAGCAAATGAATCAAGCTGTCAGCAGAGTCTGAAGGTGGGGAAAGGAGATCCATGGGATATTACACTACTGTTTCAATTTTCCTAAGCTTTTAAATAAACTGGCATAACAATTTTTGAGACATGTCATGCACACATGTATGTGTGTGCGTGCATGTGTGTGCATTGGGGGGTTGTGTGTAAGTGAGGGTGCACACATACCATGACACCTCTGTCTAAGTCAGTGGAGAACTTAGGGTGTTAGTCTTCCATTTTCATTTTGCTGGAGATGAGCTCACTTTGTTGTTTGAGACGATAGAATAGTGACTTTAAGAATCTGAGGGAGGGACTGGAGAGAAGGCTCAGTGGTTAACAGATCATTTAAACTTTAGGAATATCATCTAATATTTCTGTTTTGTGACTCACTTATCCATTTCCTTTTCCTTCCCTTTTCTATGTCCACACTCATGAAGTCATGCACACACACCCAGTCCCAGCTGCCTGGTGGTTCAGTCACTTGTAGACCACACGTACAATGTGAGCTCTTGTTCTTCCAATGGAGCTGAAATTCCCACCCCTTCTTAGTGCCTTCGCCATTTATTTCAGTCGCTCCCCTGACGGCTGTGACAGAACCCGACAGAAGCAGTGTAAGGAAGATGTTTATTTTGACACACAGTCTCCAGCGGCACAGTCCATCGTGGAAAGGGAGACATGTGGCCAGGGAAGCTTAATCCAGGGTGGGGAGATCTCCATGGCATAGGGAATCAGGAAGCAGAGAGCTCAGGTCAGAAGCAGGGGGAGTCAACAACCCTCAAAGACGGCCCTTAGTGGTACACACCATTCAGGTAGGTCTTGATACATTTATGCATATATATATATGTATATATATATGAAATAGTACATGTGGGTAGATACATCTACTGACATCTTTACATAGCAGACATTTTCCTCAGATTCCTTTGGAAAGATGTATGTATTTTTTGTGTACATACGTGTTCATAGGGTTGCATCACGTGCACACAGGAACCAACAAAGACCAGAAGAGGGCATCAGATTCTCTGGAACTGGAAATATAGATGGTTGTGAGCTATCATGGGAGTGCTGGGAACTGAACCCTGGTCCCCTGTCAGAGTAGCAAGCTCCACTAACGGCCGAACCATCTCTTCAGTCCCTCCCTCAGATTCTTAAACTCATCCCAAAGACTCCACAGCCTCCCAAGCCATCACCACCAGCTGAGAAGCAAGCATTCAAATACATGAGCCTATGGGAGACATGTCACATTTGAGCCACATCATCATCATGATATGATAGCTCAACATATTATCTGTATGTATGATGATTTTGATAAAAATCGTCCACCATGCTGCCAGGCATGTAGAAGAATGGTACACATAATTGTACATTGTTCATAACATTTGATAATGGTAACTAAAAATGGTGACTCATTTATGCATGTACTATATACTTTGATTGTTATTTTATAGTCCTGCTTATTTTTTAAAACTTACTATAAAATGATACGTTGTGTTATACCAACTGGAAGTGCTCATTTCTTCTACAAGCTGTGTCTGCATGCAAGAGGCCATGTGACGTTTACAAACCACCAAATCACCTCGTAACGCCTTTCTCGGGATGCCTCTCCACCATGAAGCAATGCATGCCTGCGTGAGAACACATGTGCAGATGCACACCTTTGCATATATGCTCACTTGCTTCCACACACATACATTTCTAAAGGCGGACTCCTTCAGCGCCTACCATGCTTTTAAAACAAGCACAGAACTGTTTTAAACATTCCAGTGGGTGTTACGTGATTTCACTTTGTTACTTTTTGCCCATTCCGAAAGGACCTATCTGATAGTCACAAGGATGCTGCATCACACCCAGAGGAGGGCAACGGATAGCTATTTAGATAGCCCAGGGGAATGTGGTCCTGGACCTGCAATATTTCAGCTCTTTACACTCACTGGAGTTCTAACCTGTCAATCATCCTGAAGGCTGTTTTCTGTAGGTGTGGCTATTTTCTGGGAGCTTCAGTTTGTGCTGCATTTGAGCAAGGTTCAGTGTGGGACCCTAACACACAGCATAAAGCAAACTGGGACAATTAGCATCCCCACTCCTTGCCATTTGAGCACAAGAATCCATTCCCTCTATCTAACTGATCCTGGGCACTTGTGGCCCCAGCTCCACTATCCACCACCTCCCTCCCCTTGCCACTGCTCACCCACCCACTCACTTCCATCTCTGCCCTTACCAACCTCAGTAACTTCCATTCTATTTTATTCTGGAATGCTCTCTCTTCCATTGTTGTTTAGCTAGTATGTAATTTTTTTGACTGCACTGTTCCAACATTTAATTAGGAATAGATCACATAGTTTCTTTACGAGTTAAAAGTCTCCTACTGCCTCTTAGTTATTCCATCATTTCTGATTTTTCTTCTATTGGAGTTTATGGTTGCATTACAGGTCACTTAGGTATCGCCAATGCCTGCGAGTGTTCTGTAGAAATGGGCGGAGGGCTTTGAACCCTCGGAAGGCGTGACTATGTGTTCCCTGAGTCAGTTTTCCTTTCTCTGCTCTCTATTCCTCCATATCCTTATCTCTGTCTACCAGGTGGATCCAGATCTGAGGTAAGCATGCTAAACTTCCTGCTACGACTCTCACTTAACCAGACTCTCATTTGACAGCACTTTAGTTTACGCGTAAGTTACTGAGAAATGTTATATGTCTACATTTTATATTAATAACTTACTCACTAGTTGTACTTCCTGCAGAAGATCCAGTTCCCAGCAGTCACACATGCCCACACATGTGCAAACATGCGTACACATGAGTATATATATGCACACACACACACATACAGAAGAAAAATTTTAAAAGAAAGTGCCAAGCTGTGGGTCATTAAGTGTGTGTGAGAGAGAGGGAGAGAGAGAGAGAGAGAGAGAGAGACCAAGTGCACTTGCGCGTGTGAATACAGATGTTCTCAGAGGCCAGAAGAGGGCATCAGATCCCCTAGAGCTGGAGTTACAGCTGGCTGTGAGTCACCTGATGTGGGTGGGGAAACCAAACTCCAGTCCTCTGCAAAAGCAGGCGCACTGAGCCATGAAGGGAACCTCATCTGGTCTATTTTTAAAGACATAGATTCTTTAAAAGCGGCAACAAAAAGAACTAAAAATAAATAGTAATTAGTGATTATTCTATGAGCGGAGAGGCAGAAGCATGAAGCTCTGCTGGTTAAAGCGATCGCCCTCACAGAGCAGACCGGGGAGGAGGGCAAAAGCCGACAGCTGACCCGTTATCACTTGACTTCACTGTTGATCTGCAGACGAATACATGTGACAGAAACTTGATCTGGAACATCCAGTCTCTAGGGGAAGCTCTGGGCAGCACAGGAGGCAGAGGGCCCTCCGGGCTGCTCACAGTGAAGATGAGGGCAAATACAAGTGGTTTGGGGGACTCTCTGAATTTCTGGGCCTGTGTCGCTGCATGGTGTGGCCTTTATGTTAGAAGCCCACACCACTGAGGTGACCGCTCATGGGCCGTGAGTCGCATTACTACCGAAGGCTCTGTGTCCCCCTCTCCAGTGTCCTGTGTCCATGAAAATTCTCTGATGGCTGTCTGGCATGGCGTCACATGGAGTGAGAGAATTTCCAAAAAAAAAAAGCCTCCTTTAAAAAGCAAAACTCTGTGCTGTTTCATGTATCCTGAGCCAAGCAAGGCAAATGCAGCTAAACATGACTCAACCGTGATTCTTGGTCCTCTCACAACCCAACAGTGCAGGGAGGCTGTTTCCAGTAGGTTCTGGCTGATTCCACCATGGTTCTGTCGTCCGGCAGTGTTTGGCCCCCCACTTCTCTGGGTCTTACCCACGGAGGCAGCTCCAGACTTCACCTCCTCATATGTAAGTAGCCAAAAGCAAGAAGGAAATTGAGGGGCTCACCGCAGAGGCGTCTTCTCTTTCCTTCCTATCCAGAAGGCCCAGGAGCCTTCACTTTATGTCTCAGGGGCTGAGACTGGATCACAGACCTGAGCTGAAAGGGAGGCAAGTGCTGTACCAGTAACCTCGCCCATCTTTCTTCCTCTACTTATAAGGCATCAGGACCCCGCCGTGGTAGCTGTGGTTAATCTGAATTCCCTCCTGAAAGTCCACTTCCAAATCCTATCACACAGCTGTGGGGAAGCTCTCCATCCATTCTGTGACGGAGGGCAGTCAGAATCAAGTTCCTTAGGCACCACATAGTAAGATGGTGTGAACCTCTCACCCTGCCAGGTTTCACATCGGCAGACGTACCTTTACGGTGCATATCCGTTTCCACTGAACTAAAATGTTCCTTCCAGGAGAGGGGTGGGGATGACTGGTGATTCTCAAGAGGCAGATAATCTTCCTGTGTCTGGGAAAGCTAAAATTTGCAAGATTCAAGAAGGCCTTTCTCCAAGCGTAGAGAAGCAGTAAACGACGCTGGGAAAGGAGACTGGCCAGCCCAGGTGCCTAGAGGAGACTCTTGGATCAGGAGAGCTTTCGATCAGCTGTGCAGAGAGCTCCAGAGATGAAGCTTTCTTGAGCTGTCACCTGTGGGTGGGTGGGCTCTAAGCGATGAAGCCGCTTCTGAGTCATCTCTGTAAGATACCCCTCACCCCTACTCCTGTCTGCCACCACAATAAAAACTCAGTGGTTCACCAAGTTGGACTGATCCCAGTCATTGCTTTGGTCTGTTGCTGGTTTTTATTCTGGAGTGAGTAGTGGGGTGTGTGTGGGGTGTGTGGTGTGTGTGTGTGGTGTGTGTGTGTGTGTCTGTCTTCTCAGGAAACGTCTCTCAACACAACAGCTTATAACACAAGAGATCCTGGTGCCTCGATTTGCAAAGTGACAGCTGGCAGGGCTGCCAGTTCACACTATCCAAGCTGTGACTCTTCCCACTGTCCTCCCCATCCCAGGAAATGTCCCCTAAGAGCCTCGCACTTAATATTGTTTACAAAGGTCTTGACTTTGGAGCAATGTGACATTCTGGGTACATCTAAATGTCGTCCATTACCATCAAATGGTGACATTTGCTTTGCTTCATTTGTAATTCAGAAAAGAAAACACAAATCCAGCACAACAAAGAGACACTCACATTGTAGATAATGGACCCAAGCAATTGCCATCCCTTGTACTTCAAGCCGGGAGAACAGAGCTAATGAAAGATTAAAAGGAAAGTCCAGGAGCTGTAGGAATAAGTTTGAGCAATCACTTGTCACTTGAGGTTAGCATAGAAGTTATTTTAACAAGATATTGCTTGCAGAATTTCCCCCATAAATCTTTTATTAAGTCCAAGAATCTCAGTCAAGACACTTCCCATGCAGTATGGTCAGAAACGGCGGAGCTGCTTCATCGCTTCCTTTAAAGCCAGAGCGCGAGAGATGCTAAGTGCTGCGCCCACTGACCTTCACATAAACCTGATATTATTATTGATTTTCCTTTACTCCAAGAGGTGAAATATATACGGGGAAACAACTATTAACATGCCTGTTTAGATAAGTCCAGACAAAGCCAACGAGTATTTATCTTTCAGTCCTCTTTGCTTGGAGCGGAAGCCCAGTTGCCTGTAATAAGACTTGACACGTTCAGATTGCTTTGCATCACCCCTGGGTACCATAAAGAAAGGGCAGCAGGCAAAGCCTCATCAGAGGCAGAAAAGACTGAAAAGCCAGCCTTTGGGAACCTTCCAAAGCCAGACTGACCTTTCCGATACAGTCGAGCATTTTTATTTCAGGGAGTTGGTCCTCGAGCCCCTTCGTCCCAACTTCTCTGGCTTTCCAGCCAGCATCCAGACTAAGGAGCTGTTTGTGTTCGCCACAGCGCTGCATTCTCTTGCCTTCACTTTCCACCCTCCAGCTGCCCTCCATGAAGAAGATTCTCTCTGCCGTTGTATTGCCTTTGCCCCTTTGTCAATAATCAGTTGCCAGTGCACTCGTGTTTCTGTGTGGAGGATATCTACTCTGCTCTCTGGTCTTGTCTCTTCTTTGACCAACACCAACCATCTTGACAGCTGTAAGTCTCCAGAGTTTTGAAGCCTGGAAGAGTCAGTTCCCCAACTTCCTTCTCCTTCACTGTCCAGTTAAATGTTCTGGACCTCTTGTCTCTTCATTAAGACTTTACCAACATATCTTACTGGAATTTTAATGTCCACATCTAAATTACAGTTGTTTGGTTTTTTGTTTTGTTTTTTTTTCTTTTCCTTGCATCTCTTCACATTGGGAGGGGGGAAAAATGTAAGAAGTGGAGAAGGGGGAGGGAAGGGATGGGTGGAGGAAGAAAGAGGAGGAGAAGGAGGAAGGGGAGGGTGGGGAGCTGAAGTTGTTGTTGTTGTTGTTTTTGATGCTGCTGTTGTTGTTGTCTGTTTGTCTGAAGAAAGTACCAGCGATTAGTTCCACTGCTGGTTTGGTAGCAGACCCGGTCCAGGCTGAATGGTTGGAGGCCATGTTTGACTGTCATCTGCACTCCGAGAAGAGCTGAGCTCATTGTTTGCTGCTGGTTGACTGTCAAGGCCATCTTATACATTATAGTCACACCCTGGAATCACAACCAGTTAAAATTAAATCCATGCATCTAAACAAGGGCAGAGCTGGAAATGCAGCAGAGATGCATACTTTCAGGAAATCATATGTGGGATGTACACCATGGCTTTATCCTCCAGGCCTTGCATGTACAGGGAATGTTGTTAATTGGGTTGTTTAGTTTTGTTTGCAATAGGGTCTCTATGTAGTCCTGGTTGGCCTGCAGCTTCCTGTGTAGGACACACTGGTCTCAAAGTCACAGAGATGTGCCTGTCTCTGCTTCCTGAGTGCTTCAGTTTATGGCATGTGCCCCCATGCCTGGGAGAAGGAAGTTTCTTCAAAATTGACCAGTAAAGTTATAAGATACCCATACTGTGCCACAGTAGGCAAAATATAAATACTGAAAATGTTAGTGATGGGATACTTCTTGAAGACTGAAGCCACATAGAACCAAAACTTACCCATAATATTTCCTGAACAATGAATGTACTATTCTGCCCATCAGAGGTAGTTGGTTCTAAAAATAAGCACACATCATTCCAACAGGGCTGTCTGCAGTACCTGAGACTTAAAGCCAATGTCAAATTTGTTTGATGCCCTTCATTTTTGAAAATGCAAACCCGTTTGCATGTGTTCATATTGATCATGATGCCTCTCAGAGTACCCCCTTGCTCTGAAAACTGAAAGATTGACTGGAAAATTCAGGAAATAAGTAGTTTATAACTTTTAGATAACCCTCAACAGATTGCCCTATTGTATCATTGGTTATTATTTTTCATTTTTACTGTGGCTTAGTTAAGCTTCATCACATCTATAGGATAAAACAGGATATATAGGATTTAGTGTCTACTAGCCACTGAGAGTCTTGGAGCACCTGTGGATAATGAGAGATGTCTCTATGTTGGAGGAGGCTGCTAGTTTGTTTCCCAGCTGCTCAGACCCAAAATAATAAAACAGAAACTATATTATTTAAATCACTGCTTGGCCCATTAGCTCTAACTTCTTATTGACTAGCTTTTACATCTTAATTTAACTCATTTCCATTCATCTGTGTATCGCCACATGGTTGTGGCTTACTGACAAGGTTCAGCATCTATCTCCAGCGGGGCTACATGGCTTCTCTCTGACTCTGCTTTTCTTTCTCCCAGCATTCAGTTTAGTTTTCCCCTCCTACCTAAATTCTGCCCTATCAACAGGCCAAGGCAGTTTCTTTATTCACCAATGGTATTCACAGCATACAAAGCTTCTTGTTGGTTCCCGGCCGCTTAGCCCAGAAATAATCAGAGAGAAACTGTATTAATTAAATCACTGCTTGGCCCATTAGCTCTAGTTTCTTATTGACTAACTCTTACATATTAATTTAACCCATCTCTATTAATCTGTATATCGCCACATGGCTGTGGCTTACAAGCTAAAGTTGCTGGTGTCCATTTCCAGCAGGGTTACATGGCTTCTCTTTGACTCCACCCTTCATTCTCCCAGCATTCACTTTAGTTTTTCCCGTCTAGCTCTTTCTGCCCTGTTCTTCTATGGGTTCAAAGCAGTCCTATATTAATCAATGGTATTCACAGCATACAGACGGGCATCTCACATCAGTTCTATGTTGATGACAGAGTATAGACTGCTGGTGATAATGCCTGAAAACTAAGAGAGTATGGCCCTTGACTTATTCTCTGTCTATATGGATTGGTCCTACAGATTTACCTATATGCATGCTGAAAGCTGCACAGCTGTAGAATTTCACTAAGGCAGTGGCTTTTCACTGAATACTTGTAAACGCCCTATTGGCTCCCACATTGTCACTGCTGCAATACAATGATGGCCAGATGATTTCAAGAATTCTTCCAATTGATTTTTGTTTATTATATATATGCACATATATATTTATGTATATCCTAGTCACTAGAATCAAGAAATAAGATGTGCATACTCATATGGTCAGCACTAATTGGATTCAGGGCTATTAATCATAGCAACAATATTATAAAGAGGGTCTACAAGAGCTAGTTCCAGGACAGGCTCCAAAACCACAGAGAAACCCTGTCTCAAAAAAAAAAAATATTATAAAGAGGACATGAAGCCCTGAGGTAGATAGGTTGGAGTTGGAAGGAAGTAGTGGGGGTGGACAAGATCAAAATATTTTGAATACATGCATGAAATTTTCAAATGATAGATTTTGAATATTATTTTTAAAGGAAAATAAACAGGGTGGGTAGGGACTCCTTAAACATGTCCATGTGCTTCTAGCCAGCTAGTTACAGTTCATTCACAAAGACACATGAGCACAGTCACAGTCTGACAGTCTTTCATTCCTGGTTTTGCCTGTTCTCGAGTAACTTCACAAGGTGTAGTCATCTTCTGGGTCCAGCTTCTTCATTCTTCATCATGTCTGTGAGATTCACTCACGTTGCTGACTTCAGTTTATTCTCTTGGACGGATATACTACAGTGAAGTTTCCCGTTCTACTCCTCATGAACATTTGGAATATTTCCAGATTCTTAAAAATAATTTTTATATATATTTGTAGGAGAAGGGGCACACATGACACAGGAAAGATTTGGAGGTCAGAGGGCAACTTTGGGGAACTGCTGCATTTCCCCTGCCACGTGGATCCCAGGGATTGAACTCGGATCATTGGCAACAAGCATCTTTACCTCTGAATCATCTCACCAGCCCTATTTGTAGATTCTGTGTAAAACTGATAATATTTTTTGTACACTCCTGCATCTAATTTTAGTAGATACTAGCAATTTTCCAAAGAAATCCTACAAGTTCCTTGACGACCCACCCCTCACCAGGGATGTGTGAAAGTTCTAGATGTTGCACAGTTCATGACCACTGTCTTTTCCTTCCATTGTTCTGGGAGTGTGTGTGGTATCTTACGGCAACGATTACTTTGATCATCATTCTCTGGTGTGTAATGGCAGTGTGTGTCTCTCCATGAGTTTCTCTTCCACTTGATAATTCCTGTCTTGACAACACATCTGCTCAAATCCTTTGCTTGTTTGTTTTGTTTTGTTTTGCCCATGACTTCCTGCTTGGCCTGCACAAACTCTTTATATATTAAGATACATGTCTTTGCTAGGTGTGTGTGTTGTACATATCCTCCCCTTCCCCTGGTTTGCCTTTTTAGTCTTAGCAGATGGTTAACAGAGGTTCTTATTTATAGTGAACTGAAATTTGGTGGCTGTCTGTGGGTACTGTTTAGCAGAGTGCATAGCCTATTCAGCTCGCCTTTGCCTAAGCCTTATAGTAATGACTCAATGCATTGCCTTCTCAGCTGCTTCCATACTTCAGTGAATATATCAGACAATAAGCACATGAACTCCACATGTGGTAAAACCATCTTAGGACAGAGACATCACTGGAGTGGGCCAACGGCGGACCCTCTTGAACCTGGACATGAAGGTCTGTGACAGGGCAGACACATCCACATCCAGGATAAAGCCACACTCTTTCTCCTAGCACTACGTCCATGGGAAGCTCACCCCCACATGTTGGTTGGCTATTACTCCAGGCCTAGGCCAAGTGACTGAGCCAGTAGCTTGGAGCGGTTAAAGTGAACTGTAACGCACTTGAATGAACACAATGCACACTTAAAAAATCCAATAATGAGGTTCTGTGCTTTCTTCAGTGGTGTAGCCGCTGGTAAGTTGTTCACACTCCAGTAACTAATCCTTCACCCATGCTCATGAAATCAACTCTCATGACACTCATTGGGTCACACACAAAAAGAGACAAGAGAGTAGAAAGGGGAAGGGCTACTTAGGAAGAAGAAGAACACTAACAGGAGAGGGATGGAGAATAAGGGGAAAAAAATGGGATGAATATGATCAAAACGTACTAGTAAAACACATGATGTCATGATAAAACCATTACTATGTATATTTAATATATGATCATTTAAAAACAGTGAAACTTGCCATGGGGGATGCATGGGCCTGGAACACTTTTCACAGATAGGGTCTAAAGAGAAAGTCTAAGGCAAACATTTGGTGCACCAGTGCTGATTCCAGCATGAGCACTGCTCCCTTGATATTTAAATAATATTAGAAAAGAGTGAAGAACTTTGATGACAGTGTCCATCCTGGAACACTCACCCTAAGCCTCTTTTCCAGCATTGAAGTGCAAGAGAAGCAGATGACAGCCAATGAAGGACACACCCACCTTCAAAGCTGTCCCTCTTCATTCTGATGATCAATGGAAATTCCGAGAACTCTGGAAAACCAGCAGCAAGCATCAATAGGCATCTTCAGCTGTATCTTCAATGAGTCTTTAAATATTTAAGTCACTCTGGGAGTCATATTGTACACGATCCCTCTGCTATCAACAAAACGTTAATTAGATATCCACCGCTCTGTTTAGGGCTCTGCAGTGAGAAGCTACATTTTTTTTTTTTTTGAGTCAGCAAAGAGGCAATAACCAAAGCAACCGGGAAAGACAGGAGGAGCCAGTGCCACATGGCTCAGCACCCACACAAGAGCTGGGGAGCACAGGGTGGTGCCAGGGAAAGGAATGGAAACAAGAATTGTAGACTTACTGTGTGCCCTGGATTGGGGAAAGTCAGAATAACTTATGTTAGTTACTCTCCCTTTGCTGCGAAGAAATGTACACCAGAAGTGGTTAAAGAGGATTAGCCGTGGCTCACAAAGAGGGGTTTCCGAGGGTTGCAATCTGGTTGCTAAGCCTAGCATACCTGGGCAGAGCATCACAGTAGTGAAGGACAGGCAGGCAATGTCCTGCACCTCCTGGTGGATAGAACAACAGGACAGGACTAGGGACATCCCCCAAGGACACCCCTCCCTGGTCACTCACTTCTTTCAGCTAGACCCCACCTTCTAGCATTTCCACTGCTTCCCAACCAGCTGTAGACCAAGCACTCAAAATTCAAGCCTGCAGGTGATGCTTCATAGGCAAACCACAATAATGCTCAGGGCCATATAACCTGTAAGCACAGAACTGAAGGGCAGGATTCAAACCCAAATCCACCACCATCACCCCCTCCTCTCTTTCCTCTCTCTCTCCTCCTTTCTTTCTTCTCTCTCTCTCCCCCCACTTCCTCTTCTTCCCTCACTCCCCCTTTCACTCTTCCTCCCTCTCTCCCATCCCCTCCCTCCCTTTCCCCCATTCCCTCTTTCTCCCACCCACTCCCCCCCATTTCCTTTGTGGATCTTCATGGTAGCTGTGTGCTACAAGAAGGGAGCAAAGTCCCAGCTACTTAAGAAAGCTGATTTTTTTTTGTCAGGTATTTTGAAGGGCATCTCAGTAAAAATAAGTATACCTGGGCCTTTTCATTTGCCGGGGCCCACAGACTTGCTGAGTTTTATGGTATAGTGAGTCTCAGGTCTTTGCTGATGAACGCATGTGGACAGAATTTTCTGTTCCCTCTTCATTCCTAGAGATATTATTTCATGCATTTCTTTCATGGCTAGCGATGTACAAATCAGATTTAATATCAATAATGTGCCATTTGGAAAGCGTTCAACTGCTGGCCCCACCAAGAAAACATCCCTCCGTGTCAGGATTTATTGAATCCAAAGCAAGGAGGCTACTGGAGAGCAGGTTCCTTCAGCAGCAGCATAAACAGATGGTCTTTGGAACGCGCTCGCGTTCTTAAGTACTGAATTAGTTCAGGACAGAATGGAGTCGCAGATGCCAGTACTTGCTGGCCAGCAGGGTGGCCACGGGAAGATATCAAAACTGTTGTGACATTCTCCAAACCTATGGGCTTAGTCTGAGCCTGGAATAAACTAAGATCCCTGATTGCAAGATGCCAGGCTTTAGGGAAGGAAGGCATGACTGGCAGACGGGAGCTTGGAGCAGGTGAAAACTCATCAAGGCTTCCCTCAGTGTACCTCTCCCAGGGCAGCAACCAATTAAGTTAAGACTGCCAGCAACTGACCTCATCCAAGATGGCCACCCCCTCTCCTCCCGCCCCCCCCCCCCCCGCTCTGGAAAGCCACAAGCAAACCCCAGGTTGGGTTTGATCAGCTCCTCAAGGCATCCCTCTCTAAATCAACCCTCCCTTGCCTGCTCTCTCACTCATGCCCTCCTGTGGCCTTGGCCCTAGACCCTACCATTTTAACATTACTCTCCTTACCCTGCCCAGTATCTTTCCACTCCTCATCCCTCTGCTGGAAAAACCCAGGACACAGCTTCCTCCATAGCCCATGGCACAGATAACTCCCCCCCCCACACCGCCCAGACCATGGCCCAGTCCCTCATCACCACTACCCCCCATAGCCCTGGGTCAATGTCTTACTTCAAATCACTCGGACCCTGGTGACCAGTGTAGAGCCTGGCCCATCCAGATACTCAGCAAGGGCGGTCTCCTAGTCTTTCTCCAAGTGTTCTTGTGCCTCCTATTCTGGCTCCCCTGCCATCTGCATGTCCCTGGCCATCTTTCTACTCTGATACTGTCTTTTAAAAAAAAATTATTTATTATGTATACAGCGCTCTGCCTGCAAGTATCCCTGCAGGGCAGACAAGGGCGCCAGATCTCATTAGAGATGGTTGTGAGCCAACCATGTGGTTGCTGGGAATTGAACTCAGGATCTCTGGAAGAGCGGCCAGTGCTCTCAACCAGTGAGCCATCTCTCCAGCCCCTCTGATGCTGTCTTTGAGAAACCATATTATCTCCCAGCCTAGGGGTCCCCAAACCTAGTACCACATTTAAACTTATTTTTATTGAGGTTAAATTTACATAACATAAAAGAGCTTTCATACAGTGTAAACCCAGTGACGTTCAGAACATCTCCAATTTTGTGACCCCTCCACCCCTACCAAGTTTCGCAACATTCTATTTGACCCCAGAAGAGACCCCACCCACCCACTAAACAGTCACTCCTCCTATTCTTTCCTTTGCTCCTGGCATCCATATATCTTGGCAATGTCCTGTGTGTTTGCCATTCTCAGAATTTCCTGTGATCCTCATGTCTGGTTTCTTTCATTCAACATGGCATCTTTAAGGACCACCCTGCAGTTACAGGCATCAACGCTTTGCTTCCTCCTAAGGCTGCATAGTACTCCATCCGACGAATGTGGCACAATCCTTTTGTCTTGTGCCTGCCTGTGGCCTATGGCGAGTAGTGTTGCTGTGTATATCATGAGTGTGACGACATGCTGAACACCTCTTTGAAACTCTTTGGGGTTTATAACAAGAAACAGAATTGAAAAGTCAAGGGAAATTCTATGTTAAACCCTCAAGTCTTCTCTGGCAACTCCTGGATTTATATCAGGTTAATATTTAGGTACTCAGTGCGTGCCTTTGCTTCTGTGAGCTCTGCCATTCATAAGAAGGGACTCTGTGTCCTACAGCTGAGCTTTGCTGGAAAATGGTTAAGGGACAGATGAGTGGCTACAACACACCTGCTTCGGGGTGGTGCTGAGGAGAAAGACTGACGAGTCAGGGAGGTAGACCTAGACTTGGAATGAAATCGCTCAAGTGTTTGGAGAGGAACTGGCCCTGATATGGGTCTCAGGAAAGCTGACCATTGAAGAGAAGTCCATACTGTAGGAAACAGAGGCAGGTAGATATCTGTCTGTTAGGGGCCAGCCTAGTAAACATAGCTAGCAAATTCAAGTTCCAAGCCAGCCAGGGATACATAGTGAGATGGTATTGGGGAGGGGGAGAGAATTTAGTATGGCTGCTGGGGGAGGGAGAAGTTCAGATTTCTGCAGAGGTTAGGCTCCTTAAGCTGAGCAAGCTCCTATGGATGATCACCCTACCAGGGGTCATAGCCTAACAGGAAGTAGGTGGTCCTCCATCATGTACATACCAAGGCACTAATCAGATTCAGGGTTTTAAAATGAGTGCATGAAGTCAGGAAGGAAAATTAGTGATGTGGATACAAGAGGAGTTGGAGGGAGGGAGTGGGAGACTAGATTTGATCGGAACACACAGAGAGAGAGAGAAACAGGTGTGTGTGTGTGTGTGTGTGTGTGTGTGTGTGTGTTTAAATTCTCAAACAATAAACTGTAAATGCATCCAGGTGAGTTAGCTCAGCAAAGGTCGTGAAGCAGGAGGCATTCAAGCAATGCCTTTGACAATGGCTGGTCTTCATCCAGAGGCAAAACAGAAGGGCCAGGATGAGTAAGGAGAACAGAAGGGTCTGTGTACTCTGGACAGCAGCATGTTCTTCCTGTGAAAAGGTCCTGTGCAGTCACATGTTGCAGCCAGAAAATGAGAACCCTGGGATTGGAAGAAATGCGGGGACTCATGAGCGAGCCGTGGGAGCTGAGAAAGATGTTGAGAAGAAAGAGCCATGGCAACGCTTGCCATGACAATGACTGACAGCCGTGTGCAGCAGAAATGGGGGCCCCTTCTGACGAGACCTCTTAGAAGGCCAGCATGGCCCCGCATTGGCTCTTTTCCACCTCACTAAGTGTTGCTGGGGAAAAGAGTGGATTTCTGAGAAACATGACCAAATGTTAAACTCGAGTAGAGCACTCATGGGAACGAGCTTACTCCGCATGCTTAAAATATATTGTAGCAGCAGCTTCTTAATGCAACTCGGGAGAAACGCTGCTGTGAGGTCTGAGACACGCTGACGTGAGTCACACCAAGTCATCGGCAGCAGGTCACCCAGTATTCAAAACAAAGGTCACAAGCAACTCTCCCACGGACTTGACTGCAGACAGCTTCACCCAGATGGCGACACTGCTTGAACATGTTCTGTGGGAGCAGACTGGGGTGACAGGTCCTGATGACGAGAATAGACAGGGTTTGCTTCACCTCTCCTCACGGGAACTTGTGGGTAAAGAAGAGCTGTGGTGAGAGGACACTACGAAGAAAGTCTTCCTGGGGCTTTACACGAAGGCTCCAATATTGGGGAGGGCTGAGGTTTAAGGCGTATTGCTGGTGTCAAGGAACTTAGAATCCACTTTGTGAGTGTGGCGGGGGAAGGGTCGTTAACAAATAAGAACGTTCAGGGTCCAGACAATCCAACCAAGATTGACTCGCCTGGGTGTAGGATCATTGACTATCAGCCTTCTCCCCTTCAAAGAAGGATGTTTTACATATTTGCCTGGCTAAAGAGGTGGAATAAATCAGTTCTTAACTTTCATTAATAAAAATAGCATATGGTTTTTAATAATGCAAATAGGCATGATTTTAATTTTAACAACAGCACTATGCAAATGGGCCACAAAAATAATTTGCAAGAAATGCTTTGTTGCTACTAATCGATTGGACATACAGTTCATCCAACAGCCCGTGGAGTTTCATGTCAGCAACGCAGAGCTGTCTTGGAAGTTAGTACACTCTTTGTTGTTTGGTTGATCTGAGGCAGGATTTTACCATGTGGCCCAGGTTGTCCTTGAATCTGAGATCTCAGACCTGTGCCACCACGCCTGGCTTGAACTGTTGCAGTGTTGAAAGTGACATGTTTCAAAGTGAAGTCAGTCTTTCCAAAATAAATGAAATAGGTTTGTCAATTGGATGCAAATATTAAAGGGAAAAAATGTTGGCACTTCAGTTATTGCAAAATTTAAGAATGCAAGTCTGCTTTTTCATCTTTTAGTTTGGGGCTTGGATTGAGGCTCAGCCTGTGAGCATTTGCCCAGCACACATGAATACCCCAGCACTTTACTAAGTCGGTGCCCTGAACCCAGCACTCAAAAGGCAGAGGAAGAAAAGTCTTGGGCTCACTGTCAGATACATAGTGAGTTTAAGGTCAGCTTGAGATACCTGAGGCCACATCTCAGGAGAAGTGCTGTGGGATGCTGTCTTGTGGCATGCCATAGCCATCTCACTCTTGAATTCACAGCAGCCATGTTTACCTGCACAGACGTGCGAAAGACTGGACCTACTGACTTCCCCTCATGCAGGGAAAAAGGGTTCGTGAGTTCTCAACCTTTAATGGGTTGCGGGAGTTTCTTCAGTGGGTTAGCCATGGGTAATCTGTCCTTGCTCCTATAACAAATCCCCTACCTATGACCCTGTAAGCAACTCTATTTAAACTCATTGGGCCACAAAGAAAATAAATCTTTGAATTTTATAAAATCTAAATCTTATTAAATACTGTTGACAAAAAATTAGCATCTAAATTAACATATGGTATAAAGGTAAAATTGCATTAGGTTTTGAAGATCAATGCATAAAAGAACGTAATGTATCGCATTAGTAATTTTTATGTTGATTACATGTTGAAATGATAGCATTATGGATGTGTTGATGTGATACTATTCTTAAATGCAAATATATGCACATTAGAAACATTGCCCATTATTAAAGAACACATTAAAATAAAAATACATATTAAAAATAATAACATATGGATTTAAAACTTTTCTTGCTGCTGGGAAAACATACCTATCGGAAGTGACGGGGGAGGGGGAGGCTTTGCTTTAGCTGGTAGTTTCACGGAGGAAAAGCACACCTGTGTTCATGAAACAAGGAGTTGCAACTGTCCCCAGCAGCAGGAGTGTGAGACAGCTTGCCCTCCTCAGCTACAGACCAGGGCCAGAAACAGACTAGGTCTACATAGCGAGTTCTATGGCCAGGGCTACATAGTGAAACCCTGTCTTGAAAGAAAAGAAGACACTAAGGCAGACAGAAGGGAAAGGAAGGAGGAAGGGAAGGGGGAGGAAGGGAGGGAAGGAAGGAGGGAGGGAAGGAGGGAGGGAGGGAGGGAGGGAGGGAGGGAGGGAGGGAGGAAGGAAGGAAAGGAAAGGAAAGGAGAGAAAATCAGGGACCAGGATATAACCCCTAAGATTGACCTTCCAGCGACCCACTTCCCTCAGCCAAGTCCTCGCTCTTAAAGGTTCTACAACCTTCCCAAAGAGCACCACCACCTTGGGACTGAGTGTTGAAACACAGGAGTCTAAGGGGGACAGTTCATGCTAAACCATAATTGCTGTATATTGCTTGTGCTGAGCAGAGTAACGACTTCATTGTCTTTCTCCACGACTTTTTGACAGCCAGGCTGGAGAGCATCAGTCCCTTGCCTACACTGAGAACAGGTGTTCTGCGTTGATTTAGCACCAAAGTCTCATTCAAAACGCAACCCAAGGCAGGTGAGAAGACCACCAAGCCCAACAACCTGCGACTAGTCCCCAGTACCTACATGGTGAAAGGAGGGGACCAGAAAGTTACCCTCTGACCTCCACACATGTACCATGGCACAGGTGCACATGTATGCATAGGCACACATACACAAGCACACAAACACACTAAAAAATAAATATTTGGCTGGACGGTGATGATACACGCCTTTAATCCCAGCACTAAGAAGGCAGTGGCAGGTAGATGTCTGTGAGTTGGAGGTCAACCTGGTCTACAAAGTGAGTTCCAAGACAGCCGGGACTGTCTCACAGAGAAACCCTATCTTTCTTGAGAAGAAACAAAAAAGAAGAAGGAAGGAAGAAAAAAAGAAAATACTTAGTTTTAAAAATTGAAATCGAAATACACCTGAATTCTTACACTCCATAGTGTTTATTTTAGTTATTTTTTTTTGTTTTTGTTGTTGTTGCTGCTGCTGTTTTTAATTTTTATTTATTTATGTATTTTTATGAACACTGATATTTTGCCTGTATGTATGTCTGTGTGAGGGTGTCAGATTCCCTGGAACTGGAGTTAGAGACAGTCTTGAGCTGCCATGTGAGTGCTGGGGATTGAACCTGGGTCCTCTGGAACAGCAGCCAGTGCTCTTAACCACAGAGCCGTCTCTCCATCCCCTATTATTTTGTTTTGTGGATTACCAAACTAGGCAAGTATTGTTTATGGTGGCATTAGAGTTGACTATAGAAATACAAACAATGAAAGAAAAAATATTCATAGGAAATAGAACTATATCATACATTATTTTGATTTCAGCATTTGGTATCGTGAGATACGAGTTCCAGGTAGCCTCTGCTAGCGGATCTTGGGCGAGTGTGCACGGCCAGAGACTGCTTTGACCCTTGCCAGTGTCTAGTGCCGTCTCTCACTAGCTTGGCAACAGCACGGAATTTTTCTACGCACTGGCTTTCTCTGGTAGTGGGAAGAATGGCATATGGGGTCGCCATTTTTCCTGCTGCTAGGACAACTAATGAACTAAAAGCTGAACCAAGTTCCATGTTACCTGATGGGTGAACAGACACATGCAGGAAGCTGCCTCAGCCAGCACCTGTCGACGGCTGGTGCCAAAACAGAAAAGAGATACAATCCCACATACCGTCTCCCTTCTCCTTCATGGAAATCTACCTTAGCTAGACCCCTAGGGCTGGATCAAAAGACTACAGCTCCCAGACTCCTTTGCCAGTAACAGCCTGAATCAACTTATCCAAATAACCTCCTCCCCTTGAGGGGAGAGGCAGGTGATCCCTTTGCCTTTGTTCCCTGCTGGCTAGGACAAGGGCGTGGTAGTAGCAATCCTTGTGCACAAGGGCAACATCACAAGGGACTGTGAAGATACCAGAAAGAAAGCACTTGGGAGGCAGAGGCAGGTGGATCTCTGTGAGTTCAAGACCAGCCTGGTCTACAAGAGCTAGTTCCAGGACAGGTTGCAAAACCACAGAGAAACCCTGTCTCGAAAAACCAAAAAAAATAAAAATAAAAAAAAAGAAAGGATTTGGACCCTGATGACATATGGCACAGAGCCACATGTCACACAAATGGGAAACGTGCCTTCCTTGGTTAAGCCATGGCATTAAGTCTTTCACACACAAGTGAAACCGCATCCTAAGAGTGAGCCCATAGAAGCCACCTGGCTGCCCCACCCCACCCCCTGCGTCAGGGCACTGTGGACGCATAATGAGGGTGCGAGCCAGGCCCTTCAGAGAATGTGATAGGCGGACTGGAGTTGGGATGATGCAGACCTCAGACGACACAAATTAAAGAGATTTTTGCACACACAGAGACACACACACAAAGACCCCAGCAGGGTGCGAGGAAGGTGGCGGAATTCCGGGAAACAGCCAGACGCTCAATGAGGGAGGAGCGAAGAAGAGTGTGGTACCAGGCTCGGCGGCTCTGCTTACAAGAAACAGACCCAGCATTTGCTTGCTGAGACAAGGAAAGGAAAGAGCTGGCTCCTGGAACTTCAGCTGGTAGACAGGACATCCTGGATAGCTGACTTGAAAACCTCATTATGGTGCCAAATTCTGGCACCATCCCTTCCCTCATTTTCTACCGAGAGAAGTATATTTTTCTTCAGACTTGAGCTTCACTCCTGGTTGTAAGACAACGAAGGGGAGCAGGCATCCTCGTTCGCTTCCAGCGGAAGGGAGAGATCTTGGCTATCTGAAAAATGAGGAGGAGTTTTCAGAAATGTCTAGGAGACCTCAGGTGTCTTCGGCCACAACTGGGTCCCCAGTCTTGGGCAAGGGAAAACTGAGCCTTAGCACACTGGGGTCTTGATCAAGACATTTGCCTCCTCTGACTTCTGTTCCACGGTAAGAAGATGCTTCCATCTTACATGGGTAAGATGAAGTCAACCTCAACACACCCCAGCAATCACTGACAGGGACTTGGTCCAGAATTTTTAGTGATTCCAGCCAGGTGGCAGCTCCTTCTGGAACCATGGAGAGTTTTTTGCAGAGAGGGGCGGTGGGTTTTGGGTTTTTTTTATTTTTATTTTTTTACTGAGCATCTTAATTCTTTACCTACTTTTCTTCCCTGAGTTCTATTTCAGCTGAAAATGTCAGCTCTAGCAGGGAGAAGGGGAGGGGATGGAAAATGCAATGGGTAAGCACATTAGCCCCTCCTGAGGCTCCGAGGAGGCTAGGCACTCTCCTAGAGGTAATGTCGAAGGTTAAATACAGGCCAAAATAACATAGCTCACAATTACAGTTGTTCATTCGTCCGCTTAAAATGGGGAGTAAAGGTCATGAATCAAATCAAATCAGCGCATTAAGTCCAGACTCACCTGCCTCCGGTCACCCCATCCCTTTGTTAGTACGATAAAAACCATCCCTGTTCCCTTAATTAGAAGACCAGGACTCAGTAGACAGTGACAATGGAGACACCAGGTGAGGGTCAGGCAGCCCTCGGGTTAATTGCTCTGTGGAAGCCACCGGCTCTGAAGCACTGAGTAGAGGTGGCCCTGCCGCCCAGGTCTCTGCCACATCAGAGGAAGCTCGCCTCAGTTTGATGCAAAGAGGAAAAAAGTAATAAAGCAGGCTTCCACCAAGCCAAGCCAGTTCGGTGTGGAGCACTGTGCTCCTCCTATCCAGAGAACAGCTCTCATGGAGGAGAAAGAGGTCTTGTATTTCCAAAGGAGAGGCTGGCAGAGGTAAAGTTATGTTCTAACATCCTTTGTTTGGATAAATAAAAGTTAGTAACAATGCCTGTATCCTGTGTTGTGTGTTCTCATCCCACACCCCCAGAGCCACCAACTAGATGGTCCAGAGATATGGCGGAAACCTCATCTGTCCCTTGCTTCTGTTTCCTAGAGGACATGGACCCTGAACATTTATGTAGTCCTCTGTAACCAAAATAAGCTTGACCTATAGGCCAATTCCACCTCAGCCCTTCTCCAGATCAGATGCATCTACGTCCGGGACCCAAGTCCTTCCTTTCCATCCCTTCGTCCATGCTCATTCTCTGCTCATCACCACCCCAAGTCTCAGCATCTCCTTGAGACCTGGAGCCCTGCTGTATCACCACCTGAGCCCGGGGCAGATATCCATGTGAGGGTATCTTCATTCCCCTCCCTGGCGAGTTTCTCTGCCCCAAGAAAATGCTCCTTGCCCATTCTGTTGCTCTAACTTTATCCCAGGACCTATGTCCGGCTCTGATTTGGTTCCCAAGACAAATCCCACTCCTGCCCCTTGTTTCAGCCATTCCTTCAAGCCTCATGTGCCCAGTCATCCTAATCCCATGGTGAATCAACTTCCGTTCCGTTCTCCTCCCAGTGCAGCTCAGAGTGCTGGTGTAGACACAGCACCTCCGTTTTAAAAACAACCCTAGTGGAGGCTCAGGAGATGGTTCCGCCAAATGCCCGTTGCATGAATATGAGGAGCCAACTTTGGATCAACCCACTACGGTGCTGGATGTGGTAGCACATCCCTGTAATCCGGGCTCTAAGGGTACAGGGATAAGAGGATCCCTGAAGCTTTCAGATCCACCCGTCAAGACAACTGGTGAGCTCCAGGCTCAGTGAGACTTCATCTCAACAAATAAGACGGGGAGTATTAGGTCTTCAAAGAAACCCGAGATAGGCGGCCAAAGAACCTATTTAACGTATCAAAGCGAACCTCTGGCCACCCGTCTCCCCCTACTCATAAGTACCTGTTACAGAGTCTTTCCAGCTGGCATACCCAGCCCTCTACCCTCAACCACAACAGCCCCTTAATTTCCTTTCCCTTCCCCCAGTTTCTCTTCCATATATAATTCAGCCATTTTGACAACACACTCTCTTGGCCTCTTGGTGCTTCTCTCCTCAGCCACACCTAGGAATAGCCAAGTCCTTGTATTCTCATTCATGGAATGATAAGCAAGACACCCAACATCAACCACTGGCCTCCACGCCTGCACACACTGGCACCCGCTCGCAAGTGGATAAGCACATTAACACACACCCTCACGTACATGCGCCTCACGGATGCATGCACACATTAACTTACATACAAATGCAATCAGTGCCTGTAATTCAAGAACCCTGCAGTCAATGCGCTCAGTGATCCCTACCAGCATCAAGGTAACACGCACACAGATTTTTGGACTTCTTGTTTCCTGTGAGACCTGTCACCTGTCAGGGACCCATCACTTCCACGACCTGGGGCCCACGAATTTTTCCTTAACTCTAGCTCCACATCTGACCAACAAAGGCTTTTCTCTGCAGTACCTCTGTAAACCTGGAGACAAAGGGAAGAGGGATCGGTCAGCTGTGTGGTCAGCATCCACACCCGTCATGAGTCGCTGAAACTACAACCAGCAAGGACACAAACCTGAGAGTCGGGACAGTGTCGAGCCAGTTAGAGTTCCCAGAAAATGGCCGCCTGCACCTTTCCGAGCAGCAGCAGCACCCTTGGGATCGGATGTGGTTTGAGCTGAGCAGGAAGCAGGGTGATGGCAGAGATGGTAAGATACCAAGTGCAACCCACATGCTCCTCACCTACAGAATTGCAGTGGATGCGGAGATGCTACAAATCCCTGGTAATCCCTGGCTTGTTTGCGGTAGCAGATGCCAACTCTGTCCTCCAGCTTGAACTGTTCCGGAAAAGACCTTAGTTTCAAGAGAAACTCAGCAACATCCATCTTCTTACCAAACACAAGAAATGATGCTTTGAGGGCTGGAGAGATGGCTGAGTGGTTAAGAGCATTGCCTGCTCTTCCAAAGGTCCTGAGTTCAATTCCCGGCAACCACATGGTGGCTCACAACCATCTGTATTGAGATCTGGTGCCCTCTTCTGGCTTGTAGACATACACACAGACAGAATATTGTATACATAATTAATTAATTAATTAATTAAAAAAAGAAATGACACTTTGTTTTGAGAAATGTCAATCTACACTTTAAAAAAAATGTTATATTAATAGACCTTTCATCTATATTTCTCAATTATTAACACTTAACCTTCACCCTCTTCTTTATTATATTAGTGTGTGTGTGTGTGTGTGTGTATGAGCATGTGTGTGTGCCTGTGTGATTCTTTTTTTCCAGCATGTGACAGTCCAGGAATTGAAAACAGGCTGTCAGGCTTAGCTGGTGGGGGGTGGGCACCTTAACCTGGCAAGCCATCTCACTGCTTAACCCAGACCCACTATTTTTTCTGAACTCATTGAGAATAAGTTGCAGAATCACGATCCACCACCCCTAAATGCCTCAGTATTGATATGTATAACAACAAAGACGTTCTTCTATATAACCACAGTATAGCCACCAAACTCAGAAAATTTCCCTTTGACATAATACCATTATCACAGAACCTAGTCGCAGATTCCCTGTTGTCCCAAGAAAGTCCTTCAGAGCAACATTTTTCAGTCTCAGGATCCAGCCTGCAAGAACAAATCATATTAGCTGCCAGCACTCCAATTTCCGTCTGTCTGGACCAGATCCTCTGCCTGTCTATCATCATCACCCACCCCCACCCCAGCCCCAGCACCGCCAGCTCTGAGGAGCACAGGCTAGCTGTTTCTCAGCATGCCCCCTGTCCCCCAGCTAGCATTGTGTTAGTCATTTGACTGAGGCCCTGCATTTAGGGCAGAGGCAGTGGCACAAACAACACTTGCTCTCCCACCGCTCCCCTACACTTGTTGACTCATCCATCCCCTGTGGGGACTGCAGCTCTAGCGCCAGGCTAAGCCTCTACCAAACAACTGCACTATAAAGGTCTGTTTTTGCAAAAGCTCATAAGGTTAATTAACAAGACAGAAACACCTGAAGACCTCAATTCAAAGTAGAAGGAATTAGCACAAAGTGATGAGTTCCAACCTCTGGCCTCATGGAGTTGCCTAAGGTAGAGGATGCAGCCCAGCACCTGTATGTAAGGCGGCTGCCTCTTATCCTTTGTAGACAGGAGCAGGGAGTGGGTGAGGTCAGAAGCTTGTCATAACACTCAGCAAATTTAAGGCTCCTAAAGGCTCCTAGCTGAGCCAGCAAGGGACCACACACCAAAGACAACAGTTTGAAAAGCGTGAAAAGGTTGTCAGAATCAAACGGGGTCCATGGTGCCAACCCCAAAGGTTTTGAGGAGGCTTGAAGGGCAGATATGTGTAAGGGAACATGTGTAACTGATGAGAAGTATCACAAAGGCTGCCAGAACCACCAAGACAACCATAACCTTCCATAGAAATATTTCCACAGGGGCATCTGCCTGACATTGGCCTGACACCAACTTTGTCACTGATGCTTGTAGTCTAGGATAACGGAGTAAAAATAACTTCTGACTGTTAAGTTGGGAGCTTAGGTCCCAGCGCCTTGCATCTATCCTAGTCCCCTGACCCTGAGAGTTAGCACTCTGGACTCCAAATCCCAGCAGGCCAGGTCCAGGAAGGGGTCAGGACCACTCCCCAGGGTATTTAAATGAGCTCCCAAAAGAGGAACACATAGTCTGCTTTCCTTCCTCCTGGTGGTCACATCCACACTGTGGCTTACCGGTTCCCCCGGGGCCACCCGAGAGTGCAGAATTTCCAATAAACCTGGATATTTCTTAATTTTTCCTGTTTTGATTTGGCTTGATTGGGAATTTTGTGCCGGCAGGGAGCTCACGTTAGGAAATACTCCTAACATCTTGGTGGAGAATGTGGACACTGACTTCCTCATTTAGCCCTTAAGAACCCCACCACCTCAGCCTCCTTGAATATACACATAGGACATGGTGGTACGTTCCTTAGCAATACCCTTCTGAATAAACTCACTGTTGTCTCAAAGACAACTCACTGTTGTCTTTTAGATTTTTGACAAAGGAACATAAGGCACATGACCCAAAACCAACTGAGCCAAGGAGGAAAGGGGGCAAATGAGGGGCAAATGAGCAATAAACTGGAGAAAGAAAAAAAAAAGGCTCTGAACCTCTTCAAGGGTCCAGAACAAACACCTTAAAATAACAAATGTTTGGCTAATGACAGAGCCGATTTTTTGGAATATTCGAGTAGAGCAATGTGCTGAGAACATGAACTCTTACAGCCCTGGAAAAGGAAACCTGCTGGACATGGCAACTTATGTCTGTCATCTCAGCACTTGGGACGCCAAGAGTTGAGGCTTATATAAGGATTCTCAGGTCGTCCTGGTCTACAGAGGAAGACCTTGTTGAAGAAGAAGAGGAGGAAAAGGAAAAGAGGGGAAGAGGAGGAGGAGGAAAAACAGTGGGAGGACCCTAGAAGAAACTTGAAACGTTTCTAAAAGCTTGAGTATCAGTGCATCATTTGAATCACATCCTAAGAGCAGGAAAGATGCTTAAAAGATTGCGAGGCGCCTCAGTGGAGAAAGGCGCTTGCCCCAAAGCCTGACAGTCTGAGTTTGACTCCAGGAATCCGTGTGGTGGAAGAAGAGAACCAACTTCCACAGGTTGTCCTCTGACCTACACATCAGCACATGGATCTCTCCACACACAGAGAATAAGCCAATCCGTTCAAAGGAAAACTCAAAGCAAGGGCGGCAGATAGAATCTTTCATCCCTGACAAAAGCTAAAGATTTGTTTTCCCATCCAGGTGACATGTAAACTTGTCAGAGACACCCTTGTGAGTAACTGGTCTCCGTCATCTGGGAAGTCTCACTTTTTCTTTAGCGTCAGCAAGGGCCTTCCAACTTTAGCATTATCCAGAACATTCCTAGAAAAGCCATTTAGTCTCCAAGGCATGTTAGCCTCCAGATAGCAACTCACAGATTCGGAGAGCTCCCACTGTGTGGCTGTGCTTGGCAGGGGCTTTGACCCCCCAGCCCCACCACACCACTCTGCGCCCTCCCAAGAGGTCTTGTGGAATCAGGTTAAGGCCCAGTGTGGAGCCTTTTCCTTACTCTAAAAATCAGAGGAAGCTTCCAACTGCCTTTACCTGTTAAGATGCTTATCCCCTGGCTGGTTTGGTAGAGAGTTTGCCTAGCATACATGAAGTCCTAGGTTTGTTCCCAAAACTGCACAAACCAGGCATAATGGCACAAACCTGTAGTCCCAGCACTGAAGAGGTACAGGCAGGAGAATCAGAAGATCAAGATCATTCTCAGCTACATATCAAATTCAAGGTCACCCAGAGCTACATGAGACCCTGTTTTAAAAGATTTAAAAGAAGAAGAACTTTGCTTCTATTTCCCCACCAGCCCACCTACCTGCCTTTCTCCAGGAAAGTCCATATGTGGGGGTCCCAGGTTAACACTATTTTCCAGGCCACACCTCTACTTCCAATAATACGTCTTTGTTTGAGTGACGGAAGCCACCTAGGCTGACTTAGGAGTAGGGAATGAGTTCTTTAATTGGGTACCACCCAATACAAACTTTCAACCTTCCAAGGTGTGGCCATTACAGGTCCTCAGTCGATGTCTGAAGAATGAATAGAGAGACAAAAGGATGGATGGACAGATGGACTGGTGAACAAATAGATCAATTTGAAGGTAGATGGATAGAAGATTGATAGGTACTCAGAGAGATGGATGTGCAAATGGGTGAACAGATGGTGTGGGTGTGAGGATGTGGGGGTGTATATACCTAAGTGGATCCATGATGAATGAACGGGTGAGAGAATGAATGAGGGAACAATTACATACGCAGATAAATGGGTGGTGTGGTGCATGAACGGATAGATTGTAGGTGAATGAAGGGATGGCTGGAGCGTTTTGCTAGCCGAGTGGATGAGGAGTGGAGAGGTGGAGAGGGACATGTGCGGGTGAGTAAGTAAATGAATTAGTGGATGGGTCAATGAGTGGATGGGTAGATGAAAAATAAAGGATGGGCAGATAGACAGACAACTCACTGAAAATGTGGGTAAAAGTCTCTAATCACACAACACTCAAGAAAGCCAGAACAAGGCTTTCCTCCGTTTCAAAGCCCTCCGAAGACATGGCCAACCTATTGTGCTACTTCTTTCCCCAAAATCTGAGCCTCTGTCTTGGGTCTGTGGTATACCCAGGGCCAGTCCCCTGCTCTAAGTATCCCAGGCTGGCCCAACACATCTCACTGGTCTCTAGTCATTACAGGAGCAAGACAGCTAAGACCCACCTGTTAAGTAAATGAAAGGACTGAACAATGTACAAAAAAAAATAAATCACCCCAATTCTACCATCCAGAAACAGAGGAAGAGTTACCAATTTTGTGTGTACTTTCCCATTATTTTTAATTAGCAAGTAGGTATTCTGAATACAAAATAGATCACACTATATATATATATATATATATATATATATATATATATATATCACTTTATATTAGTTTTTTCCTCATGACAGCATAATAATTTCTTTACTTAACATTCCTCAGAAACAACACAGCATCCCATTACGGAAATGCACCATGACTCATTTCTCTCGCTCCTTTGCGTTATTTCCGATGCTTATTGTTCAAAGCTCTGCTGTGATGGACTTTACAGCTCTATTTTTAGCCACGCGGGGTCATTTCCTCAGAAGAAATCCCTGTTTGCAGCACAGCTCCATTAAAAGGCTGTACAGAAGCGCGAGGCTCTTCTTGAGATTCGCCAGATTGTCCCCGGGAAAGGCTGTACTAATTCACACTCCTGTGGCGGAGTGAGAGCCCGCGCAGCTGGCGCTCAAACCTGAGCTGGTTTCACATTGAAGCAGGTCCTGCGGGGAGATAGTTCTTTTTCAAGCCCTGCCCAGTTTCCGCCGCCCCATTTGTTGCTGCACGGCTTGGAGGGGGAGGGGTCATTTTTAGATAATGCCAGAATCACATGCTAAAAAGACCTGTTTGCTGCCTCTTTCAGAACAGCAATATCCTCCGAGACGCCCCGCCCCCACCCCAATCCCTGGCTCAGCAGTTAGGAGCACTTTCTGCTCTTCCAGAAGACCCGATTTGGTTCTCAGCACACACGTCAGACAGCTCACAACAGCCTGACACTCTGGCTCCAGGGATCCAACCCTCTCTCCTGGCCTCTGTGGCACCTGCACACATATGATGCATACAGAAGTAAAGACACACACATACACATAAATAAAATAGATATTGTTGAAAAGGACGGTATTGGGGGCTGGGACATCAGTTGCTCTGGCAGTAGAGGGCTTGTCAGGCACAGGTTCACATCTCCAACACCCACTTCCAAAGCATGGCATGGTGGGGTGTGCCTATGGTCCTCAAGGTGGGGTGGGGGAATGGGTGGATTATTGGGACTTGCTGGCTAGCTAGTCTTGCCATATTGGTGAATTCCAAGATCAATGAGAAAGTCTCCAAAAAAAAAAAAGAACAAAAAAAAAAAAACAACAACAACAACTGTGGGCTGCAGAGACAGTTCAACAATTAAAAGCACTTGCTGTTTTTGCAGAGGGCTGCAGTTTAGTTCCTAGAACCACATCAGACAGCTCACGACCAGGTGTAGCTCCAGCTCCTGGGGTCAGACTCAGTCTTCTGACCTCTGTGGGCAGGCGCATGTACATGCTCCTGTGAACACAGGGAGAGGAGGAAAGAAGGGCCAGAACTAAAATGAAACCTTGAAAGAACTGCACCCCTGTACCCCTCAACCGTCCTCTTTGCATCCTTCTCTCCTTCCCTCCCTCCCTCCCCAACATCCCTCTCAGTGTCTGGTAACCACCGTTGTGCTATTGCCTTTGAAATCAGCTCTTTAAAGATTCCACGGCTAGGGAAGCGTCTTTTTCCTTCTGTGCCTCACCGATTTCACTCCATACAATGTCCTCCAATTCCATCCATGTCCCCGCCAAAGCCAGGCTTCCGTTTTTCACAGCTGAACGCTTTTCCACTGCGTGTGCAGACTGCATCTCATGGACGCATTCATCTGAGCCTGGACACCCAGGTTTACTCCACACGCTGGCTGATGCATGTGCCTTTGCTCCAGTAAATGATGTTTATCATGGTAACAGGTGTTTCCTCAATGGAGAAAATCGAGAAAGTAGAAAGAATGGGAATGCAGGGTGCCCGCGTAGGACACGGTTTTCTGGAAACAGTCAATTATGCCTCCGTGGGCTTTCCCCTTGGTACCGATCCCTTTTCTGTGGCTGTCACAGTGATACAGCGGTGGATCCTGCTTGTTTCCTTACGTGCCAACACTCTAAAAGCACGTTTTTAAGTCTTGTTACAAGCTCCTGGAAAACTTAATTATAGCAAGGGTTTTCATCTTCCTTCAAGTGGGTGAAGCATAGCCGACCCACATCCCTGAGAGATTAGTAAGCTATGTTCACGGTGATTGATAAAATCGAGGCGTCGGGCATGGCAGCTCATGCCTGCAATCCCAGTACAAGAGAGGCTGAGGCAAGAGAACTTCTGAGAGATGAAGGCAAGTGTAGTGGCTGCAGGATGAGACCCTGTCTCAAAAACACGAAAAACAGCAACAAAACAAAACCATGAAAACCAGGCCTGGGAGCGTAGTTCAGTATTAGAGTACACAATGCCTTGGGTTCAATCCCCAGCACTGAAAAATAAATGATTTTTAAAATAATATGACAATAAGCAACATTGTGCTAGAATGTCAGTACATGCCTGTTCGTTCTTTGCCTTGACACACATGACCATCATGATGAGATCATTTAGAAGACAATTAAGGACATGGAGAGACAATGATATCCACCCACCTCCCTCCATAAGCCATGCGGGGACAGCGATGCTCTTCTGGTCAAAGCGGTGACTTGACATCTGGGTATTTTCAGCGAGACAATTCTAGAAGTACAGAGCCCAATGCAGCAGATAAAGTGTTCCATGGTGGAGGGAGGGGGAGGGTCCCATTAGTCCTCCAAGCACAGTCACAGGCAGGATGTGCTGTGGCTTCCACGAGACCTTGGACAGAGGCAGTCAGAAGGAAACACAGCACTCTGTCTTTGGTCAACACCACCACTTCGGCTTATCCATGTCTAGTGATTTTGACTTTGCAATTATCAGCCCCTCACTCATGAGAACAGCCTTTGTGGCCAAGTGCAGAGCTTTCAGTTTGCGGTCTGTGCCTCCTCTAGCAATGTACCCAAGCTACAGGGCCAGAGCTCATAGAGAAGGGGCAGGGCTTGCACCTCTGAAAGGCCCTCTCCTAATCACCTTGGTCTCAGGGAGCCCAGGCCTGATCACCTTGGCCTCAAGATCTCAGGGAGACCAGGATAGCCTCAGACTCACTATGTAATCAAAAATGACCTTGAACTTGTGATTCTCCTTCCTCCACTTCCCAGGCGCTGGAACTATGGGTATCTACTCCCAAACCCAGTTACTGCAGTTTACGGGGATTGAACCCAGGGTTTCATGTTTGCACAGGCAGGTAGTTTTCTAAGTAAGACAAACCCACAGCCACTACCCACAGCTTTTCATTAGGAAAAAGTGCAAATTACTTGTGTTGAGGTGCTAGAGAGTTGACTTAGCCATGTGGTTGCTGTAAAACCTTGAGCCTGAATCCCCAGACCCACGTGAAAACCTCACATACCTGTAACCCAGCTCTGAAAAGACTGGTGGATCCCTGGAGCTTGCTGGCCACCAGTCTAACTGAAGGTGAGATCTGGGTTCAGTGAGGGATGCTATCTCAAAAACTAAGGTGGAAACAGCTGCGGGAGGCCTAGACATTGGGCTCTAGCTTTCACATGTGCACACACATATATGCACACACCTACACAACACAGCCAAAGTGCAAAGGTCAACATACGTGCAATGACTAATTGGCATAAGAAAAAATTGCCAACCTCACTAATAATCCAAACAAAAATACTAAGACGGTAATACATTGCTTTTTTTACATCAATGTGGACAATACTAACTAGTAAGTCTGGAATAAACCCTCTCAGTAGAGGTTTTTGATATTTTAACAACTTCCTTTTATATAAATAGATTAAAAGGAGTGATCCATATGGACACCAGGAAGCAAGACCTGAAGCTCTATAGATTATAATATCTTCACTGTGAGGTGCAGGCCCCAAGAGAGGAGAAGACGAATGGGTCCCTGGTCATAGTCTGCCTTCAGCTTCCCTCAAGAGAACTGAGTCCACGTGTGAAAAGGAACAAGAAAGGTTTTAGGAGTTGGCCACTCTAGAAGGCAGCATGGGCAAGGCGCAGGGTGGGCATGTCTGGGCACACTGCAGGAACAGGTCTGAGAGATGGGGCCACTCCTGGTTTTCTCCCTGAGCCCACTATGCCTTGTCCTAGCTGTCAGGGACCTGTCACAGCAGAACACCTCTGTGAGGTGAAATAAGAGCCCTGAGCAGGCACAGGGACAGCAGAGTTAACTCACAAGTGTACCAACCATGGAAACCAAATGCAGGAAAAGCTGGCCTGGGTACTCTTGGGCTCACAGAGGGGGTGCTAAACAAATCAATGGACTTGTACAATGTGGTCTGCCCATAGGGTAGAACAAAAATCAGCCAATAAAAGGAACGAAGCTCTGACGCATGCTCCAACATGGATGAAACTTGAAGACAGTGTGCTAAGTGAAATAAGCCAGTCACAATGAACAAATACTGTAGAATTCCACTTATGTGAGGTTCCTAAAATCAGCGAATCTTACAGAAGAGGAGGATGAGAAGGAGAAGATGAGGGGGTGTGCATATCTGGAACCCCAGCCTTTGGGACACTGAGGCAGGACTGCAAAGTCAAGGCTAGCCTGTACTCCAACTCTGTCCTTCAGAATTGTTATCAGCACTACAGTGGATGTTAGTAAATCTTTATTTTATACACTGATGCAAAGATAAGACCGTAGCAAAAGAAGTTAGTTCAGTGACTGGAGATCTGGACCAGTTTAAAGTGATTGTCTGGCATACACGAAACCCTAAGTCCCATCCACAGCACCATGTAAGCAGGGCATGGTGGTGCACACCTATCTTCCCAGCACTCAGAAAATGGAGGCAGGAGGACCAGGAGTTCACAATCATCCTCAGCTACATGGAGTTCTGGGCCAGCCTGGGATTCCTGAGACCATATCTCAAGGAAAATAAAAACAAAGGTTTGAAATTTAGCTCAGTGGTAGAGCACTTGCCTAGCAAGCACAGAGCCCTAGATTCGGTTGTCAGCTTCAACAAGAAGAAAAAGAAAGCAAAATATAAACAAAGCCGATTCGAACATACTCGCCAACCAGTTATTATATCTACCATTTACATTGTGTGCTGGATAGTTTTACGTCAAATCATTTGACATAAAACTAAAAGTCATCTGAGAGGAAAGAGCCTCAATTAAGAAAACGTCTCCATAGCTGGGAAGTGGTGGTACATTCCTTTATTCCTAGCACTTGGAGGCAGAAGCAGGCAGACCTCTGTGAGTTCGAGGCCAGACTGGTCTACAGCGCTAGTTCCAAGACAGCCAAGGCCAAAAAAGAAAATATCTCCCTAAGATCAGGCTGTAGGTAAGCCTTAGGGCATTTTCTTTATCAATGATTGATGTGTAATGGGCTCATGCCAGATAGTGCCATCACTGGGCTGGTGGTCCTGAGTTTTAAAAGCAGGTGGGCTGAGCAAGCCATGGGAAGCAAGCCAGTAAGCAGCACCCCTCCATGGCCTCTGCATCAGTTCCTGCCTCCAGGTACCTGACCTGTTTGAGTTCCTGTCCTGACTTCCTTCAAGGATGAACAGTGATGTTGAAGTGTAAGCCAAACAAACCCTTTCCTCTCAAAGTTACTTTTTATCATAGTGTTTTATCACAGCAATAATATAATAATATTCATCACAGCAATAATAAACAAGGCACATTGATATCAATTTGTGGGAATAAAGGAAGCTAAAAGTGAGGAGACACAATTTATAAAGATGCTTTTTACCAATACAATATTAATGCAAAGGCACTTCTTTTGTTTTACAGTCTTTTTCAACCTGAAGTTCCTCTTTATGGTATTCATCACCCGTTGTAACAATGTATTTATTTTTATGACTGCGGAGCTTGACCCTGTCGCTTCCCTCTGGGTGACAGTCGGCAGGAAGGGCAGCTGGTTCACCTCTGCTCTCTTCATTTCATCCGTAATAAGCCTTGACCCCTGTGCAGACTCTCCAAGAAATACGCTGTAAATGAGTTGAAATCGCTTTTATAAACACGCAGAGTATAATGCCGAACTCCTACCGTCGGCGTTGCTTTTTACAACTCTCTCTCTGCTGTGCAGTTCATATTTCATTGCTGAGCATCTCGTTGATACAAGGGATATGAATTGTGTAAAGGCTTCTGGAGAGTTCTAAATTCATTTTATGCATGTTTTGCAAATTGGACTCCGAGGAAATGCATTATCGCCCCCGCAGATTTTGACTTTGTGGGTAAGTATTGTGCACGTGCATAAAGACTGTTCTACTCTTCAGTGGATGAAGGCACATCCTTCTGTACACCTGAATTTGTGAAAGAGAAAATCTTAAGGTCTCAGTTCTTTGGGCACCTACGTGTGCAATGCTGACACGTGGTGGGTTTTGTGGCATCTCTTCAAAAGACAGGTTTCAGACAATGACAGTTATAAAGCTGGATATACCTAGTACCACTAACAGTGACGTGCATTTAGATCTTTGGCTTTTGACCTTTGTCCTCACGAATACAGTTCATCGGCTCAGACCTGGTGCACCCATGCAAGTGTTAGTATACTGTAGGTACTCATTGCTGCAAAAATATACGCCATTATTTTCCTGTTTCATTTTGTTAAGTGTCTCATAAAATGTTTTTGTATACTTCTCAAATCTCCTTTTAAAAATGTGAATAAAAGTCTTTTTCAAAAAATTAAATTATTTCTTCCAGAATTTATTGTCAAGATCTTAAATTTTCAAGATTTTGATTTTGACATTCGAGATTATGGTGTCTGAAACTGTATATTCTAGGGTTATGGCTCAAACCAAGATAGGTAGATATGTAAGCAGATAGATGATAGATAGATAGATAGATAGATAGATAGATAGATAATTGATAAATAGATGGCTGATGTGTTAGATACGATTGATTGATGGGTTAGATAGATGATAGATTGGAGAAAAGAGAGATGGTAGATTGAGCTATAGGAAGAGAAAGAGAACAACATTTTAAAGCACTGAAAAAAAATGGTTCAGTTGCTCTTCCAGAGGGCCCAAGTTTGGTTCCTGGCACCCACATGGCAGGTCACAACTTCCTGTGACTCCAGCTACAAGGGATCCAATGCCCTCTTACACAAGCACACACACACAAATTCAATATATATATATATATATATATATATATATATATATATATATAATCTTTATCTTTTGGTTTTTGAGACAGTTTCTCTGTAGCTTTGGAGCCTGTCCTGGAACTCCCTTTGTAGACCAAGCTGGCCTCGAACTCACAGAGATCCGCCTGCCTATGCTTCCTGAGTGCTGGGATTAAAGGCATGCGCCGCCACCACTTGGCATATTTTTTTAATATTTAATATAAATAAAAACTTCAATAATTTGATATTTTTATTGTGTAGTATTTTATAGCTCAGAGGTAGAGTGCTTGCCCAGCATGAGTAGAGAAAACCCTGAGTTTGATCTCCAGCAGGGAAAACAATCTTTTTAGCTTTTTAGTGCAAAGATAACTAAACTATAGCAGAGCAAGGGAGATCTTGGTGGACATCCTGGCTCCCTGCTGGACTCCTGCTGCTATGATGTGGCGCCCTTCCTATCTGGTGCTCACCAGGGACCAGGGTCATTCCTACCATTCTAGAAGACATTCTGTCTCCCTTCTCATCTCTTCTCTGTTTATTTTATCACTTGATTAAATAAAAACTCATTGCTGCATACTGGAAAAAATGGGTGCACGAGATGGACAATTCCTGAATTCTGTCCTGGCGCATTGTAAACTCCCGAGCTCTTCTGGACTGAGATCTGGTCCTTTTGTCTAAGCCATTTCCTTGGACTATCAGTATTGTCTCCTGCCCGTCTCCTTCCCTCTCCTGCCCATCTCCTGCCCATCTCCTGCCCGTCTCCTTCCCTCTCCTGCCCATCTCCTTCCCTCTCCTGCCCATCTCCTTCCCTCTCCTGCCCGTCTCCTTCCCTCTCCTGCCCATCTCCTGCCCATCTCCTTCCCTCTCCTGCCCATCTCCTGCCCATCTCCTTCCCTCTCCTGCCCGTCTCCTGCCCTCTCCTGCCCATCTCCTGCCCATCTCCTTCCCTCTCCTGCCCATCTCCTTCCCTCTCCTGCCCATCTCCTGCCCATCTCCTGCCCATCTCCTGCCCCTCTCCTGCCCTCTCCTTCCCTCTCCTGCCCATCTCCTGCCCCTCTCCTGCCCATCTCCTGCCCCTCTCCTGCCCATCTCCTGCCCATCTCCTTCCCTCTCCTGCCCGTCTCCTGCCCATCTCCTGCCCCTCTCCTGCCCGTCTCCTGCCCATCTCCTGCCCCTCTCCTGCCCCTCTCCTGCCCATCTCCTGCCCATCTCCTGCCCATCTCCTGCCCTCTCCTTCCCTCTCCTGCCCATCTCCTTCCCTCTCCTGCCCGTCTCCTGCCCGTCTCCTTCCCTCTCCTGCCCGTCTCCTGCCCGTCTCCTTCCCTCTCCTGCCCATCTCCTTCCCTCTCCTGCCCAGCTCCTGCCCATCTCCTTCCCTCTCCTGCCCATCTCCTGCCCTCTCCTGCCCATCTCCTTCCCTCTCCTGCCCATCTCCTGCCCGTCTCCTTCCCTCTCCTGCCCATCTCCTGCCCATCTCCTGCCCGTTTCCTGCCCATCTCCTGCCCGTCTCCTTCCCTCTCCTGCCCATCTCCTGCCCATCTCCTTCCCTCTCCTGCCCGTCTCCTTCCCTCTCCTGCCCATCTCCTTCCCTCTCCTGCCCGTCTCCTTCCCTCTCCTGCCCATCTCCTGCCCATCTCCTTCCCTCGTCTACTTCCCTCTCCTGCCCATCTCCTGCCCATCTCCTGCCCGTCTCCTGCCCGTCTCCTGCCCGTCTCCTGCCTGTCTCCTGCCCGTCTCCTGCCCGTCTCCTGCCCATCTCCTGCCCGTCTCCTGCCCATCTCCTGCCCATCTCCTGCCCGTCTCCTGCCCGTCTCCTGCCCATCTCCTTCCTTCTCCTGCCCATCTCCTGCCCATCTCCTGCCCTCTCCTTCCCTCTCCTGCCCATCTCCTGCCCATCTCCTGCCCTCTCCTTTCCTCTCCTGCCCGTCTCCTGCCCATCTCCTTCCCTCTCCTGCCCATCTCCTTCCCTCTCCTGCCCAGCTCCTGCCCATCTCCTTCCCTCTCCTGCCCATCTCCTGCCCTCTCCTGCCCATCTCCTTCCCTCTCCTGCCCATCTCCTGCCCGTCTCCTTCCCTCTCCTGCCCATCTCCTGCCCATCTCCTGCCCGTTTCCTGCCCATCTCCTGCCCGTCTCCTTCCCTCTCCTGCCCATCTCCTGCCCATCTCCTTCCCTCTCCTGCCCGTCTCCTTCCCTCTCCTGCCCATCTCCTTCCCTCTCCTGCCCGTCTCCTTCCCTCTCCTGCCCATCTCCTGCCCATCTCCTTCCCTCGTCTACTTCCCTCTCCTGCCCATCTCCTGCCCATCTCCTGCCCGTCTCCTGCCCGTCTCCTGCCCCTCTCCTGCCTGTCTCCTGCCCGTCTCCTGCCCGTCTCCTGCCCATCTCCTGCCCGTCTCCTGCCCATCTCCTGCCCATCTCCTGCCCGTCTCCTGCCCGTCTCCTGCCCATCTCCTTCCTTCTCCTGCCCATCTCCTGCCCATCTCCTGCCCTCTCCTTCCCTCTCCTGCCCATCTCCTGCCCATCTCCTGCCCTCTCCTTTCCTCTCCTGCCCGTCTCCTGCCCATCTCCTTCCCTCTCCTGCCCATCTCCTGCCCATCTCCTTCCCTCTCCTGCCCATCTCCTGCCCATCTCCTTCCCTCTCCTGCCCATCTCCTGCCCATCTCCTTCCCTCTCCTGCCCATCTCCTTCCCTTTCCTGCCCATCTCCTGCCCATCTCCTGCCCATCTCCTGCCCTCTCCTTCCCTCTCCTGCCCATCTCCTGCCCTCTCCTTCCCTCTCCTGCCCATCTCCTGCCCATCTCCTTCCCTCTCCTGCCCATCTCCTGCCCATCTCCTTCCCTCTCCTGCCCATCTCCTGCCCATCTCCTTCCCTCTCCTGCCCATCTCCTGCCCATCTCCTTCCCTCTCCTGCCCATCTCCTGCCCGTCTCCTGCCCATCTCCTGCCCATCTCCTTCCCTCTCCTGCCCATCTCCTTCCCTTTCCTGCCCATCTCCTGCCCATCTCCTGCCCATCTCCTGCCCATCTCCTGCCCTCTCCTTCCCTCTCCTGCCCATCTCCTGCCCTCTCCTTCCCTCTCCTGCCCATCTCCTGCCCGTCTCCTGCCCTCTCCTTCCCTCTCCTGCCCATCTCCTTCCCTCTCCTGCCCATCTCCTGCCCATCTCCTTCCCTCTCCTGCCCATCTCCTGCCCATCTCCTTCCCTCTCCTGCCCATCTCCTGCCCGTCTTCTGCCCATCTCCTGACCTCCTCCAGCTTCTGAGATGATCCATCTGTTTTCTAAGCTTTATTTTTCAGTGCTTGGTCTTCTTGTATAGTTTCTGTGATGATGGAGGAAGGTCATTGGCTAATAAAGGAACTGCCCTGGCCCATTTTATTGGTTAGGACATAGGTAGGTGGAGTAAACAGATCAGAACGCTGGGAGGAAGAGGAAGTGAGGTCAGAGACTCGACAGCTCTCCTCTCGGGGCAGACGCCTCAGAGAGAGACACCATGCCCCGCTCCCGGCATGAAGCTCCGACCCAGGATGGACTAGGCTAGAATCTTCCCGGTAAGACCGGTTCTCACAGATTATTAGAGATGGGTTGATCGGGATGTGAGAATTAGCCTGTAAGTGCTAGAGCTAAAGGGCCAAGCAGTGCTTAAAAGAATACAGTGTCTGTGTAATTATTTTGGGTAAAGCTAGCCGTAGGGGCGGCCGGGTGCTGGGGATGCAGCCCTGCCATCCCTATTACTACATATGGCGCCCACATGGACAACTGCTTCCACATAAAGCCTGAGACAGCTTGGGAAGTAATTCTAGAACAAAATGAAAGCATTGTGCCTGGTTTCTTGGTAGCAGCAATTTCTCGGTTCTACTCTGCTTGCTAGATGCAAGCAAGCGCCTCATCTAAAGAGGCTTCCTGACTCAGCTTTAGCTGCAAAAGCCTGCAGCTCATTAAGAGGTCCTGCCACAAAACACTTAAACGGTTAAAGCTGAATGCATGCTTTTCGGTTTTCAGCCGTAGCAGGAAAAAAGCTGCGCCATTTAAAAATGCCAGCTTTCTGGGCTGTCCTGCCAGGGCAAACTCTGACTATTTGAGGCAGGAGGGCCGGCTACCTAGAGAGGACTTGAGTGTTGTCTGTTGTAGCTCACTTGCTGGCAGGGACCTTGAAATGCCATACAGTTGTTGCAGTAAACATGGCTACAGCCTGTATATCCTCCATGAGGCTGGAAAGCTAAGGAATGGACTGGATCTAGCCGGCAAAGCCACGCCTTTAATCCTACTGATATTGCTTGGTAAATTACTTGGTTAAAAAAAAAAAAAAAAAAGGACTCATGTGGTCAGAAAAAGAGAGATATACAGTAAAGAGAGATTCAAAGACAAGGAAAATTTTTAAATGGTTTACAGCGTGTTAAAAATATATGCAGACTAAAAGTTGAAGTTCTTAAAGTAAAAAACAAAAAAAGGAAGAGAGTTGTTGTGTGTGGTAGCACACGCCTTTAATCCGAGTGCCTAAAAGGCAGAGACAAACAGATCTCTGTGAGTTCAAGGTGTAGTAGCAAACACCTTTAATCCCAATGCCTGGGAGGCAGAGACAGGCAGATCTCTGAGAGTTCAAAGACAGCCTGGTCTACAGAGTTACTTCAGGTCAAAGATACAGAGAACCTGTCTCAAAAAGCAAAGAGTTAAAAGTAAAAATAAACGAAATAGAGGTTAAAACAAAGCTGTACAAAGATGGAAAATAGACAGAGAATTTTGACACTGTATGCTATTATGCTCTCTTTGAATTATTTGAATGCTGAGGAAGGAGCAACAGCTGCTAAAAGATATTTGTTTATAAATGCTGCTGAACTAATCCAACATAGATACTTTGAAAATGCCTTAAATTTGAAATTTGGATCTAAAGACATGATACTTTGGAAAGGAGTTTCTTATTTTGTTTTCACAGAGGATGAGACGCTGTTCATTTCTTCTATTCCGATTTGGTATGATGGACCACGCCCTCCTGAAGGGTTGGTGTGAACGCCTTCAAAAAATTGCTTCGCTGAACTGCCAACTGAGATGAAACTAGCACACAGGTTATACCATGAAAGACCAAATTAACGACGCCCCCATTCAGCAGGAAGCAGTTTGGAGAGAAATAACTGCGCCCAAATTCCCAAAAAATGTTTATAAATGTTCTTTTACATTTAAAGGGGGATATGATATAGATATGAATAATTTGCATTAGTATAGATTTTGCTTTATTGATAGAGATTTAAGGTCAATTTTGTTATATGTATAAGTGTTTCTGATTTTGATTAAGGTATTGTGATTGTGTAGTTCATTTAAATATGTACTGTATAATTAAGAAATATAGGTTGTTAATGGATAATCATCGATAATAGTAAAGCTTGTAGTTATGTTAGTTAGATTTTCTAGATATATAGAGATGTATTTCAGTTAGATAGACATTCTTCATGTCTTTCAAAGATTACAGAATAGGACATTTAATGTTTTAATAACTGAGGACTTTTCATGACAATGAGACACTCTGCTCCAGGCAGCACCAATCTACTTCAAGAGGAAGATGGGCATCGAAGAGGCTCGTTATGGAGTTTTGATAGCCATTTGGGCAAGAAACTGCTCTTGCCTGGACTATTGCATAAACTGGACACAGAGAACCCGCAGAGAGAGGACTACTGAACTTGCCTAAGGTGAGATGATCTTTTGGGGTTCCTGATTCATGAGAGAGTCTGTGAGACATTCTGCAGGACACAACAGATAGTGACTGAATTGACTTTGAATTTTCCTGCTTTATGGAAATGTCTGCTGGATACCATGGGCCTAAAGGCTGAAGATGGATGCCCCAACGGTACAGAGGAACTTTGGGTGACTGTCCAGGCAGCGAGATGTCTCTGTCATTTCTAGAGTTTTAAAAGTTGCTTTTTTCTTGTTTGCTTAGGTAGTATTGTATTTTTCTGGAGTCTTTGATGGAGTTAAGAATAGTTAGTTATAGTTATAGTTTTCCTTAGTTATGATAAAGATTATTGTAACTTTTACTTGATAACTGTTTTGTTATATGTAATTTTGCTATGTTAAAGTTAAAGCTTTTTTTTTTTTTGTTTAAACCGAAAAAGGGGAAATGATGGAGGAAGGTCATTGGCTAATAAAGGAACTGCCCTGGCCCATTTTATTGGTTAGGACATAGGTAGGTGGAGTAAACAGATCAGAACGCTGGGAGGAAGAGGAAGTGAGGTCAGAGACTCGACAGCTCTCCTCTCGGGGCAGACGCCTCAGAGAGAGACACCATGCCCCGCTCCCGGCATGAAGCTCCGACCCAGGATGGACTAGGCTAGAATCTTCCCGGTAAGACCGGTTCTCACAGATTATTAGAGATGGGTTGATCGGGATGTGAGAATTAGCCTGTAAGTGCTAGAGCTAAAGGGCCAAGCAGTGCTTAAAAGAATACAGTGTCTGTGTAATTATTTTGGGGCATAAGCTAGCCATGTGGGTGGCCGGGTGTGGGGGACGCAGCCCTGCCGCCCCATATTACTACACTGTGAGATTCCCTTTCTTTTCTGAGCCTTATTCTGAACTTTACATTTCTAAAAGACTTTCAGGCTGGGCATGGTGATGCAGATGCTTTTGATCCCAGCACTTAGAAGGCAGAGGCAGAGGCAGGCAGATCTCTGAGCTTGACTTTGGTCTATAGAGCAAGTTCAGGACAGTCAGGACTATTACATAGAGAAATCCTGTCTTGAAAAACCAAAAAGAGAGAGAGAGAAGAAGGAAGGGAGGGAGGGAGGGAGGGAGGGAGGAAGGACAGAGAAACTCTGTCTCCAAAAAATAAAAAATAAATAAAAAGTTCTCTAAAAGACTTCAACCTCTCGGTGATCTCTGGGGTTGGGATGGGGGGCAGGTTTCAACCACTGACATAAACTGGTTCCCTGAATGATTTGGATAGCAGCATTTGTCTAAGGCATAAACTGAAAACATCGAGGGGCTGGAGAGATGGCTCAGCGGTTAAGAGCATTGCCTGCTCTTCCAAAGGTCCTGAGTTCAATTCCCGGCAACCACATGGTAGCTCACAACCATCTGTAATGAGGTCTGGTGCCCTCTTCTGGCCTTCAGGCACACACACAGAAAGAATATTGCATACATAATAAATAAATAAATATTTTAAAAAAAAAACTGAAAACATCGAGTCCCACTCTGTGGCTTAGATTTTTTATCCTCCAAATGACATCTTTTAAAGGAACAGAAATGCTAGATTTTAATAAGCTACAAACAATCTTTTATGCTATAATTAGTGCTTTTTGTGTCTTATTTAGGAAATCTCTGGGGGCTGAAGAGATGGCTCAGCAGTTTAGAGCTGGTGCTGTTCTTGCAGAGGATCTGACTTTGGTTCCCAACACCTGTGCTGGGTGGCTTCCAACCACCTGTAACTGTTGCTCCCCAGGGATCCAATGCCTCTGGCCCCTGAAGGCCCCTGCGCTCACATGCACATACCCCAACACACACACACATATTTAATACTAAGGTAATCTTTTTTTAAAAAAGGAATATTTGCCTACTGGAGACCATGATAACACATGGGGACCCAATGACTTCTTGACTCCACAGATACCTGTTTGCCCATGTGCACATAAACTCACACACAGGCACACACACAAACACATACACATATACATCAATTTTTTAAAAAATAGGGAACTAAACTACTTAGAAATCATGAGAGTGGGATTGAGAAAAGGCTCGGTGGGTAAGAAGGCTTGCTGTGCAAGGAAGAGAACCCAAGCTCGGATGCTGTGGAGGCAGAGACAGGAGGATTGCTGGAGCTTACTGTAAGCAAGCCTGTAGGACATTTTCCTAATTATCATTGATATGAGAGGGCTGCCATTGCAGGTGATACCACCCTGGGCTGGTGGTCCTGGGTTCTATAAAAAAAAAAAAAAAAAAAAAAAAAAAAAAAAAAAAGCTGACCGAACAAGCCATAAGGAACAAGCCAGTAAACAGCACCTCTCCATGGCCTCTGCATCAGCTCCAGCCTCCAGATCCCCACCCTGTTTGAGTTCCTGCCTTTGCTTCCCTGAGTGGACCTTGATCACCGGTGATTCCAGCTATGTAAACGGAATAAAGCCTTTCCTCCCCAGGTTGCTCTGCATCAGAGGTTTTTTTCTCACAGTAGCAGAATGGAACTGAACACACAGAAAGCAACAAAGCACAAAACTCAGTGTCTTCCTCTGGTTTCTGCACATGCGCAGGCACACACACGCATACACAAACACACACACACACACAGAGACGTGCACCACGTGCACACACACAAAGAAACCACACGTGAATGGGTGTGAGAAGTCAGCTACGAAGGTCCCTGTATGTCCATCTGGAAAACAGTCTGTCCTCTCTAAAACAGACTTCCTCAGTCTCCAGTCTCAAATCAATGTTCCAGGAGTTTGAAAGGAGAGAATGTGTGAGCCCGGCAACCACCTGCTGAGGCTCACAGTCCTCAGTTTCCCCTTCTATGGGAAAACAAGGTGAAGCATTCCCACCCTGAAAATGAACACCAGAGGAAAGGGATCTCGGGTCTGACTGCTTCTCAAACAATTCTCCCCTTCCTGGAGACTCACCTGCCACCACCCACTCCTGCGTGTTTTGAGAACTCGACTGTGTACATTCGGTGGATTTTCCATTTTCTCAGCCATCGGCTAGGGATTCAGCCCTCTCAAATCTGTTGAAACAGTCGCCGCTCGCCCATCTGTTACCAGACTTCCACACGGCACTGCTGTTCTCAAATGTTCTTGAAAGTTTGTATCTTTTTAAACCCAGCTTGTTGTAGTAGGGTGGGGAGGGGCAGGCAGAGGAACAAAATTAGAATCTTCAATCTGCCATTGGTACCTGGAAGTTACAGGGACAGGCTTCTTTCTCAATAAGTAAGAATTTTAAAAACAGAGCAATTAACGTTGTTTCAAGAAACATAAGCATTTCGATCTCATCCCTAAACTAAGAATGTATCCCAAAGAAATGGACAAGTTTTATTCCCATATCTATCGTCATGTTATTTAGAAAGCAGAAAAATTTAAAACACTCTTAAATGCTCAACAATATAGAGATAATTTAGAAAACAATGGTATAGCCATCTGGTAAAATCCTGAGCCAATGAAAATAATAGATGCAAGTGGTATTTTATGACGGGGAGATGATCCGATTGTGACCAGACAGTGTCGTGCCAGGAAACGGAACTGTAGGCTGAGGTTCATCCCAGCTCAGGAGGAAGGAAAGGAAGAAACCACCACCCAAGGAAGAGCAAGAGGGGGAGGAAAGAAGATGTGGGATGCAGGATACCAAGGAAAAGCAAAATTGTCAACGCTGTTGCCTTCATTTGCCTGTTTGTTTTCTCTGAAAGTCTCGAGCCATAACTGGGAGCTTCAGAGATACCTCAATGGCTGAGGGTGCAGAGGGCTTGGGGGCTTCAGAGATACCTTAGTGGCTGAGGGCGCTGCTGCGGCTGAGGGCTTGAGTTCCTTCTCCCACCCCCCACATCGGGCAGCTCACGACTGCCTGTATCTCCAGACCCAGGGGATCCAACACCTTCTCTTGACCCCTATGGCAACTGCCCATACATACACAAACACACACCTATAGACACATAAATTAAAATAAATCTTTGAAGAAAAATGTAGCCGGGAGCTGAGAAAGTAGCTCAGTTAAAGTAGTGTTTGCCTGACAGGCGTGAAGCCCTAGGCTTGACTCCCCAGCTCTGCATAAAACCAGGCATGGTTAACCCCAGAACTCAGATAATGCGGCATGCACACCTGCTTCCGAATTTAAAAGACAGCCCTGCCGTTCCGTCACTGTCACCACCCCCTAAAGCTGCAACCCGCTTTTACGCCTCTGTGTGACACACAAGGTCCCCTGCCTGGAAGTCTGGGAGGCTATGAAATGCCTAAACTGTTGGACCCCCCCCCCCCAGCGCCAAGCTCAAGACACCCGCGTTCATCTGGTGACACTGACCCAAATTACAGTTACAAAGGGCAAGAGGAAGTGATCAGCAAACATCTGTAGACCAGCCTTCCCAAGCCATCTCCAGAGAAATGGCAGAGCCCGCAGGCCACAGCTGCAGATGGCAAGACTGGCTCAGAGCATGGGCTCTGTGATAATTATCATTACTTAACATCATCCCACAAGGAGCCATTAGTGGAACAAGGCTGGAAATTAGAATCAAACAATCCCCTTCTCTACAATCCACGCGTGCAAGACCCCAGCCGCACAGTGAGGGGTGGGGAAGCTGAGCTCGGTAGACCAGTAATTAACTAACTCCAACCCCAACCCCGAAATTCCACCTCGTCACGTGGCTTGTCGTCTTGGTAGAGCTCGGTCTATCATAACTTGTCATCTTCCCTCAGCTTTGCCCCGGTCCCCACGAAACGTGTGCAGTGGTGGGTAAAGCCCTGTGCTGGAGAATTCTTTCTTATCCCTTCCTCATCCGGCAGGGGAGGATGCTCTCTCCTATTGGACTTGACTCTGCTGCTGCCGTGACAGGAACTTTCTGTAGAATGTGAGGGACTCTGGGCCAACCCTGCCCAACAGCCTGCTCCCATCTGCCCGGGGTTAGGCAGGGTTGCGCTGAGAGTCAGCCTCAAAGGCAAAGGAAACCATGTCCCTGAGGATACATTCTTTGTCAACCTGACAGAATCGACAACGGGTTCCCAACCTGTGGGTTGCGACTCCTTGTGGTCAAGCTATCTTTTCTTTTCACAAGGGTTATCTAAGAACACCGGAAATATCAGATATTTATATTATGATTCATAACGATAGCAAAATTACAATGATGAAGCAGAAGTGAAAATAACTTTCTGGTTGAGGGTCACCACAACACGGGGAACTGTGTGAAGGGGCCGCAGCTTTAGGAAGGTTGAGAACCACTACTCTAGAGTCACTGAGGAGATGAGCCTCTGAGCGTGTCTGTGGGGTCGTTTCCAGACTGGGAAGACACACCATAAAGGTGTGTGGCACCATTGCAAGGACTAGAATTCTGTTGTTGTGACGAAGCCTTTCTCACAACACACACGTCTACCCAAACCAGAAAGGGAGCCCACAACAGACCAAAGTATGGACAACCCCAAAGTCTAACATGGTGAACCTTGAACTTTATTGGGGTGATTTACAGGAATATGGGAGAGGGGTTACTTATAGGAGCAGAAACGACTGGAAGGCAGCTGCAGCCCCAAAGCTCACCCCAGCATGGGTGGCAGCTCACAAAAGCTGGGAACCTGGAGCACCCTTCACAACCTGCAGGCAGCTCAGCTCCTTGGAAAGTGTCCTTTCCATGTGCCTCCCTTGATTGACCTAAACCTCTTGCAGGCAGCTGGCCTGGTTTCTGCTTCTGCCAGGCAGCTCGGCTGGTCTAGAAATCTTCTTTGGAGCTTAGCTCGGCTCTTCCAAGAGGACTTTCATCTTTTATTGCGACTCTGGCAGGGAGGGGCCTAGGGAATCTGGTAGGTTTCAGCTACTTTGAATTGTTGACTTTCCTGCTTAAGGAGCTTCCTGTAGAATAGAAGGTTTCAGTCTCAGAGGAGGCTGTTACCCAACAGGCCCCAGAATGAATAAAAAAAAAAAAAAAAAGAGCATCAGCATCCCATCTCTCTCCCTGAGCTGAGCATTAGCATTCCATCTCTCATCAGGTTTGCTCGCTATGGAGGTAATGTGACCAGCGGCCTCATTCTTCTGTCAGCGAGACTGCCTTGCCATGACGGACCCTCGAACTGTGAGGTAAAATAAACCTGTCCTTAAGTATCCCCTGGTATTTTGTCATAGCAACTGGACAGGTCACTAGCTTAGCATCACAATCTTTTTTGTATAGAATTACTTTCCCTGAGGAATCAGAGGCAGGGCCAAAGGCTCTTAGGCTGAGCCTCATAAGCAGGGAACCTGAGTATCAAGGAATTATGGCCGTCCCAGCATCCTCAACTCTGGTATTTCTGCCCCTGTCTGACTCCCCAGTCAACAAATTCACTCAGGAGCCAGCTCCTCAGGCCAAGACAAACTACTTTCCCAACAAACTCCCTTGTGCTGAAGTCCAGAGAGCACTTTCATTGCTTCAACCTAAGCACCTGGCCCACCCCTGCTCCTTCCTCAGCCCAGAGTCCTCAGAGGCATCTCATCCTCTGCCCAGAGCCATGTGACCCCTCACAGCACCCAGATCTCCATTTGTGACCAATCCCTCCTCCTCCCCCATCAAACTTGTCCCATCACAGCTCCCTTAGCATGCAGCCTGCAAGTGCAAGCCCCATTCAAGCTGCTTATGAGCTAGAATGACCATCCCACCTTGTGGCCAGCTCCGGGACTGCCTGCCCCTCTGCACACACACACACACACACACACACACACACACACACATCCCGACCCTCAGCCTGCAGCCAGCTGTAGCCCAGCAGAACCCACAGCCCCTCCTAAACATCTTGCTCTCCGGCCTCTCCCCTGCTTAAGTTCTGTCTGAAGCTCTCCCTTCCCATCTCCACCCAGCAGTAAGTATACTCTCAGCCCTTCAAAGCCCAATGAAAACCCACCACCACCTTCTTACCCATCCCTAGCCCAAGTGAATCCTACCTCCCTCCCTGGCTCAGGGCCTTTTATGTTATAGAACTTACTAGCCCCTCAGCCCTGCTGTTTACTAGGACTGGTACATGGGTCTGTACTTGCAGCGGGAACAAGGCATGTCTCGTGAAGACATCCCACTTAGGACCGAGTATCTCAAAATTCTCTCAGGTTCCGCACATTGCCCAATTGCAAAGCTCTGCGTCAATTCCCATCTGCAGCAAAGGGAAGCCTCCATGGTGACGGCTGAGTGAGGCAATGATGTATGGGTGTAGCAGAATGTCATTGGGAGTCTTTTTACTGCTATGTTCCTTTAGCAGAACAATAGTATTTGGTTTTTCCCTAGGCCCATGGCCTGTCCAGACACTAAGCAGCATCAGGCATGGTTTCCATCTCAAGCGATGGACCTTACATCCAATCAGAGAGTAACTGGTTACTCCCACAACACTTGTGCTACTATGGCACCCACATATCTCACAGGCAGGTCGCCCTTGTAGATGGCCTCAGCGAGCTATGCAGAAGAGGAGGGAAGAAAGGCTATAAGAGCCAGACGGGGTGGATGACTTCAGAGACACTGTCTCCCAACGCAACAGGACTGACGTGTATGCATCTTCACAGAGACAGCAACAACACGCACAGAGTCCGCACAGGTTCAGGCCAGACAGGGTGCCAGTGCTGAGAGGAGGAGGGGACATAGGCTCCCACCCCTAACCGGGAAGCTATCCACAATGGACACCCACTTGCATAGGAAAAATTACTTTTCTCCAATGGAGTCTCACCAACACAGAATGAGCTCAATGGTATTTTTGTCTCATATTACTTTGTTTGAACATTTTTTTGTCTTACTGGTCTTTTGCTTGTATATTATAGTTTCTAATTTTATGTTTTTATGGTGTGTGCTTCTTATGATTTTTTTAAATTCTGATTTTCTGTTTGCTTGCTTTCTGAAGAGAAAAAGACGGGAAAAGGAATTGGGAGCATGGAAATGTGGGAAGGATCTGGGAGGAGTCAGAGGAGGGAAAACGGTTATCAGAATACAGTGCATGAAAAAAATAATTTTTCATTTAAAAGGTATGAAAAACAAATAGTAAAATAAAAAGTAAAAGGAGTTTCTCTTTTGGGTGCCTCATCCGCAGAACAGCAGTCACCCAGCCCTGCTGAGTCCCCACAGTCAAAGTCTGCAAGATAGCACCTGGCTCAAGGATGCGCTTGACGTCCGTGTCAGCTCTTTAACCAGTCACACACCTCCCCTGCGTGTTCTCCTTCCACCCTCTCACTGACCGCAAATCACCACCAATCCCACCAGTGGCCTTCATGGGGGGAAACGGAGGTGTGCTGAGATCAAGTGCCTGCCCTAAAGTCATCATCAAGTCTCTGAGTAGGGTCAGGAGATGCTCATCCAAGTCCTGCTGTGAAGTCCCAATTCTTCCCATCCCATTTCCTAGCTGGAGAAAACTGGTATTGAACCCAGCCAGAGCCCGGCCTGAAGATTCCACCTTAAACTCTCGACTCCAAGCAGGTTTTGGTGCCAGACAACAGGGAGGATCAGACAGGGAGAAAATATTTGTTTGGGTCATTGAAGATGCTTCCTGGGTCCAGGCTTGGAAGCTTTCTCTGCATTATGGGCCCCTTCTCTGTAGCTGGGAGGCCTTCCCCAGGGATGGTATTTATGAAAGCAAGGGTTTACTTCTCCCACAATGCCCCTCTAGGTCCCCTAAGTCCAGGAGATGGGCACCCTCAACACCCACCACTAGGGATTCCCAGTCCACACAAAGTCCAAAACCCACAAGATCTGTTATTAGGCTGGCCTTTTTATTCCTCTCCCTGGAGACAACATGCCAGGCACCTTTCTTCAAAGCCTTGAGAAACAATCTCCCTGTATAACATACATGGATCCATGCAGGGGGCACATTAAGATACTCTCGGTCATCTCTGGTGAACACATTAGCATCCTGACATCCCAGAGGGATCCTGCTTCCTTTCAGGACAAATGGCAGACAACTTGACAGTGAAGACCCCACGTGAGCTCCTATACAGCCGCAGCATCCTTGTGTTCACAGATGCTTCTGTTCACGGGTACTGGACAAATAGCAGAGAGGGGAATCAGACATTTGTTCCCATTGGGAGTCCTCCTGCTTGTAAATGTGGGCACAGCTATGTTTTGAGATCACATCGGACTCAACCCTGACGTGTGATTCCCACTGACCTTGGGAAGGAGAGAGCCTGGCAGACACACTGTCCAACAAGCAGCCCACCCCCTGCCTGTCAAGCCACCGTGGGCAAAGTGGCTCAGTCCATTCTGACAAGACAGCTTCAAACTTGGATCATTCTAACTGGCTCACTTATTTGTTTCCATCTTTAAAAACTGATATCCAAGCCTTCTGGCTCTGCCATCCACATGGGCATGCCCACAAGGAACAATGGTTTCTCAGGATCTGGCTGGCAGTTTTTTCATATAGGCTGCTACTAGAATCGAAAAACAGTATAAAACCTCATTAAATACAAATTTCAGGCAAACAGCAAATAACAGTCTAAGTAAGTCCCATGCTGTGTACTGAACATACATGCACTTTTAAATTCCACTCATTTTGTCGCTGTTGCTGTTTTCCTGAAATTTAAAAATTAACCAGGAATCCTGCCCTGGTACTCCGAACCTAGCAACCCTATCAAAGCAGCTGTTAATTTTAGGCACAAAGAGAGTGGCGTACAGGGATGCTGCACACCAAGGCATGTACCTCCCCACCCACCCAGAGGCCTTCTGAAAAGTGCTTGCCTCCCATTCCTTTGTTGCCTATCCGTCCTGGGAACAACTGAGTCAGCGGTGTCACTGATGTGTAGCCTGTTGCTAAGCGCCCATCCATAGATGTCTTTCTCTCCCCTCCTCTCACCCCCATCCCTGCCATGACCTCCTCACTTTCTCTCCCTGTTTCCCCATCCACGTCACTCTGCTCTCCCTGCTTCAGATGCCCCTATACTGTTCCATCCTTATTGGGGTTGTCCAACCTCCAATCCACTGCTTCTCTGAACCTGCCCTGGTTCCCTGCTACCCAAGGACACATGCTTGTTCCTTAGTTCACTTCCAATCTGCCTCCTTCCCTGCTTCCCCTCCTAGTCTTCTGTCCAGCTCGCACCCCTCAACAACTTCAGAACCTGTGCCCTCTTTACACTCGGGAACGCCCACCCTTCTCCTCTGCACAGACCAAGATTTATACACCCATTCTTCGCTGTACTTATTCCCCTCTGCGAAGTATTTCCTCTGTGTGTGTTCTGCCCCTGGTTCGCTGTCTGCCCCTGTACCTTACTCCCCACTAATGCATAACAGCAGGACAAGTGGGGACCTCGTAGCTCAAGGCCTGTGGCAAGTAAGGAGCTGCAGGACCTGTGATCCAGAAATGCTGCCAAATGAATGCAAGACAAGTCTTCTTAGGAAGCTGTCACAGATTTCCCCCCCAGCTGTTAGGATCCATGTTCAGAACCTACCTAGCACAGCTAGTTACTACTCGCTGTGCTGGTCACTTCTGGGGAATCACAGAGTGGATCTTATTCCTTCCACTAGACTGCAAGTTTCTGCAGGACCTCTTTTAGAGTCTTCTGTGTAAATCAAGGGAACTCTGTATTTTGCCATGCTGAGGCTCAAACCTCAGGCCTCAGAAAGGTACACCAGGATCCAGTGTTTTGAACGAAGGCATCCTTGAACACATGAACAGGTGCAGAGCACTTGGCTGTGACCCTGGGCCCACAGGAAACTGTGAGAACCTCAAGGTGCAGCCCTTTCTCTGTGAGGTTTAGGATACGTCCCTGGCTCTCCCTCCAGGCTAGGCTGCAGTCCCGGCTTCATCCCCTAGGGCTGCTATAGCTTCCCTGGATCCCAGTTATTAACAGCAGCCCTGCGGCTAGGAACAGGCAACTCCAACTCCGGCAGGATCCATCCAGGGCGGTAAAAGGGACTTTGCTGCCCAGTTCCTAACTAGAGTCCCTGCATGTAGCGCACCACGTCCATCTGTGCCCTATGCACTACCATACAGTTCATGAACCGGGCAAGGGGCTGGAGAGTTAAACACACAAAGACTCACAGACTGAGACACAAGTCATCCTTGAAGCCAGAATGCCCCCTTTATTGTGTCCAGGGGCAGCTTATATAGGGATCCTTAACTGATAGCCATGCTCCAGCCAAACCCACCAGAAACTGCTCCCCTGCCATCAGGAACTCCTAATGGTCTTGTGCTCAGGGCAGCTGCAAGCATTACAAGTTGTTTACCAGAAATTCAGGATCTGGGGGGTTCACAGCTCCCAACACCTGTGTTCCACATGGGGCTTGGAGGAGCATGAAGGCAATGTGGGTATTGAACAAGATGGGCAGCATTTATCACAGGAAGTTACTAGAAAGATGACCTGGCTTTCTCTAGTCCTGTCCTGGAGCATAAAGGAAACCCATGCCCACTCTTCAGGCCAGCCTAGTCTATAAGACAAGTTTCAGGCCAGCCAGAACCACAGAATGAGACTCAAAATTTTAAAAACTTGTGTGCCTGCTGGGGATGGTGGTGCATGCCTTTAATCCCAGCACTTGTGAAGCAGAGGCCTGAGAGTCTCCGAGTTCAAGGCCAGCCTGGTCTACAGGATGAGTTCCAGGACTGCAAGGACTACAGAGAGACCTGACTCGGGAGTAAAGAAAGAATACTCCCTGTGATGGTTGGTGTTGCCAACCTGACAGAATCTAGACTCACCCAGGAGGTGGGCTTCTGGGCATGTTTTAGATTGATTATCCTAATTACATTAATTAATGTGGGAAGACTCGCCGTAATTGTGGGCATAAGCGTTCCCTGGGCAGGGATTCTGGACTGTATAAAAAGGAGAAAGCGGGCTGAGAACTGCCATGCGTCCCTTGCTCTCTGCTTCTTGATGGTGGATGCAAAGGGTCCACCTGCTTCAAGTTCTTTTTGTCTTGACTTTGCCGCCATGACAAACTGTACCTTGAACTGTGAGCAAGAATAAGCCCTTTCCCCTTTAAGTGGCTTCTGTCAAGAATTTCATCACAGCCACAGAAAAGCAAATTAGACATCTCCAAGTGTGTGGCTTTAAGGAGTGGGAGAGAGAGCCTTTGCTTTTGGTCATGTGTTCATCCGGCAGCTCCTGAATATCTATCAATTATACCCCAGTTCCTAAGAGTCACCTTCTAGGCTGCCTCCAACAATGTGGTAAGCTCATCACCTCCTCATGAAGTTCACAGACTGCTGGGAACAATCATGAAGGACAACAAGCAATCTAGAAGTGACAATGCCCAAGGATAGCCCTTCCAATCTGAAGTGATGGTGCCCAAGGCTATCCCTTAAGCCACCAGGGAAGTTCCTGGACTTTTCTACCTATCTTTATGCAAGGCTGGGATAGAAACAGGTGAGTTGAATTGTCATGAGAGCCAACACACACCGAGAAAGAGAGAGAGGAGAGAGAGAGAGAGAGAGAGAGAGAGAGAGAGAGAGAGGAGTTGCTGGTGGCTAGTACAACGGGTAACATTGTTTTCATGCCTCTGTTTGGTTTCCGCATGTCATGGGCCATATTTTCCCCATTGTCTCTCTGTTCACCTCCCTGCCTTCCTAAGTCTCCCTGATGTGACCGTTCACAAGAGAAAGCTCTGAAGGAGTCAACAGGATGAGCCTTATCATTAGAAGAGCATTGGTACCCCTGAAGACAGGGCTCATTAAAACAAGTAATAAAGATCCAGATGATAGCGGGGAAAGGAGGTTGTCTGGGTGCCACCGCACAAAATACTTCGTTAGCGCTCCTAATTAATACTAACAACTGCCACGAAATAAAAATATCACACCCCTTAAGATCCGCCTGCCTCTCGGGCGCAGTTCTCATTGAAAGCCCCCTGTCTGTTTCACCATGATCCCTTTCTGAAATAATTGGTGTGGTCTGATTGATAATGTAGATTCCTCTTTAAAAGAAAACACACTATTTTTCATAATCAGAGCCGGCATGCATAATGAGGAGGCTGGTGGTGCCTTCAGCATCAGGTCTGTCAGAGCGCACGGTTATTTCCATATTGATGCAAACTAAGATATTACACTCCCTCATTACGTTGACACGGTGCATCTTTCAACAGTTGCTCCGTGCCGTACATCCCCCTGCCAACAAAATTACCTTCATTTTCTCCTTTGGCTCGGCGGAGCTAGCAGTTAAAATGTGCCCTAACAAGCTAATCAACTAATTTTTAGAATATGTTGGAACCGTTTAATATTCTAAGAGAAAACAAGAAAAAAAGTTGCTAATGGGACTGCAGGCGTAAACAGAAATAAATAGACAACTGGTTCAGCGAGCATTTGAATACTTAAGTTTGAGCCAGTCATGGGGAAATTCATTTTGCAAGTCAAAAAAAGCAGTATCTATTTGTATCCATAAGCCAAACAACCTCATTTACTCGTACATACTTGAGGAGATAACCTTGGAGTAAAGGCAGCAAGGAGAAAGGAGGGATCTTCCCGAGAGCTGGGTGCTGGCTGGGAGGAGCTGAGCTCAGCAACCTGGGTTTGGCCTCTAAGCTCTGCCTGAAACAATACTCGCCTGTAGCCAGGGGTGCTCCAAGAGGAATCCCAAAGCCGAATGCCTCCCCCAGAGATGATAAATGAGGTTGCCTATGAACAAGTCCCCGGTGAAGGAGTTTGTGGCCAGCTGTTGGCTAGAACTCACTCTGAAGATCAGGTTAACCTTGAACCCATAGAGATACATCCGTCTCTACCGTCTAAGTGCTGGGTTTAGAGCCGTGTATGACCATGCCTACCATTTGATTGACGTTTTATTATGACTTGCCTCAAATGCACTGACTGGCATTCATTAAGGTGCACACCTTTAATCCCAGCACTTGGAAGGCAAAGGCAGACAGATCACTGTGAGTTCGAGGGCAAACTGGTCTTTAGAATAAGTTCCAGGACAGCCAGGGCTATTAGAAGAGAAACTCCGTCAAAAAAAAAAAAAAGGAAAAAAACAAACAAATAAAAAAAGAAAAACAAGAGAGACAGAGACAAAGAGAAAAGGCCTTACACCATTCTGGGTATGCATTCTATTCCAAGAGCCTAATATATTCCCCTTGTCCACTGAGTCCTAAACACTACTGGAACACAAGTCATGCTGAGATGGCATTGCCTACCTAAGAGCAGAGCTCCCCTGGACCAGTAACCCACACCACACCAGTCAGAGCAACAGGCCAGGCAGTGTCAGACACACCCAGTGGCAATACTCAGATGCCCACTTCCCAAACTGGGAATCAGATGTTCCTTGAGACTTAACAAGTCTCACAAGCCATAGGCTAGAGCAAGTGGGACCTAGAAGGGTCTTAGAACCCTAAGTGTATTTGTTTGTCTGTGCACCATGGCGCGTCTCTCTAAAATCTGCAAGCAGCTCCTGAATATAGCTATTCCACGCCATGCACTGATGGTGGGAGGAAGAGCCTCAGAGGCAGGAGTGAGCCTGATGTGCTCAGAGAGAGTTGGATTAAAGCAAGATCTTGGGGAGATAGAAGATGAGTAATGGGGAGGAATTCACTTGCCTTTGGAATCAGAGGGCATTCCAGAGATTTGCATAATTTGTCTCCTCTTGACAGCCATCTTCCACATTTATAAATACAGTCATTAATTTTCCTCTTCTGAAGAAAACCAATGGGCAGAAATTGCTAACCCCAAACTCACCATCAAGGAGGGCTGAGAACATCATATATCAAAAGAGCAATGTCCTGAGCTAATCACAGCCACCATAGCTATGGCCATGGACACTGCTAAAGCCATGCAGACCATTGTTGCCAACAATCATATGGACAGAGATGAAAAAGAGAGAGGTGGGAAGCCAGCTCGGAGTGGCAGCAGGGTGGCAGAAGGAAAAGAGGAAACTGAGTCTTCTTCCCACAGTGGTGGAGTCCTATCTCATCCCAGCCCTACATGGTTACAGGTGGTTGCAGTGAAAGTTCCAGGATGTGACTGAGAACATAGAACACCATCCCATCCCTCACTTACTATTACACGGAAGCACCAAACTATTTTTGCTCTTTCTAATTCCTTAAGAACTTTTTTTTTTTTTTTTTTGGTTTTTCGAGACAGGGTTTCTCTGTGGTTTTTTGGAGCCTGTCCTGGAACTAGCTCTTGTAGACCAGGCTGGTCTCAAACTCACAGAGATCCGAACATTTTTTAAAGTGTTTTCAGGGCCAAGCATCAATTTTCTAGAAAGGAAAATGCAAGAAGCTGTTATAAATAGACTAAAATTGCATCAAGAAAGAGGTCAGCAAGCCACAGAAGCTGTATTAGGTGCAGCCCAGCAAACAGACTTCCAAATGTTATGGAATCGCACCTATAATGTTACAGACGCAGAAAACATGTATGTCATCGTGGCCAGCTTGTTCCTTCCTTTGTGTACACATGACCTCAGATATCCACATGTGGGTGGTTGTCATGGAAACAATAGCTCACCCTCTGGACCTGGAAAAGAAAATGGTCCCAGGCATCTGAGCCACCAGATGGGTGGATGAGAGCCAAGGGAAGCAGACACTGGGTAGGGATAGCACAGTTCATGATGCTCACCAGGACACACCTTTTTTGGGCCAGCCTAAACCCTCGGGAGGTTCACAGTCCAGGAAGAAGACATAGACTTCCAGCTGAGTGTGGAGGGAATAATCCAATAGCTCAGGGCAGTGAGGCTCAATTTCAGAATTTTGTTTGACTGCAGTAGTGAATGTAAGAGGATGGAGAGGGAAGAGGGGAAGGGAGAAAGATTACCAAATTACCTCAACATAAAAACTGCAATGATATTTCTATAGCTGATGGGATTATTTGCACTCTCAAAACTTCTTTGAGATTTCATCTTACACCCACTAGAATGGCTAAGATCAATAAAAACAAATGACAGCTCGAGCTGGTAAGGGCGTGGAGTATGGGAAACACTCATCCATTGCTGGTGGGAGTGCAAACTCACACAGCCACCATGGACATTGGTGTGACAGAGCTTTAGGAAGATGTGAACTGACCAGCCTCATGATCTGGCTCTGCTACTCTTGGACATATACTCAAAGGATGCTTCATCCTACCACAGAGACATCTGCTCAGCCTTGTTCATTGCTGCTCTGTTTATGATAGTCAGAAATTGGAAACAACTTAGATGCCTCTCAACAGAAGAACGAATAAAGAAAATGTGGTACATTTGCACAATGGAGTATTATTTGGCCATTCTAAAAAATAAAATCATGAAACTCTCAGGTAAATGGAGGAAACTAGAAAAAAAATCATCCTGAGTGAGGTAACCCAGACTCAGAAGGACAAAGATGATATGTGTTCACTTATAAGTGTATATTAGCTGTTAAGTCAATGATAGCCAAGGTACAGTGTGTAGAACCGCAGAGGTTAGGTGGAGAGTAAGTACAGGATGAGGGGCACAGATAGATCTTCCCAGGAAAGCAAAATAGAATAGTTACAAATGGGGGAGGGCTTGACAGTGGAGAGGGTGGAGGGAGAAGGGGATGAGGGAGGTAATATGAGGAGAGACAGCATTCAAAATGAAATTACCAAATACTGGGAGAGACAGAGCCCCAACTGGCCATAAGTGCTTTCAAAGGAAAATCTGGCTTTTTCAAAGGGAGTCTCACTGGAGTAAAGTAATTCTTGGGGATAGGCTGCATGCCCTTACCGCTAATCACTAGACGGCCATCAGAAAATGAATCCTATGGCATCTTTTGAAGTTCTTTGTCTTTGTCTCACAATGTCATGTCAGGTCTCTTCATTTTTTTTATCTTACTATTTTTTTATTTTTATTTTACTTATATTTTTCTTCTCCTTTTTACCCTACAGATTCTTTGCATATATATCATGGCTTCCTATTTAGTGTTTGTATGGGATTCCCGAGTGTATGAGAAATTGAGTCTATTTCCTGTACCTTCTATTGGGCTCTATTCCTTCTATTTGTTTGTTTTGTAGAATTCCAATATGTTAATTTTTGTTTTATATTTTATATTATATTATTATCCCTTAGAAGACTGCTTGCTTTCTTTTTGGTTTCTTCTTTTTTTTTTTTTTTTTCGAGACAGAATTCCTCTGTGTAGCCCTGTCTGTCCTGGAACTTGCTCTGTAGACCAGGCTGGCCTCGAACTCACAGATATCTGCCTGCCTCTGTTTCCTGAGTGCTGGGATTAAAGGTATATACCACAAGGCTGGCCAAATGTTCTAATGAAAGACAGAAAGAAGGTGGATCCAAATGAGAGGGAAGTATGAGGAACTGGGAGGAGTAGAGGGAGGGGAAGTTATAATCAGGATATCATATGTAAGAAAAATAATCTATTTTTGATAAAAGGAACAAAGGATTTCTTGCAGAATTTTAAAATACTTATATGAATTATTTTATGTATATAGGGGTTTTGCCTGCACATTTAATCCTCAAAGTATTTGAAGTAATTATCAGACCAAACCAATAGAGCAGCATCAGCAAAATCGACAAAGATTCCCACCCTGAAGCATTACGGCTGCTTTGCTCAAAACACACTTGTTGACTCTGGCATTCTGTCTTGTTTATTAATTAGCTAATATTTTCAAAATACCTTGAGGATGAAAATGGCTATTTAGGAAGAAAGTGTCTACAGCTATTTCTGCTGTTATTTATACAATGCCACCTAGACAGTACTCCACAGCCTTGCAGACAACGGTGAGCTCTATACAGAGAATAAAGTCCTGCCCCAGAGGAATTGGGGGAGTCTAACAAAAAAATATACAGAACACCAGTAATGTGGCACACAGATGAATTAGATCCTAGTGAGTATTCTGACCAAAAATCAGCAGGCAACTTGGGCATGGCAGTTTCAGGGGGGTCAAGGAGCAAGAGCAGAAAGCATAGGTTTCCTGGACACCAAGGCAAGAAAAGAGGCGGAGCCACGCCCATTTGACTGATTGTAAAGTACTCCATACCCCAAGGTGCTCATCCTGTGCTGATCTCATTCTGTAGCTGGGAAAACTGAAGGGCTCTGGTGCAGTCTCAGCGTGGGAGAGGGATCTTGATATCAGTCCAGTGTAACAAGATGAACATAGTGTTCTCCTGCAGTGCACATGGGCGTTTCTTTCAGGGAGACACTCACCATTACTAAGAAAAGTTGAATTGATTGGCAGACTCACTTGCAACAGTGGCAAAGACCCCAGAAGATCTGAGCACCATGAAGCTGAGCAATAAGGGAGAAGCAAGATGAGGAGACAAGAAACCCAGGAGCTCTCCAAGCCAACAAGACAATGACATTATCGTCCTTGGGAACCGCTTGGCACCTCATATGGTATCAGCAGACAGGTAAAACTCTGTGCATAGGTGGTAGGGGAAGACATGAAGTGTTGTATGCAGATTTGGACACAGAGTACAAAGCTGAAAGCTTAGGGTTGAGGTATTCCACACTCTCATGGTTTATCTACATCCTTGCCTGATAGGGGTCCAGACCTCATCTGTGACAAGAGATCTCCTCTATGAGCCCCAAGAGAAGAGGCTACACCCACAAAGGAGAATTCACTTGCCAACAAAGGAAGATTTATTTGCTAAGAAGCCAGCAAAGTTTGCATTGTAGGACTCTTTGCTAGATGGGCCCATTCTGAGACAATGGGAAAACCTATCAATTTGTAAGTGTGGCTTTGCTGTTTGAAAGAGAGCCAACCAAACTACACTAGCTTTAAGTCACAAAACATCCAGGTCAGCCTTATTCGCCACTCCATTCTCAGAATGCACCAAACCTGTGCCTGGATGTTGAGGCTTAACCTTGTGTACTAGACGGGTGTAGAGATGGACAGAAGGAAAAAACACGGGTGGATAGAAAGTTTCATAGACGGGAGATGTTGATTGTACAGACAGAACTAAATAAGTGGATAGAGGGAGATGTGGACTGGTGGATAAGGAGGGTAAGGGAGCTGGAGAGATGTTCAACACTTGTGCTTGCAGAAGAGCAGGGCTTAGTTCCTAGCACCAATGTGGTGGCTCACAAACATTCATAATTCCAGTTCCAGGGTATCTGATGTCCCCTTCTGAATTCCATGAGAACCAGCCATGTATGTGGTACACATACAGACATTCAGGCAAAACGCTCATGCACATAAAACAAAGTAAATATTTTAAAAGAGGGGAATGAATGAAAGAAGAAAGGAAAACAAAGAGTGAATGGGTTAAAGATGGATTGAAGATGGATTGATGGATAGATAATGTGGTGGGGCATGAATAGATGGATGGATGATGGTTATATAAATGAGTAGATAAGCAATATAGTGGTCTAAATTATAAATTTCCCCCCAAATCTAGGGCACTTGAACACTTGGTTTCCAGTTTGTGATACTGTTTGGATAGGTTTAGGAGGTGTGGCTTTGCTAATATAAGTATGCCATCTGGGGAGGGCCTTGAGAGTTTAAAGACTTGCACAATTTCTAGCTTGCAGTTCAAGATGTCAGTCCTCAGCTTTCTGCTCCTGCTACTGTGCTTTTATTCTACCATCGTGGGCTCTAACCCCCTGGAACCATATGCCCAAATTGCTCTTGTACACTGTAAAGATTTATCACTCATATTTGTTTAATATAACACTGATAAGCCAGTAGCCAGGCAGGAAATAAAGGCAAGGTGACCAGACTAGGAGAATTCTGGGAAGAGGAAAGGCAGAGGCACAATCACTAGCCAGACACCGAGGCAGCAAGATGAGAATGCCTTACTGAGAAAAGGCACCAAGATGTGGCTAAACATAGATAAGAATTATGGGTTAATTTACATTGTAAGAGCTAGTTAGTGATAAGTCTGAACAATAGATCAAACAGTTTCTAATTAATATAAGCTTCTGTGTGTTTCTTTGGGAATGAATGGCTGCAGGGCCAGGTGAGACAGAAACTTCCATCTACACCAAATAAACTCTTTCTTCTGTAAGCTGCCTTGTTCACAGTATTTCATTACAGTAATAGAAAAGTAATTAATATGGAAGTTGACACCAAAGAGTAAACTATTGCTGTGGCAAACCTGACCCTGCTGGGTTTTGAAGGAATATGCAAGACTTTGGAACTTTGGACTAGAAAAGCGATTGAATCCTGTAAGCAGAATTTAGTGGGCCATTCTAGTAGAAGTTTGGAAACCATGGTGCCAAGATACATATGGACTGTAGAGGCCCAGTTGAAGAGGTTTCAAAGGGGAACAACATTAGCAACTGTGTTAGAGGCTATTCCTGTGATATTTTGGCAAAAAAAATATGTGGCTGCTTTCTGCCCATGTATTAAGAACTTGCCTAAAATTGTTTAAAAATAAAAACTAATATCTTTGGTAGAGGAGATTTCAAGACAGTTTCATGTTGACCCTGTCCTGTGGTTATTAGTAACCTCTCTTGTGCAGGTCTGCAATGAAAAAGATAAGTGAGAGCAGAAAGAAATGCAAAGAGCACAATTTAAAGAGAAAGATGACACTGACAAGTTCAAGGTTACAGCCAAGGTTTGTGTTGGAGGGAGGGCTGCCATTGTGAAGGTGATTAGCAGTTAAGGGAGGCCTGACTTGCCCCCGAATAAAGAGAGGGGTGTCCTCAGCAAGACCCCTTTCAGCTAAGCACCCAGCTCCTTGAGAGAGAACATAAGGCATTTGCTGTACCTTGAAGGCAGCTGCAATCAAAAGCTGCTGACACTCTGGGTCCAGGGGCTCAGGGTCCACCCCAAGCTGTGAGCCATGACATTGTCCTCTATCTGGTGCTGACTTTAGAGTCATAAAAACTTGGGGCTGTGGAATCTTCCCCTGCTGTCGTGACAGCTGCTGAGGTGAAGCGGCATGTGTCAGGGGACTCCCGTGAGAAGGTTCTGAGGGGGCAAGAGGCCCTGAGAGGCCGTTGCACAGAGCTGTAGAAGTAAAAAATGAGTTGCATTGAAGACCTCAAGATTTTGGTAATGGCAGAGCCATAAGAGATCTGTCCAGAAGAGCCACACACAGGGAGTGGATTCAGGCTAAAAGAAAGATACTTGCCGCAGGTAGGAAAGCCAGAGGGCAAAACTATCTAAGCCCTTTGACATCAGACATGGAGAAAAGGAGTTAGAGAATTTGGTGTTTGTACTGCTGAATTCCAGTCTTGGTCCATTACTTCTTCAGTATGCTTCCTTTCCTCCCTTTTGGAATGGTAATATAGGCTCTGTGCCAGTGTGGGCTAGTATGTAGTTTGCTTTTTGATTTTACAGGGAATTGTAGTTACTAGATTGCCTCGCCAGGCATGGTAGCATACTCCTTTAATCCGAGCCCTAGGAAGACAGAAGCAGGTGGACCTCTCTGAATTCAAAGCCAACCTGGTCTTCATAGTGAGTTCCAGGACAGCCAGGGCTATTTAGAGAGACCCTGTTGATACTAAATATAATAATAATAATAATAATAATAATAATAATAATAATAATAAATGATTGCCTTGCATCTCAGAAGAGACTTTGAATTTAGGGATTTTAAACAATGTTAAGATGGTGAAAGACTAGGGACTTTTGGTTCCCAGTGGGTGGCACTATTTCAATAGGTTTAGGATGTATGGCATTCACAGAGTAAGTATGTCACTTGAGGTAGGTTTTGAGAGTTTAAAGACTCAGGCCATTTCTAGTTCACTCTCTGCTTCCTGATTGCTGCTCAAAATGTGCACCCCTCAGCTTCTCCTCCAGCTGCTGTGTCTGTAGCTTGCTGCCATACTCCCCACCATGATGCACCCTTTTCCTCTGGAATTCTAAGCCAAATTAACCCTTCCTCCTCTGACTCACCTGGTCATGGTGTTTTATTACAGCAATAGAAGCATAACGAATGCACAGAGACTAAATTATCTGAAACATGCAATTGTAGTACAGTATCTAGTGAAACACACATCCCTATGGAATCATCGTACACAACATGCTGCCCTTTATGTTTGTGGGAACCCGCAGTTGTGAGCCTGTCCCACCTTGACTGAGGTCAGAGAGTCTAAGCTTATTTTTGCTCTCTCAAAGTTGTTTACAATAGGTGTGATTACAAACAAGAGATTCTGACCTAGGGTGTGGGTAATTAGTATTTTGAGTGTAGAGATGGATCCACTCCAGGTCAGAGAATTCAAGTCTATTCCTTATATCATATTAATGAAGTCTTTTGCATCTCCCCTCCCCCCTTGGAGTGAAATATATAAGTTTGTGGAAAATAAACAAGGCAGATTCAGCATTCACTGAACATTCCTCCTGATGCTGTTCTGTATTTCTGTCTCTTATTTCTCTTATATCTCTGTTCTTTTTACCTAGTAATTCTAATCCTCATGCTCCTACCCTGGAACATACGAGTTATGTCAAAGCTGGTCTTCGACATATGTTAATGGTTTAGTGATTCTCAGTTATACTAGGTATGGCTCATGATACTCACCTCTGAAATGGTATCTGCTCCATTATTTTCATCACCAGAAAAATATAGAATAAAAGCCAGAATAAAAATATACTCTGCCAGGAGTAATGGCACATACCTTTAATCCAGTCCTTGGGAGGCAGAGATAGGCAGATCTCTAAATTTGAGGGCAGCCTGGTCTAAAGAGTGAATTCCAGGGCAGACAGGGCTACATGGAGAAACACATCTCAAAAAACAAATAAACAAAAAAAAATTTACAGTCACAGTTGATTGACTGTGAACTCAGCAAATTCAAGGACAGATGAAGTAATGCATAAGTGACTCTCAATCAAGGGTGATTTATTGTTGTTGTCTTTGTTCCCAGGGAATAGTTGACAATGGGTAAAGAACTTTTTGGCTGTCACAACTGGGCAAGTTGTGGGAGTGGGACTGCTGGTGGGTAGAGATCTGGGGTGTTCCTTAAACATTCTAAAATGAACAAAGCAAGCTCCACTACAAAGAACTACCCAGACCAGGATGTCAGCATTTCAAGAGGGAGCAACCCCAGTGTAGGTGTACTTAATCTACAGCACAAGCTCCCAAAAATGTCTACTGCGGGGCATTCACGGACACAGCCTATAGGTAAGGAGACTAAGTCCAGAAATAAGACTATGTGTGTCTTTCCATGACTAATTTGCAAAGCTTTCAACTCTTCTATGGGAATAAAAACAAAAGAGCAATCACCAGCCAAAAGAGGAACTAGAGGGAAGATTCAAGAAAGCAAGAATTTGGAGCAAGGATGGTAGTTCAGTGGGTCGAGTGCTGGTCTACCACGTATAAAGCCCTGGGTTCAATTCCCCATATTGCTCAAATCTGGTATAGTGGAGCAAGCCTCTTCTCCCTGCATTCGGGAGGTTTGAGCAGGAGCAGAAGTTCAGAAGTTCAAGGTCATCCTACAATGGATAGTGAATTTGAGGCCAACCTGGGTTACATGGGACAATATCTCAAAAAAACAAAAATCAGGAATTCAGGAATATTGTTGGCCCTCAAAAGTAAGTAGGAGTGCTGTGGTACCCCTGTGGCCGCGTGTTTTGGATGTTGACCATGAGCTAGCTCATCATGATATTGAGGTGATCTTGTTCCTTGCGCAACCTGCTGACCCAACTCTGCCTCTCCTCAGAATTTTCTCTTGGCTTTATCATCCATAATTGGATAGCTTCGCTCCAATTTTCTCCTTGCAACCGCGAAGATAAGGTCTCTGTTTAATCATCCCCCTCTAAGCACTTGCAATCAGCCAGGATATTGCTGCTTTTAAAATAAGACAATGACATTTAACGACTTTCATTTCTTCCTATACAAAAGATTAATTTATATGCTGGAGTCATCAGTTCATTGGAAAACTCAGTCTATTCTTTTTGAAACACTGAGATATGATTAACAACTCAATCCCTCCTTTATATTTTAATCTTGTGACTTTTTCTGTGTATTTACCTACGCAATCTAATTTAGTCTCTTCTATACCATGATGCAAACAGGACAGAGGAGTAACACAGGACCTCCCAGAGATACCCCAAGTAACCTGCCCCATCTCTAGGCATCAGCAAAGCAGGGCCACAATGAATGGAGCCCTCGGGACTTTTCGGAATGCCTGCATGGCCGTGAATCAGGCCCCTTAGGGTCTCCCCCACTTCCAGCAATGTTTCATTCCTCCATCGACCCTCAGCTTTAGTCAGACCAGGTGACTGCTTAGTCCCCAGGTCTTCAGTGGTACTCTCACAGCCCATCTCTCTTAGGACATTCCCTTCCACCAACTATCCATTCACTGCCTCTTCTGTCAATGTTTCCTTTGTCCTTCGGTGTCCACCTAGAACATCTCTCCCTGGAAGTCTTCGTAATGTCCCCTGTAGAAATGGCTCCCTCCTTCCTGATTCACACAGTCCTTGTTCTGGAGACCTTTAATCAAGCCTGTCTTTTATAATGTGAACAGCCATCACACGCCGTGGATTTCTCTTGGTCACTAGTCACCATGGAGTCTCCACGAAGCTTCACGAACAGCCCTGTGCTGCCCTGTCACCGTATAGATGAGGAAATCGAGGTCCAGAGAATTCGAGTTCACAGTTAGTAGAGGGCGCAATGAGCTTAGGCTCAAATATTATGAAACCTTTGTCTCCCTTCAAGTCCAGTGACTAGCCCCTCATAGTCCGAGATTGTCTAACAGTTTTGACAGGTTCTCCAGCCAAAAGGAGTCATCGAGGCTACAGCTGAATGGGCCTCATGAGCCACATGGGCCATCACTCCCAATTGCTATAAATGGTAGCCACACCCCAAGACTCACCCATCCCCCACGGACCTGTTTTCATTTAGAAAACACCACCCCAAACATGCATATAGTAAACCTCCTAAATTTTCTCAGATGGTGCCATAAATTGATATTAATAACATATTTTTCCATCACATACAACAATATCTTTTTTAAAAGACAGGGTTCTATTTAACCCAGGGTGGCCTCGAACTCAACTATGTAGATGACCTTGAACTTCTGATCCTCTTGTCTTCATATTACATATGCCAGGATTACACCAAGCATATGCTATCACATCTGGTTTACACTATGTTGGGAATTGAACCTAGGACTTTGGTTTTGTGCCTGCTATGCAGGCAATCTACCAATTGGGCTACATCTCCAGCCCTCACCACAGATTTTTATCATCAAAAAAAAATTCTAACAAGAGCTGGAAAGATGGCTCAGAGGCTAATGTTTTTCCAGAGGACCAAGCTAGGCTCCAAACTCCCTTTTCCAGGTAGGTTACAACCTCCTGTAACTCTAGGACCAGGAGATCCAATGCCCTCTTCTGTCCTCCATGGGTACCTATACTCATGTGCACATACCTACAGAGACAGACAGACAAACAGACAGACAGAGACACACACTCCCACACATAGATATAATTGTTTTAATTCATGTGGTAAGCAGTAGGAAAGGTCTCTGCCAATTCTCAGGTCAAGCTCTGACCTCCGCAACTTGCTGCTAATTCTTCCTGATACTGATAAATGGTGGTGTGTACTGTTCCCTAAGAGAAAAGAGGCCCTTTTGGATGGAATCTAGTAGTCCCTGTTGTCTCCATTGCACTTAGGTGATTTGATCCATTCCGACATGGTCCTGTTGCTCTCAAAACTGTGCGTTAGAGAAACCCAAAATTCCTGCGGCAGAGGACGAGTGAGAGCATCGGTCAGAAGTGGGCCCACGTCTTAGCCATTTTTACAGAGCAGAGTCCCACTCTTCTCCACAAAAGCTTCTGTGTGTGTCTGTGTGATACTCCCATAACCCACCCTGTGACAGAAGAGTGGTCCCATCTTTCCTTCCAATGTCCTCCCCACTGTCTGCCACAGTCTATGTTAGCCCCACCTTGCAATTCCAGCAGACCAAGGACAGTCAAAAGAACTGTGGCAGCCAGAACTGAAGGAACCCTAGGTAGAATCATCTTTCCAGGTTCCAGACCCTTTAACACAGTGATTCTCAACCTTCTTAATGCCGCAACCCTTTAACACAACCTTCCTAATGCCACAACACTTCAATACAGTTCCTCATGTTGTGGTGATCCCCCAACCACAAAATTACTTTCGTTGCTACTTCATAACCATAATTTTGCTACTGAGCAAGTATGTGTTTTCCTATAAAAACTACTTTAAAGAGAAAGCTCTACCCTGACAACACCAAATGCTTCCGAGGGTGTAGAGTTACTGGAGGTGTCATCCGCGAATGGACAAAACAACCTGAGAAACGTTTGTAGGTTTCTCACAAAACTACCAAACTGTGTCTCCAGTGCGATCGGGAGTGGAGACAGGAGCATGATGGTGGCTTTTTCCTTTGTCTTCGCTGTGTAATTTTCCACACGCTACCATTAAATGCTTTGTTTCTTAAGCAAATGGCGGGGCCTGGCAGTGGTGGCACATGGCTTTAATTTCAGCACTAGAGAGGCAGGAATTACAGGAGGTAATGCTGAGCAGGCACTGTGGGTGCTGGGAGCTCAACCAGGGTCCTCTACAAGAGGATTACACGCTCTAGATCCCCAAGCTCTCCCTCTAGCTCTCCCGCATGTACTAGTCAAGGTCTTCTCTGCCCTGCCCCCACTTTTCTGTCGAGTTATATTTTATCTTCCCCTTATTGGCTTTGAGAGCTCTTTACACACTCTGGTGCCGAGGCCTTTGTCAGATCTATGTACTTCAGAAGCAGGAGCATAGCTTAGCCGGCAGAGTGCTTGCCTATTGTGCGCAATACCTTGGGTTTAATCCCCAACTCTAAAAAAAAAAGTCATGGTGGTGCATGCCTAACCTCAGTACCCTGGAGATGGTGGCAAGAGGGTGAGAAGTTCAAGGTCATCCTTAGCTACAGAGCAGTTTCAGGCAGCCTAGCCTACAAGGCTACAAGAGAGCCTCTCTGAAAAACAAGTAAGTGTGTGTGTGTGTGTGTGTGTGTGTGTGTGTGTGTGTGTATTTCAAATATCTTATGTAAGATTTGTCTTCCTATGCCTGTTTGCAAACAAAAAAAAAAATCCTTAATTTTAAAGGAGTTTAAGTTACATATCTTTCTTTTATAAGTGCTTCTTGCATCTCACTTTACAATTTATACCTAAATCATGAAACTTTTTTTAGAATCCTTAACGATTTCTTTTCTGCACGTCTGTCTATGAACCTCCTGGAAGGCGTCTTTGCCTAGGACTTGGGGTTTCCATTTCTTTTTCATATGAATTCGGTGCCACTTATTAAAGGACATCTTTTGGATGGGGGCTCTCTGGTAGAACGGAGACTCTCTCTGATCAGATGGGCTCAGTTATCTACTATAGCCGTCAGGGAGATAACACACTAACAGTGTGGCTCAGATAAGCGGGGCCAACCCTACTCAAACCCAATGATCCCAAGAAGTGGGAAGATTAGTGCTCTCCCGAGGAAAGTGAAGGAATTATTATCAGAAGACAGTGACAGCTGCCCGCAGAGAAGGCGGAAGCCTCGTTGCCTGACTGAGAAGACAGCCCAGCAGGAAGGCTGTTATCTAACCCAGCTAGCAAATTGCCCCTGGGGACCCAGCTGTCTCTAAAGAAAACACAGTGGCTCTCCGCCAAAGCTGCCACAACTACCTAGGGCTTGTTCTCTAGTGGCTGGTTATCCCGCCGAACTCTACCCAGTGAAAATAGGACTCTCTGACCTACCTGCCTGCTAAAGTGCCTGGAACCTTCTGTGGCTGGGATCCTACCCACAATGCAACAGCTGCTTCTCGTGGCGCTTCAGTTCGCCTTGCTCTATCTTAATCTGACGAAGACCCCGTGGCTTTCTGCCCTCTACAAGAAGATCACCCTGTGGTTTGGGGATGCATTAGCAGTTTCCTCCCCAGAGAGCTGTGGCTCCAATGTTCCCTCTGTCATGTTGGTGCCAGCACTCCCAGGGGTAAGGAGGCTTTCACAGCTACTGGTGATGAGTGCCTCTCTTGCAGGTGACAGGCTCTTTCTAGGGTGACAGTCACCAGTCAGCGTCCAGAAGCCTGTACCTTGAGCCCTTCTTGTCCAACTAATGAATACTGAGCAGGAAGCCCAGCAGCCCTGCCTGAAAGCAATTTGCTTCTTTTACCCAAGAAAGTGTTCTGTTCTGTTCGGTTTTGTTTTGTTTTTCTTTTTTCTTTTTTTTTTAAATATTTATTTATTTATTATGGATACAATATTCTGTTTGCATATATGCCTACAGGCTAGAAGAGGGCACCAGACCCCATTACAGATGGTTGTGAGCCACCATGTGGTTGCTGGGAATCGAACTCAGGTCCTTTGGAAGAGCAGGCAATGCTCTTAACCACTGAGCCATCTCTCCAGCCCCCGTTTTGTTTTTCTTTAAGGATGAACGGCCACGTCAGTGTACATAACCTTTGATACAGCATTCCATTTTTAAGTATTTATCTTAAGGAAATTATCACAGACACACACAGAGATACATGCTGAGTGTGATGTTCACCGAGGCACTATCCTTAACAGTGGAAAAAGAACAACCCCCACTCAGGGGTGGAAACACTGCCAAGAGGATGGCATCCGCCAACTGATGCCAACATTTAAAAGTCACATTGGCTAACCTGGGTAGGTGTCCACCCAAGAAAGCAGAGGAGAGGGCTCTAAAGGGATGTTTCCAGGTTGCTTTCCTAAAGCGTGCCTCTAAGTATGTAAATACATACAGAAACAGATTCTCGGGAAAACTATGATTGCCGCTAGGTAGCGTGACACTCCCTGGCTTTTAACTCTTACGGATGAAAAGCCGCCATCTCCATCCCTAGTAAGATGGGAAACCCCTATACTGATCCCCACAGCGAAAGCCTCGTCCAAATCAGAACCAAAACACAACATCTGTTTTGAAGAAATATGCTTCTATTAACTGGGCTCCAGTGGACAATTGAATTTTTTAAAGCATGAATATTAGCCCTGAACATGGTTTTATTGGTGGCAAAAAAAAATTAATGCTATAATGTTGGGAAAAGAACCAAGTCTCAAAACCAGAAGCAGGTTTGTGAAGCCAAGAGTCCCAGTTTGGACATAAAAGTCAGAGGCAGGCCTCCCACGGAGCTGGGTAGGCAGTTCCTCTCCTACTGCCAGGCTCTAGCCGCCTATTGTCTCTATGACAATGGGGTTCCCAAGGACAAAATGTGGGGTGCACATGAGGCTCCAGAGCCCTGCCAAGCCTAAGATTCACTCAAATTTAACCAGAAACAAACGAGGGAAGAGCTGTTGCAACTTCAGACAGCTTGTGTATATTCTTCAGGGGGAAAGGCACCAGGTAGAGATTTGAACCGCTTCTAAATGCGTGTTTCTTTACTCTCAGTGGATAGCATTTTGTTTTTTTTTTTCCCCCTGCTTTTAATTATCTCTTAAATTTCAGCATTATTTTAAACTTGTAGCTGATGCATGAAACTCGAGAGATAGAGGGATCAGAAGTTCAGTGTTAAAACAAGGCATTATTTTATGCTCTTTTAAGCATGATTTTAAGCAATGTTATTTTGTGTTAACTTACGGAACATACAGTGTTGTCTGCGGGGGAAGTGGGGAGGGACTGACATGATAGATGGTAACTCAGCTAGCTACTGGCCCCAAAGGCAGTAATTTGTGTTTTGCAATTCCTTAATTGTATATGTACACAGCAACTTTAATAGCCCCAGTAGAGGCACAGGGCTTGGCCAGAGTCCCTCAATGCTATCACAAAAACAGGAATGAAAACTTCTGAAGGAAGAGTTATAAATCAGTGATGGGGATAGATCATATTTTATCAAATGTGCCGTACGGAACACAAGACATTCTAGCCACTGCATCTATAATTACAGAGCAGAGTAAATCACTAACCAAAATAAATTGTCTTCGGTATGATAAAGAATAATTAACTTTTCTTTCAAAGCCGCCATCACAATGTTGGATGATTCAGGCTAGCCCTAGGGATTAGCAAGGAGGAGAGGGGAGACCAGCTTCCGAAGGTGACCCCAATGGGGGCCACCCCCAATGAACCACAGTGGGAAATATATCTTACTGTTCTCCACAGCAAGGCAGATAAATGAACGGCTAAAATGATCGGGAATAACAGCGCCTCTGTGAAATCACTCACACTTTACAGAGAAAGTAGCCATCTGCTCCACAGCAGACACTCCCGGCTAGGAGGAAGCCTGTGTTTCGGAACCGGCCCCCACCTGCCCAGCTGCTACTGTGACTTTGAAATAGCCTGCTGGCCCAGCTGGATTCAGGAAAGCTTGGGAGCATAGGGGTGAGGTCAGAAGTGACAGAAGCAGGGCCAGAAGTCACCTGTGAGCCGCTGCTCCACGGGTACCAAGTCATGCACAGGAGAGGTTGAGCAAATCACCGCCCCCCCCTACACACACACACACACACACACACACACACACAAAGACAGGTGCTCCCAGCCTCTCCAGGATGCTGCTCCGCGAGGCTAGAACCTGGAAACACTGACCAGGAGGCCAAGACACAGGATGGGGAAGCAAGGAGATTACGATGAGCCTGAAAGCAGAAGGCACCACTGGCATCATGGGAAAAGGAGGGACATGGAGAGGGAACTGAGGACCTCACGAATGGTCCGCGGGCACTCCACCACGAAGCAACAGTCTTCCCAGGCTCCTAAACAAGGCTCTTGTTGAAAACAGAAAAGTGTTCCGCATCTCCCCGGAAGCTGGTCCGCACGCAGCCACAGGCAAACAGCATATTGACCGGTGTGAAGGTTAACTGTCTTGTGGTATTTACTCATTTCTGTGACTAAGTAGCTGAGAAACAGCAGCTTATGGGAGGCTTTATTTTGGCTCCTGGTTCAAGGGGTCACGGCCCCTCACAGTGTATTTTGTACTGGACTGTTCTCTGAGCCGAACTGCCATCTTCAGCTTAGGGGAGGGGGGGCTTGCAAATAATGTGGGCTTGACCATTGATGTTCCCTCATAGGAAAAGCAACAGAGAGGGTGATGAACCCCTCACTGGAGTATCCAGCTGCTCCTCCAAACCAGGTGCGTGCAGGTCTGCCCTAATTGCTCATGACCTCAGGGAGGGACTAGAAGTATATAGGTAGGGAAGGACTGGGCAGGGGACTCCATCTGTGTAGCCACAGGGGAGTCATCAGCCATACTGGATGCAGACCTTCCAGTGCAGCTGTTTTAAGGCCACCCATGCTCCTGCCTATAGCCCCATTGCTCTACAAAAAAAAAAAAAAACCTCTGTTTGTCCTTGAGACCTTTGGAGGAGAGCTACACACGTCGTTTCCGTCTCCCTGAGGAGGGGAATTTGAATGGCAGGCTCAGTAGCAGGAGGGAACACATCTGGTCGCACAACAGTCGGAAAACAAAGTGCACAGGACGTGAGGTATGACTATAAAACCTCAAGATCTGGGCCAGCGAGACTTCTCAGTAGCAAAGGCACTTGCGTGCAATTCTAGTGACCTGACTTCAATCCTGAACCACAGTCCCACCTAAAGGTGGAAGGAAAGACTGACTTCCAAAATGCATTGTAGGGGCTGGAGAGGTGGCTCAGCAGTAAAGAGCCCTGGCTGCTCTTCGAGAGAACCCAGGTTCAATACCCAGAACCCACAGGGCAGCTCACAACTGTCTGTAACTCCAGTTCCAGGGGATCTGACAGTTTCACACCAAAGCACGTAAAATAAGTAAGTAATATTTATGAAAAATGCATTGTGGTACAGCATGTTTTCCCCGCCCCATGCACACCATACATACGCGATAATAATAAATGAAGTTTAAAAAAAAAAATAATGATCTGCTTCTTCCAGTAAGGCTCCAGCCTCCTAAAGGTCCCACCATCTTCCCAAACAGTATCACCAGCTGGGGACTGAGTGCTCAAATTCATGAGTCTATGGAAGACATTTCAAATTCAAATCCCAACAGAATCCTAGGAGTTAGGAAAATTCAGGTTCAGACCCAGCTCTCCCTAATGTCTTCATGAATGTGAACAAGAAACCTGCCTTTCGAGGCCACCAAAAGATTTTGACGCTCTCCATGACCTCCTCCACCTTTTGTTAGATCATACCAGGTGTAGGGCCATCCTGTTGGTTTATTAGCAGTGCAGATTCCTGGGCCATGTCTACAGAGATATTAATTCTCCCCCTCCCCCAAGACAGGTTTTCTCTGTGTAGCCCTGGCTGTCCTGGAACTCTGTACACCAGGCTGGCCTTGAACTCAGATCTACTTGCCACTGCCTCCCAAGTGTTGTGATTAAAGGCGAGCACCACCATCGCCCAGAATCCAGAAATACTAATTCTAGAGAAGGCCTAGAAGTTTGCTTGTACCACAAGCTGATCAGTGGATGCCTATTACACCAGGATCAGGAAGTGACAATACCTCCAGGAGACAGAGACAGCCCCTCTGGAGAGCCATGCACCACCCAGCATTGTCCCCCACCACTGAGACTCCCATATGGCCCTCTGACAGCTTTGGAAAACCCTAGACACCATGATGCACTTCAAGATCACCTCCCTGGGTTCAGCCTCAGCTCTGAACTTCCTGGCTTCTTCCTGTCCTTGCCCCACACTGTCAGCTCCAGGAGCATTGGCTGCACTGTCCCTCCCCTGTCACAGTGATGAGGGCTCCTGGGCCAGGCCCATCCCACCCTCTCTTGACCCCAGTTGCTGTGGTCCCAGAAGCGACCAGACACACAGCATTCAAGAGCAAGGTCTAGGTTCAGTCCAGTTCTAGGTCCTTGTCACAGCTCTTGTTTTGCTGATGGGGGCACCCAGACCCAGCTGGCTTTCTGCTAGATCCAGGTTCCCAGAACCCTGGGGTGACGTGGACCTCAGTAGCCAGTTAAGTCAGCCCTTCCCATTACTCACCAGTGTCCTTATCTGGAGAGGGGGGAATAATAAAACAGCCACCTGAAGGGGCTGGTTAAGGATCGATGGTACAATTACAGTCCCACTGGCCAGCAGGCATAGAGGGCTATTGCCTTCAACTGAACCAGGAAGAAGCTGGTCTCAACGGTCCACATAGGTCCTGCAAGGCAGGTTTGCCATGTTCACACCCGAAGATTTGAAGGGAACGTGACATGAGCAAAGAGGGCAAGTAAAAGCTTGGCTGATCACACCCAGGATGACTGAGGTCAGGAGTCCTAGAAGAATTTCTAAAGTGTGAGTCTGAGGGAGGCAGGGCCAGGGAAAATGCCCAGGAAGGCCCACTTTCTCCCAAAACTTCACCCAGCCTCTGGAGGTTATCCCCCATGTCCATCAAGCCTTCCTTTACCCATCCAAACTGCATACACGACAAAGCCAGCTCTAGTTAGCTGAGAGAGAAATGGGGGAACGCTTCCAAAGGCCTGAAGCGAAGAGAGGTCAAAGCCAAGGTCATACTTGAGCAAGCGCCTGAACCAGCTGGAGACTGGGCCATTCTCACCAGTTGGTATGTGCCAACCGGCCACACTTTGAGGCTCAGACCTGAACACTGTTGTTCGGGGGCCACATCCAACCTGAAGTTCTCTCAGGCCCTAGCGAAGACCTAGCTCCCAACTGACCCAAACCCCAGAGCAGGCAGAAGGTGCCAATCCAAAGGGCCCCTGCGATCCCATTTCCTCTTTCTGTGCCCCTTCACAGAGAGAGGGCTGAGGAGAAAGCGGCCATGAGCCATAAATCATTATGGCAAGTGGAGGGTAAGTTCCCTTGGAAATTAAGGGACGGCTGTTGACAAGCTGGACCGTCAGAACGCCAGCTGCCTAATGAAGCAATAAAGACCCTTGGTTCCCCCGCTTCTCGCTGCCCTGCTCTTACATGTACAATCACTACGGAAATCAAAGGAGAGAAACGTTGCCTTGAGATATGACTTCCATATTGGTATGGATTTTATTATACAAGCCGTACAATGCGCTCCATTATCATTTTGATTATATGTGCCTTTCATTTGCACGGTTGGACCATTATCTGCCATACATTCATTACATTAGAAGAAACTGGAACTCCATCCTAAAGATGAATTGTAAAAAAAGGAGTTTCTATTTTTTCGCAGATTGATATTTGAGGAGAGAACATTAAACAGCAAACATTATTTGTAAAGTTTGTTGGGTTCTTTTTTTTTTTTAACGTAAACTCTTAAAAGGAGGAAATAACCCTGATATTTCTAACAGACAGAAAAGCCCCAGGCTAGATACAATGAATGATTGCAATTTAGAATGTGTGTACTATTAGGCGCTCCTGATTAAATTGTAAGTTCCTTGAGAGAAAGGAAGTCAGACAGATGAGGGTACAGAATCAGCCTGGGATGCGGAAAGGGCAGAGCTTGCACTTGGTGCGCAGAAGGCTTCGGCTTGAGCTGTGGCCTCCACACTGGGAGGTCAGATTCGCAAGGTTTCTGGGGAGAGCGGGGGTTATTTATGAGGCTGGGTGGGAGGCCCATTGATAGCACGTTCAGTCTTCCCTCTGGAGAGAGGCAGGAAGGGCTGACCTGGCTGTGGCTCTGAGGCCCATTAGCCATTGCTGCCATCTGAGTGGGAGAGGGGGACAGACAGGAGTTGAGTTGTAGAGGTCAAAGTGATTGATTCTTCAGGACCCTAGCTCTCACCACCAAACCCCAATCAGAGATTCAGCACCCAGCTTCCCACTGCTTGGGAGATTCAGAGGCTGCAATCAGCAAGCTGGAGCTCCTGCCCGACTCCGTCAAAGCCAGACAGCTGTGGATCTTTGGGCAAGATCCTTTCTTGCTCTGTGGAATGGTTACTATTAATTGTCAACTTAACAGGATCATCTCTTAGGAGACAGACCCCTGGGTGTGTCTGTGAGGGAGTTTCTAGGTTGGGTTAAGTGCAAACACCCACCCTAAATACTGTCTGTATCAACCCATGGCCTAAATGAAAACAAGAACACAAGCCCGATGCCAGAATTCTTCCCTGCTTCCTTACAGCACGCACAGTGTCACCAGAGGCCTGCCTTATACTTCTGCCACCATGCCTTCCCCACCATGATGGACTATATCTTCAAACTGAGTCCGTGGTAAAAGTCAAAAAGCTGGAAAGGGACAGCCTAATTGGCTATTAAGGTCCACATCACCCCAGGGTTCTGGGAACCTGGATCTGGCAGAAAGCCAGCTGGGTCTGCGTGCCCCCATCAGCAAAACAGGAGCTGTGACAAGGACCTAGAACTGGACTGAACCTAGACCTTGCTCTTGAATGCTGTGTGTCTGGTCGCTTCTGGGACCACAGCAACTGGGGTCAAGAGAGGGTGGGATGGGCCTGGCCCAGGAGCCCTCATCACTGTGACGGAGGAGAGACAGTGCAGCCAATGCTCCTGGAGCTGACAGTGTGGGGCAAGGACAGGAAGAAGCCAGGAAGTTCAGAGCTGAGGCTGAACCCAGGGAGGTGATCTTGGAGTGCATCATGGTGTCTAGGGCTTTCCAAAGCTGTCAGAGGGCCATATGGAAGTCTCAGTGGTGGGGGACAACGCTGGGTGGTGCATGGCTCTCCAGAGGGGCTGTCTCTGTCTCCTGGAGGTACCGTCACTTCCTGATCACAGCGAAATAAGCCCTTCCCTCCTTTAGTTGTTCTGTCAGGTGTTTTGCGGCAGCTAGTACACGAAGTGTCTGTGTCCCCTTTTGATGAAATGTGGTTGGTACTCGTCTGGTTAGTTCACAGGTGCCTAAAGACAGGCCAGCAGAGCTACAAGTGAGACCATCCCTTGAAAAGGAAAGTATCATTTTACATATTAATGAAATGATCTGAACTAGGCTGGGGATAATAGTCCACACCTGTAATTCCAGCACTGGGGAAACTACAGCAGAAGAGTCACAAGTTCAAGACCGGCCTTGGCTCTACAGTGAGCCCCTTTGTTTCTGCCACTGTGATGAAGCACCCTGACCAGAAGCAACAGAAGGCAGGAAAGGGTTTGTTTCAACTTGCAGTTCCAGGGTACACTCACTGCGGGGGAACTGAAGGCAGAAACTTCACACATCACATTCACAGTCACAGGGAGAACCAAGGCGTGGGTCCTTGCCTGCTGCTGCACTTGCTCAGCTCACTCCAGGTCTTTCACAGGCCAGAGTCCAGCCTATGAAATGGTGCCACCCGGATGCAGGGTGGATCTTCTCACCTTAAGTAACAATCCCAAGGGTCTTCCATACTCATAGCCACAGGCCAACCTGGTCTAGATAATTCTTCATTCAGACTCTCTTCCCCAGTGACTCTAGGTTGTGTGCAGTTGATAGTAAAAACTAGGGGCTGGAGAGAAGGCTCAGCAATTGAGAGTGCTTACTACTCTTGTAGAGGACCCAGGTTCAGTTCCCGGCAGCCATATGATGGCTCACAACCATCTGTAATTCCAACTTCAGGGGATACAATAATAACATCTGGCCTTCATAAGCATCTGCATCCAAGTGGTGTGCATATATCCATATAGGTGCACATGCATATACATAAAATAAAAATAAAAAAATACAAAAAAAACCCACTAACCAGGGCAATCCTAACTCAAAGAACAAAGAAGCCGAAACATAATAACCTGTGTTATCACAAACATTATGACTCTTTCATTACTCAGACCAGCTACTGAACGGCATCCCTCTGTCATCAGGACCATCTTAAATGTCACTTCCTTTGTGACATCCTCCATGACACCCCAGCCGGAAGGCCCCAGTCTTCCTCCTGTCAAGCACACTTTCTTCTGAAATCACTTTCCACTTGTGCTGTCCAATTAGAGAGGAATTTTTCAAACTTCAGGTCACTATATATAGTTATGCATTATAGAACTAAATTGCTATATATACATATACTATATATAATAATTATATATAATATAATTTGCTATATATTACATATAATTATGTGTGTATATAATATACATATACTATAATAATATGTATAAAACACACATGTATTAGTAGAGGGCCATGAGACCAACTATTTAGATGGCAAACAGCATTTTGGTTTTCTTTAAACACAATAGACTACAATAGAAATACCAACACGTTATGCAGTGCAGATATGAACGATGGAGCACAGTTCTTATCGAGAAGCATAGGAATGTGCACAAGATGGACTTTTGGCCAATGGAGCAAGGCCAAAAAGTTGGAATACCAGGGATGGAACCATAGCTCAGGGTTGAGCACTTTCCTAACATGCATGAAATTCTAAGTTCAATCCCCAGTACTGCCAGGGAAAAAAAGGAAGGGAAACCATTGAGTAGAATTTGCCCTAGCAATACTTTACAGGCTGGGAAGATGCTGAGCAAGCATGAAGCCTCGAGTCTGAATCCCTAGAGCCCACATGAAAGCCAGGCACAGTAATGTATCTACATCCCAGTGCGCCTACATTAGTATGGGAGACAGAGGCAGAAGGGTCCCCAGAAGCCTGTGAGTCAACTAGGTCATGGTTACATACAGCTTCAAAACAAAGACCCCTCTTGTTTTAGTTAAGGTTTCTATTGCTGTGAAGAGACACCACGACCATGGCAATTCTTATAAAGGAAAACACTTCATTGAGGTTGACTTTCAGTTCAGAGGTTCAGTCCATTTTCGTCGATGCAGGCAGACATGGTGCTGGAGAAGGAACTGAGAGTTCTAAATCTTGACTCACGGGCAATAGGAAGTGGTCTGACTCACTGAGTGTGACTTGAGAATATATGAGACCTCAAAACTCGCCTCCACGGTGACACACTTCCTCCAGCAAGGCCACACCCACTCCAATAACGCCACATCTCCTAATAGTGCCACTCCCTTTGGGGGCCATTTTTTTTTTCAAACCACCACACCTCTCAACCAAGATGGAAAGTGACAACTGACACCTAAAATGGCCAGCTGACTTCTGCATGTTAGCTGTGACATGCATACCTACATACATGATTGTATGTACATACACACACAATACCAAAAAAAGTATTTTTTTAATTTTAAGTTGAAGGCCTGCCTTGAACTAAATTCCCTAGGAACAAAGTTTTGATGACAAGCTTTATGTCCATCCCTTTAGAGCACAGAATCCAGCCCCTGACTTACAGCAGGAACTGAGCGTATGCTGAATGAATCATGGTTATTACCATCACTATTAAATGACTACATAACTTTCAACTTCAGCTTGAGGACAATAAGGAAAAATATAACTATTGTCTCTGGCTAAAAATAGAAGTGATTGGAAGGGTCAGACCTACACTACTTCCTCCTACAGAAACCATTAGCATACTATTTTGTTTGGGTTTTAGCTATCTTCTGTTCAAGTCTCATAAAGACCAGCTGGTCTTGAACTCACCACGTTGCCCAGGATGACCTCCTGTTCCTCTTGACTTTACTGTCCTAGTGCTAGGGCTCCAGTTAGGCTCCACCGCACCCAGCTTGCGATGACTGCCCTTTAGAAAGCTTCTCCACCTGCATGAAGAACAGCGCAGCTACTCCCTTCCTGCTGGCTGCAAGCCTCTGAGAACCAATGTCCGCCTCTTCCATCAGTCACTGCGGTCCACTTGGCTGCAGACGGGGCTGACACACTCTTTAGAAGACCCTTTATATACTGTGATATTGATTTTTAAAACACTTTTAGTCGACACAATGAAAAGCTCACCCAGGGGTCTTCCTTCAAATCGAGAGTTAAAAATCCATATCTTAACCCCTTACTGTCTGGGTCCTCCCTGGGCCATGGAGGCTCTGAGGGTTGAACTGGGAGGAAATTGTACTCGTGTGGTTTTTTTTAATCCCTCTTAGGATACAGTCATTGATTTTTGAATAAACATTTTCATTGTCCCATTTCCTAATTGCTTGACATAAAGACTGCTGGGGGTGAGTTCCATGTTGATCTTTGCTTCATATAAGGAAGAAAAGAAGAAGAAGAAAGAAAAAGCCTGGAGTGTTATTGTTAAGGCTCATAGCTCTCTGTTTACGTGAACCCACATCTTCTAGACAAATTCATCCATTACTTTGATGCTTACTCAATGTGGCACTGAATGGGATTGCTGCTGGAAGGTTCGTGCACCCTTTTAGTTCTTGCTGTAAATCTTTTGAAATATTTTTTAATGTGTGTGTGTGTTTGTGTGTGCATGCGCATGCGCCACATGTGTGTGGAGGTCAGAGAACAACTTTGGAGGTCAGAAATTGGTTCTCTCCTTCTATTGTCTGGGTCCAGGGGATCATACTCAGATTGGTAGCCTTGGTGGCCAGTGCCTTTGCCTGAAGAGACATCTCACCAGCTGCTCGGGGTGTAAATCTTGACGAGAGCAGGAAGTAAAGCTTCCCAACCTCTTAGGCTAAGGTCAATGCTAGGAAGTGATCTCCACGGTCCCTGGGAAAGGCAAAGCTGGGTGGGGGCGGGGCTCCGGGAGAGGTGGGATGGCTCTAGCCTTCTTCTGTGAAGGGTCTGATAGTAGGACTGGGGATGTAGTTCAGTTCATGCAGCATTTCCCCGTGTGCATGAAGCCTTCTGTTTCCCCTCCAGCACTGTATAAAGAGAGTGTGGCAGTTCACACTCACAGTCCTGGTACTCGGGAGATGAACTTGCTACATAGTGAGTGCAAAGGAACCTGCTAGTAAGTATTTTAGACTTCTCACAAATTTGAGTTGATCAGTGGACTTCCTAAAGTGTTTCTGTAATACTGGTATAAGACTCAGAAGAGGATTCTTTGTGGAGAGGATGGAGTTTTGGCTTCAGCGAGGGTTTTATTAGCAATCCCAATCATCACACAATTGCCAGTGTTCATCTACAAAAACAATTTTGGTTTTTGTTTGTTTGTTTGTTTGGTTGGTTGGTTGGTTGGTTGGTTGGTTGGGTTTTTGGGTTTTGTTTTGTTTTGAGACAGGTTTCTCTGTAACAGTCCTGGAACTTGCTTTGTAGACCTGGCTGGTCTCGAACTCACAGAGATCCTCCTCCCTCTGCTTCCCGAACACTGGGGTTGAAGGCACGCACTACCATCGCACCTCTACAAAAGCCGTTTTATCTTGACTCCTGCTCTAAAATTGGTGGTCCCAGCCTGCACATGCACAGTTCAAAGGAGGGGCTCAGAGCTCCCCAGAAGAGGAGCTTGCCACTTGTCACGGGCCTGAGAAAGGATGAGAGAACAGGCATTTGAAAGATCTTCTCTGGCTCCAGGGCAGAGAAGGAACCAAGAGGTTTGGGCTGGAGTGGAAAAGACTGCTGCTGAGCTTCCAGTAGCAAAGAGGCCTCCTGCAGGTAGGAGTGGTGGGCTACAGAGGGAGCCAGTGGGAGAGAGATGAGGGTACCTAGGATGGGAGAAGACAGAAGTCTGTCTTGCCCTTACTGGAACTGTGGAGCTGGGGGTGATAATCAAGGATACAGACAGGGCTCTAATTCAGCATCGGTAACTGAACACATGAGACCCAATAGGGGACTCCAACAAAGAGTTGATCCCTGAGTGACTATGAGAGAGAAAATAGCATGGAATGGAAGATTGATGGCAAGAAAGAGGGAAGGGCCAAAAAAGAGGAGCTGGCAATCAAGAATACCCTGAGCATATGAGAAAACCAGGAGATAGCCTAAGAGAGAATTCCACCCAGAGAGACAGCCCCTACCACTGAGACAGGAGGTGATGGGAAGGAGTAATCAGAACTATCATTAAGTATTGGTGCAGGACAATTGTTTATATTCTGTCAATCATGTTTTAAATAAATGCTGATTGGCCAGTAGCCAGGCAGGAAGTATAGGTGGGACAACCAGACAGGAAGTAGAGGTGGGTCAAGGAGAACAGGAGAATTCTGGGAAGGAGGAAGTCCATTCCTCTGCAGTCCTGTCCAGACACTGAAGAAACAGGATGTGACCTGCCCCACTGAAAAATATACTGAGCCATGTGGCTAACATAGATAAGAATAATGGGTTAACATAAGTTATAAGCACTAATACAAAGCCTGAGCTAATGGGCCAACCAGTTTATAACTTATGGAGACCTCTGTGTGATTTCTTTGGGACTAATGGCTGTGGGAACTGGGTAGGACAGAAACCCCAACAAGCAGCCCCTCATGTTACAAGGTATGGTAGAGACAAGAGCAGGGGGTACAACAGGAGGACCAGAGTGGGGAGAAGACACAATCCAGAACAGGGGGACAGACACCCTGCTGAGAAGCTTGTCTGTGAGCCAAAGAAAGACTGGGACAGAATAGAGGAACGATGTGAACTCTGATTAGAAACCAGGAGAGAAGAGAGAATGATAGTAGAATCACACCATATGTATTTAATGCTAAAAATCCTACATATGGGCCCAGGAGATGGTCCGGCACCTGCTGCCAAGCCTGATCACCTGAACTCAGATCCCTGAGATCCACTTGGTGAAAGAAGAGAAGCAATTCCCCAAGTCATCCTCTGACTTCCATGAGGTGTGTCATAAGCACCATGACACCCAAGCTCTGCACACACATGCGGGTACACACACACATACACACACATGCACACACACATGCAAAGTAAATAAAAATGTTTTTTTAAAAAGACAGCACAACTGTACATAAGATCTGATCTGTACAGATTAAGACGCTCTTGGAAAGCTGCTAGGATCGAGTCTTATTTTTCTCTCAACAGAAGTGGAAGGCAGAACTAGTCTTCCTCTTACTCCTCTGTGGTGGTCTGAATGAAAATGGTTCCCATAGGCCCATAGGGAGGGGCACTGTTATGAGATGTGGCCTTGTTGGAGGAAGTGTGTCACTGGGGGTGGGCTTTGAAGTTTCAGATGCTCAAGCCAGGCCCAGTGTCACTCTCTCTTCCTGCTGCCTGCCAATTCAGATATAGAACTCTCAGCTACATCTCCAGCAACATGTCTGCCTGCATGTCACTATGTTTCCCACCATGATGACAATGGTCTAAACCTCTGAACTGTAAGCCAGCCCCAAACAGATGTTTTCCTTTATAAGGGTTGCCATGGTCATGGTGTCTCTTCACAGCAATAGAAACCCTAAGACATCTTTTCCCATCTTTCCTTTGTTTATAGTTCCCTGAGTCTCTACCTAAGCTGTGTGTGTGTTATGTGTATGTGTTGTGTGTGTTTTTTGTGTATGTACATTTGGTATGTGGTGTGTATGTGTGTGGTATGTGTGATGTGTATGGTGTATGTGTGATGTGTGTGGTGTGGTTTGTGTGTATGGTGTATGGTATATGTGTGTGTATGTGTGTGGCATATATATGTGTGTGGTGTGTATATATGTGTGATATGGTATGTGTGGTGTGTATGTACGTGTGTGTGGTGTGTATGTATATGTGTAGTATTGTGTGTGTGGTATATATTTATGTGTGTGGTATGTGGTGTGTATGTACGGTATATATGTGTGTGTATTGTGTGGCGTATGTATCTGTGTGTGGTGTGTATATATGTGTGATGTGGTGTGTGTGGTATGTATGTGTGTTGTGTATGTATGTGTGTGTGGTGTGTATGTGTATGTGTAGTGTTGTGTGTATGGTATATATTTGTTTATGTGTGTGGTATGTGGTGTGTATGTGTATATGTATGTGTGTGGTGTGTGTATATGTGTGGTGTGGTGTGTGTGGTGTGTATGTGTGTGATGTATGTGTGTATGTGTGTTGTATGTGTGTATGTGTGTGGTGTATGTATATGTATGGTATGGTGTGTATGAATCTGTGTGTGTATGTGTGTTGTGTGTGTGTATAGTCCAATGTGGACAACAGGTATCATCTTCTACCATTCACTACCTTATTTTTAGAGGCAGAGTCTGGAACTGAAGCTGGAGCTCATCAATCCAGCAGGGGGTGACTGGTTAAAGAGTTCTAAGGAATCCTTTTGTTTCTGCCTTCCTAGCACTGAGGTTTACAGATTTATGCCACAAGCCAGGTTTTTGCAGGGAGTTGGAAATCTGAACTCAGGTCACCAGGCTTGGTGACAGGTACCGTTCCCTGGTGAACCATATTGCAGGCCCATTTATGGAATCTTTAACATCACTTGTGAAACCTTTAGCATCTAAACGTCAACACAGGCACTTTCTCAACTGAGTCATCTCCCCGGGGCCTTTGGGTACCAATCCTATTTTTCACCTTTCCCGTGTCTGCATTTCACTGTTTTCTCCCAGTGGCTCATCTGAAACACTCTGTGGAATGAAGCAATGCCTCTACCAACCACTTTGTTTCCAACTGAACCGACCCCAGACCTGGTCACCCTGGGGCATAACAAGGTGCCAAAGCTCTGCAATGCATCAAAGTTGCATCAAGACACCAGGTCCCGGCTGGGTGATAGTGGCACATGCCTTTAATCCCAGCACTCGGGAGGCAGAGGCGGGCAGATGTCTATGAGTTCAAGTCCAGCCTGGACTACAAGAGCTAGTTCCAGGACAGGCTCTAAAGTTACAGAGAAACCCTGTCTTGAAGAAAAAAAGAAAAAAAAAAAAAGACCTGCGAGGCTCCTGGTTCTAGAAGCAGAGGAACACTGTCGTTCCATTACTGCTTGCACATTTGGTGAGGGAGAGGAGGGGAAAGCCAGCGCAATTTCTAACTAATCTGAATAAGTCAGATATAGGGTTTTCCTCCCCACCTCTGGGAAGATTGTCAAGTGAAACAATGTGGTTTTGAGCTTCTGACAGATGCTAATGAATTGTTGTTTACATTTTTGATTTACTGCCTAAACAAAGATAAGACATGCTCTTGAAAACACATTGAATGCACAATCCAAACACATCCATTAAATCTGTCACAATAAACATGACAGCTTTCTTCTAACCTAACAACTGGCATGCCTCATTTGCATATTAATGAGAAAACCAGGATCAGCCTGCACAAATTACTTATATCTCATGAAGGGGCTGCTCCTGATGACAGCAAGGCACTCCGGGTGTAAAAACATCGCGTTAATACCTTTGCTGACTTGCCGGCTTCTCCTTCACTTTGCTTCTGCAGCCCTGGAGCTCTGAGCTGTTTCCCTCCGGTGATGATGTTGGGTACAAATGTCCCTGGCAAGTGGGGTCAGCATGACTCAGAACAAATGGATTCTGCTGTCAGTACTTCAGGGCTACTTGCTGGGCATCCGTGATTGACTGAGGTTTTCTGAGGCGTCTACCTGGTCATGAATTGAATTGTAGTGAACAAAAAGAAAGACACAAGGATTTATTGATAGCAACCAGATATGACGAAGCTTCACATGCATTGCCAGAAAGTCACCAGAAGCCGTCAGACAAGGAAGACGGAAATGCAAAAACATGTACATCTCTGCTACCCTTCCTCACCCATGGCAGACATGACCAATCAATGCCAGAACTCACAGTTGCCAACACAAGACTTCACACAAACCAGAAAACCATGAAACCAGAAGACAGCCAGCACAACTGTCTCTAACAGAGAAACACAAAAAGATCTGCTCAGAAAGACTGGGTCACCTTGCAGGGAAGAGAAGTTGAGAGTCGAGTCTGGATCCTTCAGCCACCAGCCAGTCCTCTCCATTCCTGCAGCTTCCATAGAACTTCCCACGGGCCCCTCTTTGCGCATCGACACCTGCGTCTATGTAGATGTACCTAGGTAGATGTTGAGTAATTAGAAAGAGTGTTTATGGAGGATAACTTAGTTTAAGGGCCCAGAGAAGATGCTTCTCCAGGCAGTCCAACTCCAACACAGCGTGGTGTTTCTTCAGCATCCCCAGCACTCTTCCCTCTTACTCGGTTCAAATAGACCTGAGTTTAAAGGTTCACTCCAGGGGGCCATTGTTAATGTCCTTGGCCCTCTGAGTCTCCTCTTTGCTGGGAAGACAGCAGTTCTCACATCCTCCAAGTTGAGTAGGTGCTCAGAAGAGATCTTGTCCTAGAGAAGTTAGCACGACATCTGAGCGACAAATGGCTTAGAAATGCCACCCACTAGCCAGATGGCGGTGGTAGCGCAGCCTTTAATCCCAGCACTCAGGAGGCAGAGGCAGGCGGATCTCTGTGAGTTCAAGACCAGCCTGGTCTGCAGAGCGAGTTCCAGGATAGGCTCCAAAGCTACACAGAAACCCTGCCTTGAAAAAAAAAAGGAAGGAAGGAAAGGAAAGGAAAGGAAAGGAGGAAGGAGATCTTCCAGCTCCAGTGTCTTTCTAACCCATGAGCCCCATGGCTCTCCCCTAGACACTTTTTGCTTTGACCCATCAAGGGAGAAGCAAAGGCACTGTCCCCCACAGGACCTGTCTCTGAAACCTAGGCCCTGCCCACATTCCAATATGCCAAGTTCAAGGAACTGAGCACTGGCTGGCCCCTTTCAATTCTCCATGCTTGTTTGCAGTCAACACGGCCCCACCTCCAGGGCTTTGGTACCTAGGTTTAAAAGGCTCCCAGGCTTTAAAGGGTCCCCTAATGATGACAGCTGTTATCTTAGAGGCCAGGTGCTCCAAATAAACTGGCAGGAAGATCATAGGTGCACAAGGTACAGTAGGTCAAAGGTACTCCGTAAGGAAGGTATGCTAGAACCACGGTCACTGGGAGGTTTTATTCGAGATGGTTCCATCCACATCATTTCGTGGGAGAAAAAAATTCTATTTCAATTAGGATGCAAACAGAGAGGACCGAGGGATGGAGATGAACACAGAAATGCCTGTCGGGGCAGTTTGCCCTGAGTAGGGAAGAAGCCATGGGCACACTGTGAGCAAACGCATGGAGAGGTATGGCTGGGAAAAAGACGCAGAGAAGTTCATGTCCTGTAGAGAGAGGTGGATCTAAAGAAGCGAAGGCCATGTTGAATGGCCCATGGGAGACCTGCTTGCCACCAGAGGCCATAGTGACATCTGGTCCTGGGCTGCCGCCAAGGGCCATGTCTGGGTCTGTGATCAATGTTGATGTCCACAGCTCCTGTTTCCACCAAAGGCCATAGGGATGTCTAGGGTCTGGGCCACCATATGTAGGTATGCTGGGGCCCTAGGGATGTGCAGCTGCCTGCTCCATGAAGACCTGAGTAGCCTACTCTGCCACCCATGACCACGGAGTCATCTGGGCCCGAGCTGCTCCCAAGGGCCATGTCTAAGTCCTCAGCACCACCACAGTAGAGCCTGCGTTGATGTCCGTGACTCTAGTTACCACCAAAGGTAGTGCAGATGGCCGTGGTCTGGGCCACCACCTGAGGCCAAGCTGGTCGTGCTGCTGCTGGGGCCAGGCAGATCAGGGCAGACTGTGCTGACATCTGAGGCCACGTTGACAACCGGGCCCAGGCTGTGGCTGGGGACCATGTCTGGGTGCATGACCCTGCCGCAGTTAGGGTCTCTGTTGAGGTCCGTGGCAAAGGCTCCTGTTGCCATTGGGGTCTGGACCACACTGTTGCTGGGCCTCTGCCAATCTGAGAGGACTGTACTGCCATCCAGAACAGTGGTTACATCTGGGCCCAAACTGCTGCTGAGGGCCCTGTCTGAGTCCTATGGTCCTGCTGCAGCTGGGGTTTATGTTGATGTCCATGACCCATGTACCACAGAAGCCAATGTAAACCATGTGTGAACCATGTGTTGAAGTACAAGGGCTTTGCTGAGCTGGCCCTGCCCCTCACTGGCTCCGGGAGAGCTTCCCAACTCCACACCAGAGAACTGACTCCTCCCCTCACTGGCTCTGGGATAAAGAACCAGGATGACCCCTGGACAAGAAAGCTGGCCCTGCCTCTAAGAGTTGGCACCCGAACTTGGAAAAGCTGACCTCACCCCTAACCACAGGCATGGGGGAGCTGGCTCCACCCCTCACCTGAGAGGGATGGTCCCCGTGGCCCACACTGACCAGCTCAGCTGCCACCCAAGTATACATCCAGGGCTTTGAGATGGCATGCCCCATCATTTACCCCGTCTATGACCCGCTGGAGTCTGTGAAGGGACTGGTCCTACAGAACCATGACTGTGGAATCTCCAAGACTCAGGGCAGCAGTAGGATGTCTGAGGGGAGTTTCAGTGAGGGTCCAGTATTGATGGTGTGCTGGAGGCCAGAGGCCTTGAGCCTGACCAACGACACATTACACAATGAACATTGTGACTTGGACCCAAGAGTCTACTGCATGACACACCACAGCTCCCAATGCCACTAGGAAGAACGAAGAGACGATGGAGAGGCAGCAAAGACAGAGGAGCGAAGTGTTTGCTTTGTTTTGTTTGCTTGCTTACTTGTTTATTTGTTTGTTAATTGATATTGATATTCTTATTTGTACTTCTTATTTTTTATTTTATCTTGTTTTTATTGTTTCTGTTTTGGTTTTCCTTTTGAGGGGAGCACTACAAGACAGAGGGGCATATACAGAGGGATAGGGAGATGGGTGGGATTAGGGTTGGGAGATAGTGTGAAATTCCCAAAGAACCTATTTTTTTTTCTTTAAAATGTGCTAATAAAAATACAAATGGACAAATGGAACTATCTCCAGAACTCCATTCTCTCCCCTTGTTGATGGCCTTTGCGCTGAGTGTCACATGCAGCAGGAAGCTGCTGAGATGACACCAGTGATCTTGCCTCACGTTTTGACACCTTTTCTTGGAGTTGGGGGTAGGGGTGATAAAATGTCATTCCCCAGATTAGACTCCAAAAAGACTTTGACCTTGGGCTGACAACGCTGGTTGGTGAGTAAAGTGTGTGTGCGCGTGTGTGTGCGCACACTCATGCGCGCGTACATGTGCACTTTTACATCAAGGGTGGTCTGTGGAAAGGTCTGTGTGGCAGGAAACCAGTGTCACCCTCCACTAACGGCCGACAAGGAATCTCAGTGCCCTTCCCTCAATTCACAGGAGTACAGCAAGCACACAGTGTCAAGCAGGGGCTCTCCACAACTGGGCTTTCAGATGAACCTGACTGCAGCCCCACAGAAGCCGAGAGGCGGCGTCTCCAGCTTCTGGAGGAGCTTAAAGGGAATCCACTATGCAGCAATAAATAATACATATTAGGTGAAGCCCTGTGATACTTCTGTTCATTAACAGAAGTTAAATATCAGCAATTTCTTAGGAGCCAACTTAAACTCTACAACCTAGTCACTCTCTCCACCTCCTGCAAGCCGTGTATGATTGTGCTAATGGTGCAGGGGGTTGAACTGGGGGCCTGGGACATCCTGAGCTAGCACTCTACCATTGAGCTACATCCCCACCCCTAAGCTATGTACTGTGTAGCCTCGCTCCAGGTGTGTGAAAATGGGCTCCTAGAGGTTACATGACCTCCCCTAGTCACTATGGGCAATGTCAAAGACCCGAACCCATGATGCCAACTCTTAGCCGCTTATCCACAGCTCTGTGGGGCAAACACAGCACAGTACCCTATGCCAGGAGTCACACCAGGCCCAGGGAACATGGGAATGAACTACACCATAAACATTTAGGAAATGTAGCCTTTCCAGGCTTCAAGGAGAAAGCCCATATGCCCTGGAGGTGAAGTCAAATTTGGGATCATTTGGGGGTCCCTCTAATATTCCAGCCAACCCCAAGGGCAGACTCTGAAACACACAGCCATCAGACAGTAATTATCTCTCAAAGACAAGAGGGGTGGCATTTGTACAAGGAAACCAGTTCTACCACAATTCCTTCCACCTATTAGTCACTATCTTACAATTATTTTTGCCTTTCCTAATCAGCACACAAGCCCTTAAAGCCCTTGCTTGAACACATTCATCATCTCCACTTCTTCATGGAGAGGATCGATGTTATTTACAGAGGCTGAGCACACAATACCTCGTTTGTAATTAGGGAGTGTGTGTGAAGGGAAGGGGTTGTTGTTGGCTAAAACGGGGCAAGGGTTCCCATCCTGGGAGGGGCTGCCGTGTCCACGACATGTCCTGGGCAGCTGTTGAGAGGCAGCTTAAGACACTCAACAACTTCCTTCCCTTAAACCAATGGTCAAATCTTGCCGTCTACGTGGCTTCAGGAACTGTCCAAGGGAACTGTCCTAGAGAGATTGTTCCTAGCTCTCTGCAGCTAAACTGGTCTTGCTCACCTCTAGCAAGATCTTCAGATGAGGACCAAGTTGGGTCTCAGAAGATCAAGGGAGACGTCTCTTCCAAAGACAGGAAGCATCCAGAAGGATGTAAGATCTGATTCTTCATTTGGGTCTCATCCTCAAGAACCTTCAGGGTGTTGCTGATCAGCTGTGGAGTCTCTTGGGAAACAAGGAGAAACTTCCATGGCAGTTCAAAACCTTGAGCCCTACTAGGATAAACTGTTCCAACGTCAACAGAGCTCGGCCCTCTTCACGGCAGACCTGGCAATGTGTCCAGGTCAGGACTGGCCCCACACTACAGCTCCCCTTTGTCATGCCCACACAAAGACAGCCATGTCTTTACCTGGGGACGACAACAAAAAGGGGGCAGCTGTGAGATGAGCAATCTCCTAAGGCGAGGGACCCGGCAGCCTCTTCGTTTCCTTCTTTTTCACATCACAGTTCTACCTGCCAGCCTTCCCCGAGGAGAAGCCTCGCAGGAATTAAGATATTCCAGATATTCTTAGAAAAATGAAGTGTTGAAGAATGGCTTCCCGAGCTGATAATGGTGGTACATTTGAAAAATAGACCCGAATGCCACGTTTAAAAGCCTGCAGTCATAAAAGGCATTATGAATGGATAGAGTGGGAACCTCTACAAGCAAACTTCACTGATGTCACTGTAAACGATGAACGCTGTCACTCTTTTTTATATATAACAGGAAGATATGCTGCTGCATCCAGATCTCAATGCAGGAACTGTCAGGCTCGCTGGAATGGCATTGCAGAGCTATTTATGACAATACGAAAGGAAATACAAGGTTAAAAGATCTTTATCGGCTGTCTACCGATATGTGCTTCCACACTGATGCGCTCAGGAAATAGCCCGCGACAGGGAGGGAGCTGGAAAGTAAGATTAGGCAGTGCAGAAGGGGTTGTGTCCAGACGGTATCGGTGCTCACACTGGTCTCCTGAACAGGCCTCCTGAATGGGCAAGCATTTCCCCCAGCATCCTCCATGAAAACTCCCATTCACAGATTGATGGTGCGGAATTCACAAGTGATCCAACCAGGAATGTCTGTTCCACCTTCTGGAAGGTAATGAGGCCACTAGGAACAGCTCAGCTGGGGACTCCATCTCCCAGATACCCTTCCCTGCAGCATGGCCCCAGATAGGTTTCCACCACTGCCATGAGCCAGGGTGAGACGGGCACATTCAGACCAGGGACTTAGGAGAAGCAAGCAGGCTTCTCCGGTGCTTTCTCAACCTTCCTGGTGCCTAAAGGTAGAGGAGTCCCCACTCAGGTCCTAGGGGACGTTGGGAGCTGAGCATGAAAGAACCTGGGTCTTCTGAATTACCCCACAGAGAAACAGTGCCCCCACTCGGGACCAATCTGTAGCAGCACTCTATGCTGACGTGTTTCACTCCGGAGCCAATCAAACGGCAGGCTAGATTTCAGCAGCTCTTTTTGGCTTTGCTAGTACAATTTAGCACTTGCAGCATTCATTCATTCACTTGCCCATCTGCCTGAGCACGCGAGGAAATGTGAGGCAGGAACCTCCAACAGGCCTGCATTTAAGACTTACTCCTGCTGGGCGGTGGTGGTGCACGCCTTTAATCCCTGCACTCGGGAAGCAAAGGCAAGCGGATCTCCGTCTGAGTTCGAGGAAGCCGAACTATGTGAATCTGAAACCGGCCGGATCCGTATAGTGACTTCCAAGTTAACTAGAGAACTAGTGTACTGAGATCTTCTCTAAAAATTAAATAATTAAGTAAAATAATTAAAAAAAATAAATAACGAACTGTGGGATATACATATGATGACAGCCTTGAGAAGGAAAAACTGCGTGATGTGGATGAGAAATAAGCTGTCGTGAAGGACAGATTCCGTAGGATTCCTCATTTGGAGGGTTCGCGCAGTTCTCAAAGCATGGAGACAAAAAGTGAGATGGTAGGTGGCTGGTGCAGAGGGTAGAGGAAGACGATGAGAGCTTCAGAGATGAAGAGAGTTCTAGAGATGGATGATGGTGACAGCCACAAAATGTGTGAATGTACTTAATGTCCCTGACTTGCGCTTTCAAAAATAATATTTAAAAACCCTGCCAGGCAAGATGCACCCAACAGTACAATTGCAGCATGGCTGTTGTGGGGTAACCAACTGCCCCCTGCTTCAATCTGGGGCCCATCCCACAAGAGGGAATTCATATATGCCTGGTCCCTGTAAACATAGTCAAAAGCCCATGGCTGGGGAGGTCATGGGCCCTGGGGAGGTGTGGGAGCCCACAGAAGTGAGTGCCAGAGAGTTCAGGCCTATTCTTGCTCCTCTGAAGGCTATTGACAAGAGGTTTGACTTAAGGTGTGGCTACTAACAAGATATCTTGACCTAGGGTAAGGTTAGTTTGGGGTATTAAAATGGCCCACAGAGGTGGATCTGTTCTACCTTGACCAAAGGTCAGAGAGTTCAGGCATATCCCTGTTCCTTCAAGGAGGTGACTGGAGGTTTGACCCAGACAGTGACTGCCTACAGGATACTTGTCCTAAGGTGTTGTTGCTGCAGGTCCTGCCTAAACAAATGGAGTACTTAACTCAGGGTATAGTTGCTTGATGTTTCAGGTATTAATTACCCTGTTTGTTTTTTGTATCATGTTAAAGCAGTCTTTTGCCTCGCCCCCCCCCCCTTTGTGGATTGGGGCATATAAGCATATGGAAAATAAATTTGGGCAAATTCAGTATTCACTGGACTGCCCTCCTGGTTCTATTCTGTGTTTCTGTATCTCTGTTCCTTCTGTCTAATGTTTCTTGTCCACATGTCCCTACCCCATCAAGGCTGGACTCTGACAGGGAAGGAGAGGGAACCTGCTACTACTGTTTTGCTAAATGACCACGTGGTGAAACTGCCTCCAAAATATTTCTGCTCATACCCATGGATCAGTGCGGCGCTCAGCCTTTATAAGGAAGCTTCTTCTTGCAGGGGTCAATGCAGAGATTCACCACTGGTCCAAGTGTGGAGAACAAGCAACTGTTGAATGCTCAGCCCTAAAAGGGGCATCTCTATCAAACTGATCACTCCCCCAGACTCAGGGAATACAGCAGAAGAGGAATCAGAAAGGATATCACACCCAGAGGATGGAAAGGAGGGCTATGAAATGCTGTCTTCTGCACAGGATGTAGCTATGTACACATCAACTTGCTCACAGCAATTATGGCTACCTCCACAAGACTTGCATAAGATCCAGCCAGTCGGGAATGCCAGCAAGGATGGGGAAGGGGCTTGTATAGCCCCCTTTATGCTGAGGAACTGCTGACGGTGATGGCTGTTGGGGGAGAGGGGATCATTTTTCTGCAGGACGTAGCTGCTGATGGTTTGTCTGTGCCCTGGTGAATGACCCCACACACACACATTCAAGCAGCACTAATCAGATCCAGTGGGTTATAAAAAAAAATGATAACTGAGTGGTGGTGGCAGCGCACACCTTTGATCCCAGCACTTGGGAAGCAGAGGCAGGTGGCTATCAGTGAGTTCAAGGCCAACCTGGTCTACAAAGTGAGTTCTAGGACAGCCAAGACTTTACGTAGAGCAATCCAGTCTGTAGGGGGCGGGGTGATGAAGAAGGAAGCATGAAATGGGAGGGGACATTTTGGAAGAAGGAGTCCATGCAGAGTTGGAAAGGGGACATCATACACATATGTAATTAAATTAAAATGTGATTTTGAAAAAGGGTTAGAATGGTAAGCTTTGTACATGCATTGTTTTACCAAACAAGATTTTAAATAAAAGGAAACCTGGGCCCTATGGGGTTACTCAGAAGAGTAAATCTGAATGATGTACAGTGTGATGTGCATACTCAATACAAAGTGTGACGGCAAAATCCCCACACCGGGCACGTGCCAGCTGTGTGTGAAGAACACATTGTGTGTCACGCTGCTTCTGGGACTCCACGGTGAATAGGAAAGGGAGAGCCAGATAGGCCAGTGAGAAAGGCCCACTCTAATCAAGAGCCACGCCCACAGGAATGGATCCACACAATTTCAGGAGGCAGCCAAGGCTTCCAATGCCCCCATCTATGTCCCCAGGCATCCTCTTCCCCACGTCCCTAAGTGTTGGCCCAAGGCCACTCCTATAAGCTTAGGCCTCCTTTTTTCTTTTTTTTTAAATTAATTAATTTATTTATTATGTATACAATATTCTGTCTGTGTGTATGTCTGCAGACCAGAAGAGGGCACCAGACCTTATTATAGATGGTTGAGAGCCACCATGTGGTTGCCGGGAATTGTACTCAGGACCTTTGGAAGAGCAGGCAATGCTCTTAACCACTGAGCCATCTCTCCAGCCCAGGCCTCCTTTTTTTCCACTGGTCTCTTGGGTTCTTAGGCTTGTGGCTTTCCCTAAAGGCAAGACTTCTGTTTTCAAGACCCAGGCTGGGAAGGAAAAGCTAGACAGATATCTAGATCTCCAAAGACATCGGGCATCCACGGCAAACCATCTCCTGATTCGCAACTCAGAGACCCCTCTGGTAGAAGTGTAGAGACTAGACAGCTATGGCAAGCCTGACGGAGAAACCAAGACAAGGCCCTCAAGGCCCCCCAGGCAGGTGGAAGACCAGCTATAGTGGCAATGCCTCAAGGGTGGCGGTAGAGTCCAGCCCATTCTGCTGGCGAAGGAAGGGCCAGGGAAAGCAGGACCTGACAGATGAGCCAGGCTCTCTGCTGTCTGTTCTTATTCAACACCTCAGAGAATCGTGGGTACACCTCTTCCCGGCTTCAGTATACTGGAGCTGACTGTCCTCCAGCAACCTGGGTGTCATTCCACAGGGGGCGCTGTCTGCACAAGAATGTAACAACCCCCTCAGACATACTGCAAGAATCAAGAGGCCTCTCTGCTTTGAGCTACCTGACTCAGTAAACTCTGCTTGCCTAAGGCAGTTTGGACAATTCCCTAAACAGGCCTCAATCTCTCTCTCTTATCCTGAAGGTGTCCTGCTCAGCTCTCAGGCACCCAGCTCCAAGCCAGGAGAACTTGTAACATTTTTGTTTTGGTTTGGTTTTGTTTTTTCGAGACAGGTTTTCTCTGTAGCTTTGGAGCCTGTCCTGGAACTAGCTCTTGTAGCCCAGGCTGTCCTCGAACTCACAGAGATCTGCCTGCCTCTGGCTCCCGAGTGCTGGGATTAAAGGCATGCGCCACCATGACCAACCATCACAGTTTTCTGAGGACTGAGGTGTCTCAGTGTTAAAAGGCGTAGTCAGAGGCAGCAGGAATGTTGACCCGCCATGTTTGCTCCCTCTCCCCTTCTTTCTTTTTCTCATCCAGTTGTGAACATATCTGGGAGAAAGCAGTGGGAAACAGAAAGGACCCCAGGAAAGGGCTGGGTGTTAGGCCCAGGTTAGGCCTATTTCATCCTGGAGCCCACTGCTCAGGACCCTGTGCAGCCAAAGCTCCAAAGTCTGTTTTAGGCAGAGTCATCAAGGTGAACACGGTGCCAGAAACACCCCTCCACAGCAGCTGGGCTCCAAAATAGCCTCTTTTCAGACGCTCTGAGGGCTGCCTACTGTCTACATAAGCATCCAGTAGTTTCTTCCTCTAGAAATTAACTATTTGCAATCCAATAAAAAAAAAAAGCTAGGCAGTGGTGGCACAAACCTTTAATCCCAGCACACAGAGGCAGAGCAGGTGGATCTCTGTGAGTTCAAGGCCAGCTTGGTTTACAGAGTGAGTTCCAGGACAGCCAAGGCTGTTAGATAGTGAAATTCTGTCTCAAAACCCAGCCCATAAAAGAAAATGTGCAGGGGCAACAGTGAAGTGTGTGTGTGCGTGTGGGTACATGTGTGTGTGAGTGTGTGTGCGTGTGCATGTGTGTAGGCTAGAGCACATCAAAAGGTCCTGCTTTATCACTCTGACAGCCTCTTTAACTTGGAGCTTGGAGCGAGGCTGGCAGCCAGCAACCCCCAGGGATCCTCCTGTCTGTCACCCTGACAAGACTGTGTTTTCAGGCACATGTGCATTTTTTATGTGTGGACTGGAGATCCGAACTCAGTCTTCACACTTGCAGAGCAAATGCTCTTACCCACTGAGCCATCTCTCCAGCCCCAGAAAGCTAGATGATTTTTGGCTTCTTCTTCTTACACCATCCTCAACTAAGTCCTGGTGACTGATGACAAAGGTTAGTTCCACATACTTTCCAAATTCTCAAGAACTCTTTCGAAACTGCAGCTCCCAGACATGGTGGGCCTGACGCCCCTACAGGATCCAGGCATCAGTCCTGAGGGTTGTGGGGACAATGTTTTTGAGGAGAGAGGGGCAGGTGAGTTCCTAAGCAAGCCACCAGGATCCCTGCCGCTTCCAGCGACCACTCTCCCACTTTCTCTTTCTGTCAATACGCTATTATCTCCAGTGACTCCTGGCCTCCCAAGAAAAATGAGGCAGGAAACAGACAGTGTAATAGGAAACGCGGAGAATACACATTTCCTGTCAACAACATGTCTTACTAATAGGTCGTCAGATGAGTATTTTATTAGAACAACGATTATGACAGCGACGATAATTCCAGAGACAAACTCGGGTGGGGTCTGAGTCAGAGCAGGACAAGAAGAGCCCTGCCAAGAAACAGCATGGGCTGGGAGCTCGAGTGGAGGTCTGAGAGCCACAAACCTACCCGTTCTAATCTTAGATCTGGCTTCAGTTCATGCTGGCCACGTGCCTGGATGGGGACTCTCTGTCTCCCCTCCTTTTTCCCTCTCTGGCCTCGGCTGGGTGTTTCCCCCCCCCCCAGCCTCTACACCTCCCTACACTCCCTTCTGGTGGCCCACTGAAGGGAAAGCTCTAAGCAGATGACCCCCCAGGGTGCTAAGGCCTCCCAAGTCTGCTATGAGAAGCAGCCTCCTGCATCTGCTGCGACTCCTCCGAACTCCTAGCCTTCATCAAAGGGAGGCTGATCTAACTGGAACCAGACACTTTTCCTGCCACACTCCCACAGAGCCGGGGCTCAGAGCCCAGGTCCATCACTGCTTGCCTGGCAACCCAGGCAATGGATGCTGTCCAGGGATGCAGATGCCCTCAGAGTACGGGAGAGCAGGCAGCGGAAAAAATCAGAGACTACAGAATGCCGCTGTTCATGGAGGTGTCATGATTAAAAGTGTCCTCTGCAGTGCAGCAGCATTGGGGTAGGGCCAAAAAGACACACAGGCAGGCAAACCACTCATACACACACACACACACACACACACAGGCAGGCAAACCACACACACACACACACACACACACACATACACGCACACCCTAAACCTAAACACTGGGCTAAGAGATGGCTTAGTCAGTAAAGTGCTTGTCAGTAGTCATGAGGACCTGAGCTCACGTGAGACTCAGGCCCTATAGGGAACACCTATAACTCCTGTGCTGCAAAGGTGAAGACAAGAAAATCCTCGAAGCTCAAATTGGTAAGTTCCCTGTTCACTGAGAGACCTTCCCTCAAATGGGACACTCAACATTGACTTCTAGCTTCTGGACACACCCACATGCACAGGTACACATACACAATGCACACATGCACACACACACACGTTTGCCTCCTCCTGAATGACTGCTCTCACACTCAGATGCCCACCTGCCTTCTACCATGGGATAACACAGCAGGAAAGACCCATCAGATGCCAGCACCATGGGTTTGGCATTGGGCACTGAGTTATTTCTCTTTATAAGTTACCATTCTCTAGCATGTTGTTACAATACTCCAAAATAGACTCTGAAAGATTGCCTCCTTTTCTGTCTTTAGACTATCCCACAGATGTCAGGAAGCAGAACCACAGTGGTAGAAGCCCTCTTGTGAGCCGAATTTAGACCCCAGGCCCCTGACTCTGGATCCGCAGTGTTGTGGACCTGTGGCCTTGCTGAATTTTCACCTCTCCTGAAGGACTGTACAGCCCCCAGGGCAAGGGTCAGTTTAGCTTGCTCACATCTTTTCTTGAAGTGTATAGCAGCCCTGGTACTTGATGATCACCTGATAAGTACGTGTTGGTGGGTACAGGGGTCTGTGTGACATACATGCATATGTGTAACGTGTGTGAAAAATAGAGGACAACATTATCCACGTTAGGTTTTTTGCTTGGTGTGTGGGGGGTATGCGTGTGTATGTATGTAGTGTGTGTATGTGTATGTGTAGTGTATGTGTTTATATGGTGTATGTGAGTATAGTGTGTGTGTAGTTTATGTGTGTATGTAGTGTGTGTGGTGTGTGTATGTAGTGTATGTGTGTATATAGTGTATGTGTTTATGTAGTGTATGTGTGTGTGGTGTGTGTGTGTATTGTGTGTGTGTGTGTGTGTGCGTGCGCGCACATGCTGAAAATCAAACCTGAGCCCACCTGCTTACAAACAAGCACTTTACTGGCTAAGCCATCTCCCCAGACATTAATAAACATTTATTAAATGAGTGAACTTGTGAAGCTTTTGGTTTTAAGAAACTGTCTTAACATGCTTGCTACTGTCTTGACATCTCACCCACATTCGGAACCGAGGCCCATTGAGTATCAGACCTCCAGTGTTCCTCACCCTCCCCAAGACACATGGTCATCCTTCTCCTGCATAAGGGGACACAGGACCCAGAAACCAGTGCGTCTCTGCTTTCAGAGCCACTGTGAATCTAGCTGGTGAATGGTTCTTCTGCTGATGGGAGCTGGGAGGCAGGGGCATGGAAGGGTAGCTTTCTTGCGTCAGGATTTAGAAGGATAAGCAGAAGGAATCAAGCTCCATTGTCCCTGGGACCTAAAGGATTGCAGAAGATGAAGAGTTCCTTTATCTTGTGAATGATGAACCAAGAAGACAGCACAAGAGGGCTAGGCAGGTCCAAGAGGATCTTGGTTTTCTTCACAGTAAATCTACTCCCACTGTGTGTCTTCATCAAGTAGGGCTTGCTAGTATAATGCCAGTTCCAGACTTCAGGTGATTTTGACACACTGACCCCCACCCCCACCCCATCAGGTTAATAAGAAAAGAAAAGTGAGCTAGGCTGGTGGTACACACCCTTAACTCGGCACTAAGGAGCCTGAGACTGCAGGATTGGGAGTTTAAGGCCAGCTTGAACAAATCAAAAGTCTCAGTCTCAAAAAGAGATAAGAGGCAGGGAGCCTGCACCAGTCACCCCCCAAAACCTAGAAGTTTGATCTCCAGAATAGAGTCTATAAACAGACCTCAGAACTGGGTGAGAAGGAAAAAAAATCAATGGTCAAGCAAAAGCAAGAGCAAGCTCTTGAGGAACAAAAGGATTCTGCACAGCAGTCCAGAACGCACCTGATAGCGCTAGCTCCAGATGAGTCAGAAATGGCCAGAATGGCACTCCAACCAGGTCTTCCGGTCCCTTCCAGCCTCATTCATCTCCTAGAACAGCCCTGGAAAGCCCTGAGACCTGTCTAGACTGTTCTTCCAGAGGACCCAAGTTTGGGTTCCAGCACAAATTAGGTGGCTTACAATCACTTGTAACTCCAGCTCCTGGGAGATCTGATGCCTCTGACCCCCACAAGTACCTGCATTCATGTGTTCCTGTCCCACCCAGACACACATGGATAAACAACATTTTAAAAACACTCAAGATAAATCTAAAAATATACAACTGGTGGCGGGGAGGAATGGCTTCAAGACAGGGTTTCTCTGTGTAACAGCCCTAACTGTCCTGGAACTAGCTCTGTGGATCAGGCTGACCTCGAACTGAATAAGTCCAGATCAGCCATGACTACATAGTAAGACCTTGTCCCTTGTCTCAGATAGATAGATAGATAGATAGATAGATAGATAGATAGATAGATAGATAGACTTAGATGATAAATAGATAGGTAGATAGACAAATAGATGATAGACAGATGATAAATAGATAGGTAGATAGACATATAGATGATAGATGATAGACATAGAGATGATTGATAGATGGATGGATCGATGATAGACATATAGATAATAGAGAGATAAAGAGAAATAGAATGATGAGTCAACACTTCTTCCTCCATTGAGCTGTTTCTGTCAGGTGCAGATGGAGACTACTCATTCGTCTCCTGGCCACCCAGACCAGAATAATCTCACAAAACTATATTAATTACAACACTGCTTGGCCTATTAGCTCAGGCTTCTTAATAACTAACTCTTACATTTTAAATTAACCCATTTCTATTAATCTGTATATCACCATGAGGCTGTGGCTCACTGGTAAGGGTCTGGCTGGCATCCTTCTCCTTCAGCAGCTACACAGCGTCTCTCTGAATCTGCCTACTCTCTATACATACCTCTTCTGGCCTGGCTATATTCTGCCCTGCTATAGGCCAAAGCAGCTTCTTTATTAACCAATGGAAGCATACAGAAAGGAATCCCACATCAGCCGGGTATTATTGCAGCAACCCAAAAGTAAGAAACAGTGCGTAAGGAAAGCAATGGCACGAGTGACTGAAGGGAAGATCCAGGAACAAAGTGGCCCCGATGCCAGCAGAGTGGGACAACTGGTTGATTACATACAAAAAATGAGAAACACTGAAGCTCAGGAGGTTTGTGCTATGGCCTTCCAGAACATTCATTGCCTGAGTACAGAGAGAAGATGGAGAGGGGAGGCAGCAACTGCACAAAGTACCATTGGGAGGCTGCCGTCGTGGTCCAGGGAGAAGCAATGCGAAGAGTCCTCAGTGATGGAGAGAAAGCCTGGGCCTCAGGTGCTCATGTGCACAGGAAAACCAGAGAGAAGTGTGTGGCATCTCTTCTCCACAAAGTCCCTGGCACATTAGGGCAGGCAGGCACCAGGCCTTCCTCTCCTCTCTCCAAAGTTTCCAGCATAGTCCATGAGGATTGCAGTTAGCCAATCCTGAAGGCTCCATCTGATTTCACTCATTCAACAAATGTGTGAGAAACACCCAGCACGCTGACTCAGCTACCGGTGTCCTGAAGACACAGATGTGGGCTTTGCCTGAGCAGCCCACAGGGGAGACAGCTACCCAAGGCCTGGGGCTCAGCCTTTCTGCAAAGAGCTGACTGAACCCTTGTCATGGTGACTGTGGTCATTGACCATTGGCATGTTTTCTCTGGGAGAAGGGAAGCTCCAACTCAAACAGTCTATGTGGGGTCTTGATTTGCCTTTTGTTGGCCTAGGGAAGCTACAAACGATCCTTGGTGCCAAGGGTCAGGAGAAGGACCGGACACAGCTGGGGTGGTAGCAGTGAGCAGACCTGGTGTAGGAAGGGAGTAAGGGAAGGTGGCTACAACCCACCCAGTATGTGGTGGTTTATCAGCAACAACAACAACAAAAAATGACCCGGACATCATTGGTCGCTCTCATTTGTCACGTTGCAGGAGACACAGGTCAATAAAAGGCTGGTGAAGGAGCCTTCCCCAATGCCACAGCTCCCAGCCCTGCTGACATTCTTGCTGTGGGGATGAAGAGCCCCTCCGACTTCGGTAAGCCCAAGTGCAGCATCCAGCAATACCCGAGTGTCTGCCCGAATGTAGCATTAAGCCATACATTAGTGTCTAACTGTGGCACTTGATAAATTTTCCATTTACCTCATTAGTTTTTACAGCCTGCAATATTGGTGAGAACACTTCCAATTAACCATATGGGAAGCTTCAGTATGGAATCACAACAATTTTTAAAAATGTGTTATTTAACCAAGTAAGACTCCCAGCCCCCAGAAATGCAGAGCCTGTGGAGCAGGCACGCATCCAGGAAGGGGCTTCCATGAGGCCCGGCAGCCTGGGCTTTGAGCGTCCTCACCTGGACGCTTCCTTCCCCTTCCCAAAGGGAGGTACAAAATGAACCTGAGGGAAGTCAGGACTGGGTGCCAAGGCTGAAGTTGGTACTAAAAGTCACTAGGCCCATTCTGAACTCTAACCAATAGCTGTGGGTGCGTCACCTTGATGTAACTGTTCAACTCTTGTCCTGCTCGGTCAAGAAGCCTGTGACAGCTGGGTGTGGTGACACGCACCTTTAATCCCAGTGCTTGGCAGGCAGAGGCAGGCAGATGTCTATGAGTTCAAGACTAGCCTGCTCTATATAGTGAGTTCCAGGACAACTAGGGCTATATAGAGACCCTGTTTCCAAAACAAAAGCAAAAAAAAAAAAAAAAAAGCCTGTGACATAGGAAGGGATTCCTGCCTGGTATCTAATCTAAGCATGGAAACAACTGAGCAGCAGAGGCTGCAGGACTGCCCAGAGCGAAGTCCAAGGCACAGCCTTGCTGGAGAACAGGGATATCTACAGCCGACTCCACTCACTGCATTATGGAACTTGGAACAGAGACAGGCTGAGACTGTCTCACTCAGTCCTTTCCCAGGGCCCCTGATCATGCTGCCTCCCTGGTCCACCCCCCCTCAATCCCCAGTCCCCAAACTGAGTTTATTACAGAAGAGGGCCCTCAGCTGTCACTGAATATGGACCAAACCGTGGCTTGGCCCCACGTGTGTTCCCGGAAGTCTCTATCCTGAAATGAAGAAGGGGCATTCAGAAGGCCATCCCTGACTGGAGCAGAAGTTTATCTAGGGATACAAGTAGCCATGACCTTGACACCAGAGTTGACAAAGTCAGCATCCAGAAGCCAACCGATGAGGGGCAGGAGATGTAGTGAAAGAAAATTACACGTAGCCGGGTGGTGGTGGTGCACGCCTTTAATCCCAGCACTCAGGAGGCAGAGGCAGGCGGATCTCTGTGAGTTCGAGGCCAGCCTGGTCTACAAGAGCTAGTTCCAGGACGGGAACCAAAAGCTACAGAGAAACCCTGTCTCGAAAAATCAAAAAAAAAAAAAAAAAGAAGAAGAAGAAGAAAATTACACGTGTGTCCTAACACTAGGAAGACAGCGGTGGGAGGATCCTGACTTCCAGGCCAGCCTGAAGAAATGGAACAGCAGGACGAGAAGGGATGGAGAAAAAAGAAGAGATGGTGAGGGGAGGATGGGCAAAGTGCAAGAGGAAAAAGGAAGGTAGAGACGAGAGAGGGAGGGAAGGAAAGGGCAGAGCAGAGTAGGGCAGGACAAGGAAGGGTCCCACGGATGGTACCCAGATCCCAGCATCCTGGAGGCCAGCTCCATTTTTTCCCAATTACCAAGTTCTCCACCACTTTCCCAGCTAGTCTTTGCCTCAGTTTCCTCATTTGTAAACTGACTTAGGAACTACACCTTCTGTTTTCATCTTTTTTTTTTAAGATTTACTTATTTATTGTGTACACAGTGTTCAGCCTCCTTGTATGCCTGCAGGCCAGAAGAGGGCACCAGATCTCATTACAGATGGTTGTGAGCCACCATGTGGTTGCTGGGGATTGAACTCAGGACCTTTGGAAGATCAGTCAGTGCTCTTAACCTCTGAACCATCTCTCCAGCCCCCTTCATCTTTTACTAGAGTACCAGGAAACCCCCAGGGTCCCCATACAGAGGGAGAGGCCCCCAGGCATCCTGGCCCCACTTTGGTTTCCAGGTAAACCTTTCATTGTTAGTCTCAACAAACTGTATAGACTCCCCACTCAGATGAGCCAGAAGCTGACATCCTGGTTTTCACATGAGGACTCAGGGACCACCTGCGGGTGGGCAACTAGTATCCATGATTTCACTTGGGTATCACCAACTCCCTGCCCTTCTTTCTGTCCTGTACTTAGTAGAGATCCTCCAGGTGGGAAGCACGTGGTCTTCCTAGGACTCATTCTCTCTCCCTACCCAAAGCACACAGGGCTTGGATTTCCAGCCTCCACAGGTGCGGTGCCCAGGCCTAGATGGGAGCAGGAAGACCTGGGTCCAACCCAGATTAACTATAATGCTAAGGCTGTCTTTACTGCAATTCAAGAGGCCCATGACCCCAGAACTTAACTACTATAGAAGTGCCCCGCAGCAGGTTAAGTGCAACAAATTCACACTCATCATCAAAGGCTAAGGGGTTTCCCCTCCTTCTGCACTGGCATCTAAGCTAGCTGGGAGAGTCAGCTCCAGGGACTCAGGACCATGCCTTTCTCTGCCCACTCTTCAGCAAGTTCCTCTTGCCATGATTGGGGGTGGGGAGAGACTGGCCAATAGGAAGCAATGAGGGAGTTGGAGAGTAGACATGGGGTGAGGCTAGGCTATTGCCCTCACTCTGGGCTTTCTGTGCTGTTCCAGTGTTGGAGCCTGCGCATACTGTAGGTCCTGATCTTACAAGACAACCTCCCCACTCCCCACCCTTGTCCTTCCAGCTCCTTCTGAGAGGCTCTCAGACATGAGTTTGGATCCCAGGTACAACTTCTGGGATCTCTCTCCTTGCCCCTCTGTCTCTCCAGCCCGAGAATGGGTACCTCAGCTTGTCAACTCTTCCATCATCTATGCAAGCAATCATTCATTTTCTCTAGAATAGGTTGCTTCTTGCCTGAACCCCGCCTACTGTGCATTCTCAAGCTTTAGATAGATAGATACATAGATACATAGATACATAGATAGATACATAGATAGATACATAGACACATTGATACATACATAGATACATACATAGATAGATACATACATAGATAGATACATACATAGATACATACATAGATAGATAGATACATAGATAGATACATAGATAGACACATAGATAGATACATAGATAGATAGATCAATCTTGTAGACAGATTTTTCCTTGGGCTGCCAGCTCAAAAATGACACAAAGGCTTACTAATTTTGAAAGCTCAACCTATAGCTTAGGCTTCTCCCACTAGTTTTTATAACTTAAATTAACCCATTAATATTAATCTATGTTTTGCCTCGTAGCTTTTTACCTCTCTTCCACCTTGCATCTCCTGCTTCCTCTTCATGTCCTCTGGTGTCTCTCCCCCAACTAGATTCATCTCTTTTTCTTTTCTCTCTGTCGGGAAGTCACGCCTAACTTCTTCCTGCCTAGCTATTGGCCATTCATCTCTTTATTAAACTAATCAAAAGACAATGACACATCTCTACAGTGTACAAAAAGATTATTCCACAACATATCTTTATTTTTTGTGTGAATGTTTTGCCTGCATGTGTGTCTGTTTGCCATGTGTGTGCTGGGTCCCTGTAGAGGTCAGAGAGGGCATCAGATTCCCTGGACAGGAGTTACAAATGGCCATCAGTCACTGTATGATGTAAACAGAGACTGTTCGTTCATTTCCTGGCAGCCCAGACCCAAATAATCACACAGAAACTATATTAATTACAACATTGCTTGGCCAACAACTTAGGCATATCCCTGCCTAGCTTTTATATCTTAAATTAACCCATTTCTAGCCATCTGTGTATTGCCACAAGGCTGTGGCTTACTGAGCAAGGTTCTGACATCTTTCTCCTTTGGCAGCTACATATAATCTCTTTGACTCCATTTACTCTCTATATATATATATGTGTGTGTGTGTGTGTGTGTGTGTGTGTGTGTGTGTGTGTGTTTGAATTTCCTGCCTGGCTTTATTCTGCTAAGCTATTGGTTGAAACAGCTTTATTCACCAACCAATAAAAGTAACACATATACAGGACATCCCCCATCAGTATGGGTGATGGGAATCAAACCTAGGACCCCTGCAGGAGCAGTCAGTGATCCTAACCACTCCAGCCTTCAAACTTTGTTCTTGAGGCTACAGTATAGAATAGTTGCCACAGCTCCAGCCATCACATGTTTATCACAACCGCATTTGAAAGTCAGGAACAAAGATAATTTCATCTTGTTTGCTGCTTTTCACCAGCAAAATAAACCCTTCTCATAACTATACCAATGCTTGTATTCTAGCCAGAAGAGGAGTGTCCAAGATTTTTAGCAACTCTTATGTGAGATGGGCTACCTAGAAGTCCCTATCCCGTGGCTCCTTGAAATACAGGCAGAGCAGGGAACAGTCCCCTAGTCAATAGCCGGCTGACTCTCATAGTCACTGAAGGTTCCGAAACAGGAGAGAATGGGGATGTAACTGCTGAGTGAGCCAATCATGGCTGATTCATTCACCTTGAGTATGACCTTGGTTAAGTCACCCCCTTTTGTTCCTCAGCTTCCTCATCTGCAAAATGTGGGAGCTTGGTGAAATTTGGGACTTCAAAGTATTTGCATATGTATATACATATACAATATATACACACAATATAGGTTTATTTATCTAGATTATATCAACAGGGGAATCTCATTTGATTGCTTTAGAAATAAAAGATACTGCTTGCTTGCCAGGTAGTGGTGGTGCACACCTTTAATCCCAGCACTCAGGAGTCAGAGGCAGGTAGATCTCTGTGTATTCAAAGCCAGTCTGGTCTACAGAGTGAGTTCCAGGACAGCCAGGGCTACACACACAGTGAAACCCTGTCTCGAAAAACCAGACTGTAATCGGTCATGTGTGCTGACCAGGTTGTTTTGTTTAGAGATAAGGTCTCCTGTAGACCAAGATGGCCTCAGACTAAATAGACTGAAGGATATATTTATCTACATATATTTATCTATATTGAAGGATGTATTTATGTATCTCCTACCTTCACTTACTACGAGCTAGGATTACATGTGTAAGCCACTATGCTCAGTTTATTGACTGCTGTGGCGTCATATTTGTTAAGCAAGCTCTTTACCAACTCAACAACATCTCTAGTCCAGGGACACGCTGATTTTTAACGCCTCTTGCAGTTTTCTCAAGGACCCAGATTGAAAGTCAGAGATCAATTTATAAAAATAATGAAGCATGATGGAACAAACCTTTAATTCCATTGCTCAGGAAACAGAGGCAGGCAGGTCTCTGTGAATCCGAGGCCAGCTGGTCTATATAGTGAGTTCCAGGCTAGCCAGGACTACATAGTGATACCCTATCAGGAGAAAAAGAGAATGGAGGGGAGGGGGAAAGGGACAGAGAGAGTCAAGTGGGATTCCCCTCTGTATGCTGTGGATACCATTGGTTAATAAAGAAATTGGTTTGGCCTGATAGGATAGATAGGTTGGGAAAACTAAAATGAATGCTGGGGAAAAGGAGGTGGGGTCAGAGAGAAGCCATGGAGACACAGACTTCTGAACTTTACCTAGTAAGTCACAGCCTCATGGTGATACACAGATTACTAGAAACAGGCTCAGGGGTTAAGAGCACTGATTGTTCTTCCAGAGGACCCGGGTTCAATTCCCAGCACCCACATGGCAGCTCACAACTGTCTGAAAATGCAGTTCCACAAGATCTGACACCTTCACACCAATGCACATAAAATAAAGTTAAATAAATTATTTAAAAAAAGATATAAGTGTTAGCCAATAAGAAGCTAGAGCTAATGGGCCAGGCAGTGTTTTAAATAATATAGCTTCTGTGTGATTATTTTGGGTCTGAGCTGGCAGGCGGCGGAAACAAACTAATGGTCTGCCCTTACAAGAGAGACTGAACTAGGATGATGTTCATACAAAGAATGATCCATTCTCTTTGGGATTGTTCATAATTAAGTTTATAGATTGATTAGGGGTTTTGGCTCTATGCCAGCTCCTTGTTCATGGGTAGGATCTCACAGGCTCTCTGGCTTGGGGTACAAGACATTTGCCTGGAAGTATTCAACACTCGGTGTTTTCTTCAAACAGGAGAAAGCAAACCCTTTACATATATACAATTCTTTTAAAGGACTTATCTTGCACAAGCACATTGATCTCTGCGGGTCTTTCTCCATGGCCTCGACACTGATGGATCTCCCGGGAGATGCTCTCAGAGAGGGCAGATGCAGCCCCTAATGGATGGCTCTCCTCAGCTTCCGTTTCCCCTCGAGGGTCTTCTCCATCTGGAGCTTCCTTCTTCCCTTTGTGGACTTAACTCTGTAAGTGCCGTTTGGAAGACCAAATCCCTTCACCTGTGTCATCCAAAGACCAAATCAAAGGTCCCAAGGCACAAGCCAAGAAATATCAAGAAGCTGCAGGACTTTGCCAAGCCTCAGCCCTCTGCTGAGGATTTCAATACCTTTCATAACTATCTATTTGAGTGCCAATTTGCCACAAATTAGGATTACTTCAGTAGGGAGCTTCAACTGAAGAATAATCCTAATTGCCTTAGTCAATTTGGGAAGACCAAATATGGGCGGCACCTGCTAGTAGCATCCCAGATTTAAAAGGGGAGGGGAGACATAGCAAAAAAAAAAAAAGTATTCTTTTTCTGGCCTTCCCACTTTCCTCAGAGTTGATTTATCCTCCTCCTCCTGCTGCTGCTGCTGCTGCTGCTGCTGCTGCTGGTGGTTCCCTCACCGGTCTCAGAACCAAAGTTACAATATGTTCTTAGTTGACGGAGAACCAGTTACCCTCCAGGAATCCTCCAGGATTTTGTAGCCAGACTGGGACTGCAGAGGCGCCCAGACTCGAGATCTGAGCAATGATGGGGTTCTCAGCCTCTCAGGTGTGAGACAGTAGCTGTTATTATTTCAGTGTAAGCTGATTTAATAAATTATTTACACACACAAACACACACACACACACATTGTATTGGTTCTGTTCCTTTAGAGAACCCTGATTGATATAATTTCCATCAGCTGTCTCCCAGAAAATAACTTCTTCATCTCTCCTGTGACCCAGGTACGCAGAGAACAATACCAGCCCGGTCTCCAGTTTGTGTGTGGTGGTGGGCGGGGTTGCCGAAGAGTGACCCCAAGGCCTCAGGATGCTGCAGGGGTACTCTACCCTTGAGTTACCTCTCCAGTATCTTTTAACATCTCACCTTAAGACAGGCCCCGCCCTCTACGTTCAGACTGGCTCTGAACTCACTTTGGAGCCCAGGCAGGCTTTGAAATTACAACCTTTCCACGGCAGCCTTCTGAGCCACTGGAACTAGAAGGCCGCACTGTCAGGCCAAGCCATCCCACCAGACTCAGGACTTGGGTAGCCTCTTTGCAGTTTGTAACAGAGGCCAATGAGACCCCGGAGACTGCGCTGTTCAGTTAGCATCGCACATTTTTCCTGGGTACAAACAAGTCACTGCACCCCCATTTTACAGAGGACAAAGAAACAAAGACACAAAGGTGCTAAACAGGGAGAGGTCTTCTATAACGTCATAGAGGTAATTCAACAAGGTCAACACTTGGACTTAGTGTGAATGACTCTGAGCTGAATGGCCCCACAGGGACTGACCATAGAGATAGATTCCATGCCCTAACTCCGTAAGTGCCTACTTCCTCTTATCCCACCCCCCTCACTCTCTGCCCCTTACACTCCTCCTTCCTGGTTGCCCCGTGAATCAGCACAGATCAAACAAGAGAGCCAAGGGCTAAGCCTCCTAGCTGATGTAAGATTTGCTCAGTGTCAGTTTTCTCTGTCAATCATCCATGTCACTCACGTGAAATAAGAAGGTAGCTGCACACTGAAATATTGCCATTTATTTTTGGTTTTGTTTTATTTTGGTTTTTGGTTGTTTTTGTTGTTGTTCGGTTGTTTTGTTTTGTGTTTTTTGGTTTTTCAAGACAGGGTTTCTCTTTGTAGCCCTGGCTATCCGGGAACTCACTTTGTAGACCAGGCTGGCCTCGAACTCATGGAGATCCACCTGCCTCTGCCTCCTGAGTGCTCGGATTAAAGGAGTGCGCCACCACGGCCCAGCTTCGGTGTAGTAATAAGAGTGACGGGGCTGCGTCCCCAGCACCCCGGCTGCCCACACGGCTAGCTTATGCCCCGAAATAACAACACACAAACTGTATTCATTTAAACACTGCTTGGCCCTTTAGCTCTAGCCCTTACTGGCTAATTCTGATATCCCGATCAACCCATCTCTAATAATCTGTAGGCACCGGTCTTACCGGGAAGATTCTAGCCTATGTCCATCCTGGGTCGGAGCTTCATGGCATGTGTCTGCCCGGGAGCTGGGCATGGTGTCTCTCTCAGGCGTCTGCTCCCAAGAGGAGAGCTGTGGAGTCTGAGCTCACTTCCTCTTCCTCCCAGCGTTCTGTTCTGTTTACTCCTCTCACCTATCTTCTAACCAATAAAATGGGCCAAGGCAGTTCCTTTATTAGCCAATGACCTTCCTCCATCACTTCGGGGCAATTTCTACCTGGCATTTCCCTTACATATCAATGTTCTATTCCTACACTGTTCGTTTACAGTGTAAATGACATGTGAATGTCATCAGGCCCAGGAGAGTGGGATGTGGATAGTAGGAACTGTGTAATGGATCGCACAGGCTTGGGGTGATCTGGGCTCCCTCCAGCAGTCAAGCAACAATGTCTGCACTGGGCTCCTGGCCTTAGGCCTTCCATCAGCTGGCCTTGTTCCCAGGGGCTATTGATTCCCTCTGAAATGTTGGGACCTTTAGTGGGAAGATCAGATGGTTCTGAAGAGACCACACACGATGCTCATTTGGGAAGTCCCCAGTGCAACTTGAGAATCTCCGTCCTATGTCACAACACTCAGGTGACTCACTAAGGCCAGAACATCCAGACACATGTCCTATCCAATCCTCTCAAAGGGGGGAATCCTTCATCCTCCCCCACCCAAGGAATGCCCTGTAGTCCCCGGACCCAACCTGGTGACAGCATCCCCAGCTGGCCAAACCCTGCACAGTGACTGACTTAACACTGTGACTGTGGAGGGCTGGGTCGTCAGCACTCAGTCCTACGTCCCGTACCTTCTATGTCGCAGTACAGACCACACCACAGTGTCACCGGGCACATGCTTCAGCCAGGAGCGGCAACAGCTGCTTCAAAGCTGGTTTATAAACTGGCGGTCATTCTGTGACCAAGGCTGGAGAGCAGAGATGACAGCCGTCCTTGCTTCCCGTAACTGCAATGGGCCTTTCCGAAAGGGCGGGCAAAGATAAAAATCCATAAAACTCATAAAGCCAGTTTATGTAGAAGTAATGGCAGTCTATAAAGGCAAACATAATAAACAGCTCAGAACTATTGGGAAGCTAGCAGGCTGCATGGCGTTCTCTAACTCAGGGAACAGTGGCGTCGTGTTCGGAGGGCGGGCAGAAGGGGCCCTAGGAAACTCCTCCCTATTCGCTCAGGAACCAGGGCTAACTCGGAGATGCCTCAGCCCCTCTAGGCGGATCCTATGATTACATCGGCCCAACATAAAACCTGGGGCCCATAGCAGATTCTCTGTGAAAGACACCCAGATCTGCAATATCCCTGCAAATATTTCCTATTTTTAATAACGTAGTATCAATTTGCAAACAGAGTAATGATCTCTGTTACTTTTCAGGAAATTATGTTTAATATCATTTACTAGAGCTAAGGAAGAACAATTTAATTGAAAGAGCCGCTCTGAACCATATTTAACCTCACATGTACTAAATGGAGTGTCTCAGAGATAAGTTATGGTTTTTAATTTACTGTAAACTAGTCTGCGCATAAGTACTATGCTGTTGCCACGCTAATAATGGCCGGTTTGGGCTTAGGAAGTCCTTTTTTGGTTTTTTTGTTGTTGTTGTTGTTTTTGTTTTTTTCTGATTGACTCTTCTCTCTGATGAGGGGAAAACAATCCTTGTGAAGATTAAGCGTGATCTGGGAGTTTTCCACACAGATTCTCAGCGAGGAGCCTACAGCCCATCAGACTCACAGCCACAAGACTTCAGTACCCCTAAAATGAGCTATTTAATGCTAGGCTTCTGAGAAGTGCTCATATTTCACTGGCAGGCCTGATCCTTCGCCAGGCTGACTCCTTCACCCCTGATTAATGGATGCCAACCACTGTACCGGCACTGTCAATGAACTTCAGTGCTCACCAAGATTAATAGCTGGATAAGAAACATTGAAACTTTATTATTCATATAATTCAATTGCAGGGATAATCCCAGGAAAATGTACTGGGTGGCCGAAGTTAGTCGTTTGACAGTAATCGATGGGAATCCAGCTGGGGGAAACAGGTGCAGCATCTCCCGGCCTGGGTACCCACGATGAGGGCTCAGGTAAACCAGATGATCATGTTAGAACAGCTGCTGGCTCACCCATTGGTGGTCCAGAAAAGTTTGCTCCCAGACTTTACTTTTCCCACCCCCTACTCTGCAGGCCCTTGGGTGGCTCGCCTGTCACTGCCCTGTTTGACTTCATTCGTCTTTTCTTTTGCTTATTTTCTGGCCAAAAGAGCATCATCGGTTTCCCCCATCTCCCTTTGAGATTCTGTCTTTCCCCCAGATGTTGGCTCCATGTTCCAAGCAGCACTATCTAGGGAAGAGCATCAGTGAGATGACTGCATGCCTCTGGCCACGGTGCTTAGCTCAGAAACAAACACACAGGAACTGGAGAGACACCTCAGTTTTTAAAAGCACTTGCTGCTCCTCCAGAGGACCTAAGTAAACCTCCCAGCACCCATATCAGACAGCTCACAACCCCCTGTAACTCAAGCTCCCAATGGTCCAATACCCTCTTCTGGTTTCAGCAGGCAACTGCACACATGTGTGGATATACACATAGACGCACAGACATACTCATAAGTAAAAATTAAAAAGTAAGAAATGGACACATGACCTAATCAGGGCCAATGAGAGATGGCAAGAGCGCCGCTGAGACAGCCGGTGGACAGGGACTTTGGAAGCTCAGGAGCCACCATGACAACACAAGGGATTAAGAGGGATGCCATATAGGTCTTTGGTCTAGCTGTACCTGAAGTGGTCCTAATTCTGAGCACTGAACACTTTTTAATATGTGAGTCATGTTTGACCCTTGAAGCCCACTTTGAATGAAGTGTTCTCCTTGGGGACATTCAGTGAAGCAATGAAAAGGTTAGAAGCCCTGGCTAGTGGCATCATGCCAAGACTGTGGTCCCTCCTCTGCTCTTGACATCCTGGAATACCTCCAGCCTACATCCAATCAGGGGCAAGCATACATCCTGACATACCTCCAGCCTACATCTAATCAGGAGCAAGTGTGCATCCTGACGTATTTTCTGCAGGTGAACCTCCCGCCCACATGTGATCTAGCACATCCCATGCAGATGGGTCAAACAAACTTGTTTAGGGGAGTGGAAACCCGTGGCTTGTTATCTCCCCTAAGCAGTAGCCGCCACCATTTTAGAAACTGTCTGTCCTTGAGCAAGGGGTTTGCAGATCAGAGGTATTTTTATTTCATGAATCTCTTAGGCACAGTAATTAAAACTTAAAATGTAACTTTGGCTATCACACTGCCATGTAGGTACCGGGAACCAAACCTAGGTCCCCTGGAAGAGCATCCAGTGCTCTTAACTTCTGAGCCATCTTTCTAGCCTCTGATTTTTAATAAATAGGGTCTTGTGTAACTCAGAATAATCTCAAATTCAGCAAATAGCCAAGAATGGTTTTTGAATTCCTGATCCTCCTGCCTCTGCCCCCCAAATGTTGGGATTATAGGTACATACCACCATTTGACTGTGAGTTTTTGTTTTAAAATCAAACACAGCCCCCACAACTAGTTTTCAAATGTGAAGAGTTACCAGCAGAGATGATAGTTGGACCCTGGGAGTGGAAGTTGCTGCGGAGGGAGAACCTGACCATGGTTTGTGCCATGATCTCTAGAAGTCAACTTGAAACTGGGTGGTAATGGCACGTGCCTTTAATCCCAGCACTCTGGAGACAAAGGTGCGCAGATCTTTATGACTTCAAGGCCAGCCTGGTCTACAGAGCAAATTCAAAGTGTTGTAGTACATGCCTTTAGTCCCAGCACTCGGGAGGCAGAGGCAGGCCAGTTCAAAAAAACAAACAAAAATAAATTAAAATTTTTTTTAAAAAAAAAAAAGAAAGTCAACTTGTAGGAAATGATAATCAGGCCAGGGTAAGCCCTGAAGCAGAGAATGCACACATATACCATCTAAGGAACAAAACATCATGAGGGGCAGAGAGTGGCTCTTCACAAGGAGCTGCGTGAGATGAGAAGAAGGAGGGTAGAATATCTGAGATTGTTCTCCGGCCTCTGCATATATACATACCTACCCACATGAGCACACACAGGAAAAAAACCGTTGTCATCAGCATAAGAATTCAGAAACCAGTCACCTTCACCGGGACCCACACAAGACCATACACACACACAAAAATAAACAAATAATAGGGGCTGGAGAGATGGCTCAGAGGTTAAGAGCACTGACTGTGTTTCCAGAGGTCCTGAGTTCAATTCCCAGCAACCACACAGCTGGCTCACAACCATCTGTAATGAGGTCTGGTGCCCTCTTCTGGCCTGCAGGTGTGCATGCAGGTAGAACACTGTATATATAATAAATGAATAAATAAATCTTAGATAAACAAAAATTAAAACCTAAAAGATGGGCTGGTGAAATGTCTCGACAGGTAAAGGCACTTGCTGTCAAGCCTGTCAGACAACCTGACTTCTGTTCCCAGGACCCCCATGGTGGAAAGAAAGAACAGATTCCCACACGTTCTTCTCTAACTGCTACATGCCTGATATGGTGTGCCATTTCCACATGCAAAATAAATAAATAAATAAAAGAAAATCAAGCCTTGGCCAGGTAGGTGGTGGTGGCGCACGCCTTTAATCCCAGCACTTGAGAGGTAGAGGCCAGTGGGTCTCTAGGAGTGGGAGGCTAGTCTGGTCTACATAAGAAGTTCCACACAAGCCAGGGCTATCATAGAGAGACCCTGACTAAACAATTTTTTAAGTTTTTTTTTTTTTGAAAAGTTAGAAATTCCTTAATTTTCTTTTTCCTGGTGCCGCTACCACAACTTACAGGGACACTACATCTGGTGTAATAAAAAGAAAAAGACAAAAGCCAGAGCAGACAAGAGACCTCAGGAATGTACATTGCATCAGCCAATAGCTGCACTCTGTGCAAACCGTGCCTGTAACAGTCCTGAAGGAGAAGGGTTTGCTGTGGAAGCCGCAGTAACTTTTCTGACTATGGCTCCCCACTCCTTCTGCCGCAGAGTTTTACTGTCCCTCTGGTGCAGCTGGGATGACTGCCTCAAAGAAACCTGCAGCTTTCCTAACAATTCCTCTCTCCCTCGCTCTCTGATGTGGGATAGCCTTCTGTATATGTGTTGCCTTTATTGGTTAATGAATAAAACTGCTTTGGCCAATGGCTTAGCAGAGTAAAGCCAGGTGGGAAATCCGAACAGAGATACAGAGAGAGTAGAGTAGGCAGAGTCAGAGAGACGCCATGTAGCTGCCGAAGGAGAAGGACACACAGACTTACCGGTAGGCCACAGCCTCGTGGTGATACATAGATTAATAGAAATGGGTTAATTTAAGATGTAAGAGCTAACTAAATTATGCCTGAGTCATTGACAAAGCAGTATTGTAATTAATACAGTTTTGTGTGATTATTTTGGTCCAGGCATTCAGGAAATGAATGAGCAGTCTCTTTCTCTCTCTCTCTCTTTCTCTCTTTCTCTCTCTCTCTCTCTCTCTCTCTCTCTGTGTGTGTGTGTGTGTGTGTGTGTGTGTGTGTCTGTCTATCTGTCTCTCTCTCTCTCTCTCCTGCTAAAACCATAGCCCTTTTCTGCTGTTCTTTTAAAACCTTCTGCTACCACATCCACCACCAAATCCATAACTATCACCATCAAGACTGCCTGAGCTTCTTTCACCAAAACTGCTTCCTTTCATGGATCTGTAATTTAATTGTTATTGTCCACTATAATTTCCAAAGTTATAGTTCCCACCACTGCCATAGTTACCTCCACCAAAATTTCCTCCTTCACTGTCACCATCATATCCTGCTCCTCCACCAACACCATATCCAGCACCTTGTTTTCCATAGCCTGCTCCACCACCATAGCCTCCTCTACTTCTGTGACCAGAATCACCCATAGCTGCCACCATCACCTCCAAATCCATTCCATCCATCACCACCACCGCCATAACTACCTCTACTGCCGCCACCTCCACCACCATAGCCCCCTCTTCCACCATGACCAAAGTTACCTCTACCACCTCCAAAGTTTCCTCCATGACCTACAAAGTTGCCAGATTTACCTCCACGACCTCTCTGTGATCCCGCAGACTGCATCTCTGTTTAGAGAGGGCCTTTTTCACTTCATAATTACAGCCACTAATTTTATTAACTGTGTCATGATTGTCAAAAATTACAGAATCAAATTCTCTGGGGTTTTTTTTTTTTCACTCTGCCTGTCTTCCATAGCTTCTATGGTTTCAACCTTTTCTTCCCCATTAAATGGGCACCAGGCTTTTCAGAATCCTCTCTGGAAAAGGCTCTCTTTGGACACCACACGCCCATCAACCTTGTGTGGCCGAGAACACACTACAACATCCATCTCTTCAACACAAGAGTAGGTCATGAAACCAAAGTCCCCTGGAACGCTTTTGTTTGGGGAATCTCTCGTTGCCACACGTCTGTAAGTGTGCCCCATTTCTCAGAATGTTCTCTTGAGTTCTCATCTGTGGTTTCAAAGCTCAGACCACCAATAAACAGCTTCCTCAACTGTTCTGGTCCCTTTGGATCACGGCACTCCATTTTGAGACCAGATAGCCTAAAGTTAAAGAGAAACAAGAGTCTAAGAAAGTCTATGACTACCTGTGACCTCTCTCTACAGTTGTGAACATACCCCCTCTGGACAGTTAACCTGGCTCCTTGTACAGCGGCTATAAAAGACAATGCCCTTCCAGGCCCCAGCATAAACTGTTTAAAATGAATTTGGGAGTCAGGGAAGGGTCGATGGTCTGTCTTGATTGCCAACCGCCTAGATTCAGATACCATGGAAACAACCCTCTGTGTGTGGCTATGATTCAGTTCATTGAGGCGGCACCAGCCTGTGGGTTGGGGATCCTAGACTGAATAAAATGGAAAAAGTAAGCTGAGCACAGACATTCATCTCTCTACTTCTTAACTACAGACACAGGTGACCACCTATCTCACGCTCTTGCCATTGTGACTCCCCCACCACAATGGACTCTACCTTCAAAATGGGAGCCAAGACGAACACACTTCCCTTGAGTTGCTTTTTGGTACCTAACACCAGGCTCGCCATTTGATGGCCGGTGTCTCTGAGGAAAGCAGGTTGGCCACCATGAAGCAGACAAAAGAAACAAGGGCAAACACGTTCGCCACAGGCAGAAGCTGGTGCTAAATGCTTTCTCAGCAGCAACTCCTTCAGGCCTCACAACCCAGTAAAGCAGGTGGCTCTTAAAATCCCCCACTTTCCAGAGAAGAAAACTGAGGCCCCGGTCTGCCTTGGGTCACACAGCTGGCATGGACATCTGGGTTTCAAAACTGGAACAGCCTTTTCTCCCCTGCTAGCCTGCTTCTCAAGGGGCCTGCTCAGAAGGAGGCAGAGTTGGACCCCCGCCCTTTCCCCCAGTGAGGAGGTCTTTGAGGCCATAAGATTTCTCTGAGCTGGCTCATTACTGACCCTCGTGAGATTTCCCGTGCTGAGCCAGGCAGCCAGCGAGCCCTGGATAGCTCTGCACATGTCTCCTTGGCAGAGGTTAGCTCTGAAGGCAGTGCGGACCTCCTCATCACAGCCAGCCTCCCGCTGGCGGGTTCATCCGAGCACAACTCTGCGCATCCAACCAATGAATAATAAATTTAATAATTAAAGAATAATTAATTACACCTGAAACTTCTCACTTGGGGGTACAATTAGCCTCTGGCTCCTTTAGAATGAGTTGCCAATGACTAATGGTGCCCTCAAGGAAGCATTTGTAAGTACAGTTAATTGTGTGCAAAATTGAACCCACAAATACTTGCGAGCATAAAAATTATTCCCACAAAAACAGTTTGTTCAAAATCCAGCCCTTGGTTTTTAAAAAAGAGCCCTGTGGCTGGTTCCATAGACCCAGGAAGATGTTGGAGGCCTGCGTGGAGGGCCGTCCTCCCCTGCACCAGGGTCACCTGAGGGCAGAGGCTCCAGGAGGCAGAAACTCAGGCAGTCACACAGCAGAGCAGGGCGTTGTGCAGAATCCGTAAGGAATTAATGAGAAGTTGTGGGAAAGAGCCGAGCAGGATAAAGCAAGATTTAAAGGCAAACCTCCTGCTTTGTTCTTTCGAACTTCTCAGCCAAAGCCAAAACCCTCCGAAGTCAGGAGACTGGGTACCGGCTTCTTGTTCTCTCCGTCACCTGAAATACCCCTGTCTGTGGATGCTTTTCAGCATCCTGCCACAAAGAGTATGAGAGGGGCAGTGCACCTACCCTGGGCACATCACTCTCTTACTCATCAGTGATGCTCCGGGACTCACAGTGACTCACAGTCATGGTCCTGAGTCCTCAGGTGGTCTCCAAGGAGCAAAAAAACTCAACTCCTCTCACCATCTGTTACCAACACCTCTTGCTCAATATCCCACAATGTCCACTCCCAGCCTTATGCCCACACCACCTGCTGTTTCCTCTGCCCAACATGCCCTTCCAGATACAATACACACATGTATACACTGAGCTCACAGACACATATAGATGCATATGAACAGACAGGTCTAAGGCAGTGCACATTTATATGAATGCATGTTCATACATACACGGAAACACACATGCTCATAGTCATACAAGCAGCTACATATTCCCAATGCCACGTGTATATACTAAACCACAAATAAATGCATATAAACAGACATATGTTTGATGCATGTGTTTGAAACAATAAACATGTACATACATGTTGCATGCTCATGCAGTGTGCGCATATACATACATGCCAAGCTCCCAATATACACATACTTAGGATACACATATATACTGAATGTAGAACACATATAAATGCATATGAATAGATATGCATATGCTAGTGCACACACTTAAAAACACTTATTCTCATAATCATACATGCAAACCCTTACATACATACATTTACAAGGCACATATGTATAAACATAGCATACATATATACACACACACATAATCTGGTACCCATATACACGGACACATAAATATGCATTCAGACATCCATTCTGATATACATGTGTGTATTAGCCATCCATACCGACGTTTGCACACATGTAAAAACAACAGGGTCACTTGAATACACACATTTGTCACATGTGTGACTTCCTCTTTTCTCAGATGGTACACCAATTTCCAAGACTCCAAACTTTTCTTAACCACCCTCTCCCCTTAGATAAGTTCTCTCTCTCCCCTGGGCCACTCTCAGACCCGTCTTCCTGTGACCGACTGACTGCCTTCTTGTTTAGAAGCCCTTCATGACAGGATCTGTACCCATCCCTTTGTAGCCAGTGGCATCACAGTGCCCAGCACGTAAAAAAATGTCCCTTATATTTAGGGGCATAAATGGCAAGAGAACAAGGAAGGATCTTGGGCCTGTGTACCTGTGAAGAATCCACGTGGGCTTACTCTAGAACAGTGTCACAGGAAACACCTTGGCAGGAGTCACCTTCTGGAACTGCCCTCTTGAAGGCACAAAGCAAGGGAAATCCTCGTTGGCTCCCGTCATTTAGGGATAGGTCTGCTCATAGTTCTCAGAAGACAGAAGCCACTGCCCTCAGCTCTGAGAATAGAGGAGTTTTTTCAGACAACTCACACTTCCAGGAACAGCATCCTAAGCTGTGTGTATAGGGTCTGCCAGGCCAACAGACAGCCCCAGAGAGGGGACAAAACAGAAAGAATGTGGGGGCTGGAGAGATGGCTCAGCGGTTAAGAGTATTGCCTGCTCTTCCAAAGGTCCTGAGTTCAATTCCCGGCAACCACATGGTGGTTCACAACCATCTGTAATGAGGTCTGGTACCCTCTTCTGGCCTGCGGGCATACATACAGACAGAATATTGTATACATAATAAATAAATAAATATTTAAAAAAACAGAAAGAACATTGTATGGAGGGGAGGAGGGGAGCCTTCCAGGCGGAAGACAAAAGAGACAGGGTTGGAGGTTGAAGAGATGACTCCATGCTTAAAAGCACCGGATGCTTTTCCTGAGGACCTGGGTTCGATTCCCAGCACCTACATGACAGCTCATAACCATCTATAACTCCAGTTCTGAGGGATCTGATACCTTCTGACCTCTGAGGGCACCGGGTATACATGTACTACACAGACATATATACAGGTAAAATACCCATAGACATAAAAATAAACAATTTGTTTAAAGATGGATATGGAAGAAGAGATGGCAACAGATTCAGGGGAGGTCGTTATATTGTGTATGGCCTCGACGGCACGTGAGAGAAGTTTTGTCATGGCCTGGTAGAATTGAACTGGGGAGCCATTGCAGACTCCAAAGAAGAGGAACACAGGCCAGAAGTTCCTCAACTCCAGCAGAGAAACTTGGATTCTGTCTGCTAGGGACCAGTAGGTACTTGACATTCTGGGTGTGCTCTTGTTATGCTGTGGAACCCTATCAACCCTTCCAAATCTCACTCTGATGCCATGGCCTGGAAGAAGCCTATTTTCCACCAGGAACAAACATCACACCACTAGGAGGCATCTTAGAGCCTTTGGCTGTCCTGTCCTCACCTCAGGCACAGATTCCTTCACTATCTGTCCCAGGCCAATCAACATTTGGTGCCAGCAAGGGTAAGGAGAAAATGTGGTCGGCCCAGGATAGCATTTGCTCTGCCTGCAGCCTCATGCGCAAAGAAGTGATAGGCCATTTCACACACCCAGATGGTTGGTCCTGCTTTTTGTCATGCTGCTTCTTGAAGACAGGCATCCCTGGGGACATAAACATGTGTCCTGGGTCTCTGGTTAGAAGTCTGCATTCCTTTATCCGTTTTCTTCTTGGTAGTTTCTCAGAGTGTCACCCCATTGTCTTCAGGGTGGGGGGTCCTGAGCATCTAGAAGCCCCTGGGAAGTCACGGTGGGGCAAAGCATCAGCGCTGTCTCTCGGTGGAAGATTCAAAACTTGAAGAAATTCTGATGAGTCCCAAGGAGGGGCTCAATTGCGAAATAAAACCAGTCACTTAAGAAAGCCTGATACTTGGCCTGGGGGAGTTCTGTCCATTACAATTTTGCCTTGCAAGCACAAGGAATTGAGTTCAATCTCCAGAGACTATGTGTGGTAATTTGAATGTAATTGGCCCCTCATAAGCTAATAAGGAATGGTACCCGTTAGGAGGTGTGGCCTTGTTGGAGGAAGTGAGTCACTATGGAGGTGGGCACTGAGGTCTCAAATATGTTCAAGGCACAGCCAGTGAGACAGTTCACTTCCTGTGGATCAAGATGTAGGACTCTAGGCTCCTACTCCAGCACCATGTCTGCCTGTGTGCCACCATGTCCCATTATGACGACAACAGGAAAAAAACTCTGAAATTGTAAATACCCCATTAAATATTTTCCTTTATAAAAGTTGTCGTGGTCACAGGGTGTCTGCACAGCAATAGAAACCCTCACTAAGGCAAACACACACACACACCCACACACAAAGCTAGCCATGGTGGCAAGCCCTAGTAATCCCGGCATCTATGAGGGACAGAAAGAATGTAAGAGCTGGAGGAGGCTATGAATGGTTGTCTTCTGGATGTGGCATGCCCATTGCATCCTGCACTCACAGCAGCTACAGTTCCCTGCACCAGACCTATGTACTGTCGAGCCAGACGACATTCCAGCATGGATGGGGAGGGGCTCATATGGCCCACTCCTAATGGGCCCTACTCCTAGCTGAGGACCAAACTTGGGTCTTCTGTAAGAGCGGGGAAACGCCGCTAACCACTGGGCTGCCTCCAGCCCTCTTCTCTACTCTTCATAGCACGTGTTCTACCATCCCTTCCCCACTTAAGATTTCCCACAGCTCTTGTGAACAGAGCAAACGAGGCTTCACGGGCACAGGTGAGCGCCATTTGTCTGACATGCTCCTGGCCTGGGTGACGTGGTACAGATCAGGGCATTTTCCTGTCTGACCCTCCACATCTCAATTCTGAGCCTGTGTTGAAAGTCCTCCCTAATTAGGGGGCCCCCGGCTCCCTGTTGGGCTGACCTTTTGGGCCATGTTTCTAATTAGAGTCTTGGGCTGGCATTCTATTAACTGTAAAAATGGTGATTCTTAGGTTGAGTTAATTGCTGGTATCTGTGTGCAATGGTCCCCGAAGATACTATACATTACAGTAAATAAACCTCGGGTCCGAATCCCATGCTCACAGGCTTGATAAATGCTCTGTCATACCGATAGAAGCCCCAGTCATCTAGGCCCTCCCAAGCCCCGTCTGGGCAAGGTTTTCCAAAGGAAACTTATTAGAAGTAGCCTCCTGGTTCTCTTTTTTGTTTGTTTTTATTATTTTAAATTATGTATAGGGTGTGTGTGTACTCACATATGCACCGGAATACAGGTACCCAGGAGGCCAGAGACCATGGATACCTAGGAGTTGGAGCTGCAGACCATTGTGAGCAGCCTAACATGTGTGCCAGGTCCTCTGGAAGAGTAGTACATGTTTTGGTTTTTTTTTTATTGCGGGGTGGGGGGTTCAAGACAGGGTTTCTCTGCTGCTTTGGCTCCTGTCCTGCAACTAGCTCTTGTAGACTAGGCTGGTCTCAAACTCACAGAGGTCCGCCTGCCTCTGCCTCCCAAGTGCTGGGATTAAAGGCGTGCATCACCACTGCCTCTCTGTTGTACATGGTCTTAACTGCTGAATCATCTGTCTATCTATCCAGCCAGCCTCTCTTTTGATTTTTCAAAAAAATAAACCAGCCAGGCTGATACGGTGATGCACACCTTTAATGCCAGAATATGGGAGTCAGAAACAGAAATAAGTAGATATCTGAATTCAAAGCCAGCTTTATCTGTTAATGAGTTCAAGGCAAGCAAGGGCTACACACACACACACACACACACACACACACACAATGAGGATGTGTATAAAAAAATAAGAGACAGAGAGAGAGAGAGAGAGAGAGAGAGAGAAGAAAAGCAACCAAAGGAAAAGAAAGAAAGAGAAGAAAAGCAACCATCAGACCTCCCAGCCAAGACTCCTCTTTGCAGACACATGTCAACAAACCAAGTAAGATATTGCAAATGATTTCCTCTGATCGTGATGGAAACAGCCACACATTGATGGTGGAGTGGCTCTAACCCATCCAAACCACTGGGAAGTATTTGGTAATAGAGTCAAGAACCTTAAAAATGTCCACCTCGGTTTTTTCATAAAGTAAATGTTGTCTTATTTACCTTTCTTGTTGTGGCAGAGGATCTGAGTTTGAGTCTTAGCACCCACGTCTTGTAATTTACACCCTATAACTCTCTTCTGGCTTCCGAGGGCTCCTGAACTCATATGCGCATACTCACAAGCAAACATACACATACATACATGTAATTAAAAAATTATAAGCAGAAAAGTGGTGGCACATGTCTTTAATCCCAGCACTCAGGAGACAGAGGCAGGTGGATCTCTATGAGTTGGCCAGGCTGGTTTACAGAACGAGTTCCAGGACATCTAGGGTTGTTACACAGAGAAACATTGTCTTGAAAAACCCAAAATAATAATAAAAGGGCATGGTGGTGTACGCCTTTAATCCCAGCACTTGGGAGGAAGAGGCAGGTGGATCTCAGTGAGTCAAAGCCAGCCTGGTCTGCAGAGTGAGTACCAGGACAGCCAGAGCTGTTACACAGAGAAACCCTGTCTTCACAAAAGAAAGGAAGGAAGGAAGGAAGGAAGGAAGGAAAAAGAATGAAAGAAAAGATAATGGCATTATGAACTTGATGTGGCAAATTAAACTCCAAGTTAAAAGTAGACCTTCCCTGTCTCACACTTCCTTCAGAATGATCAGAGTCGTTTTTTCCGCAGGCTTGAAGTTTTCGCGATATCTACCAGGGGCTCAGGGCTCTCTGCTCCATTGTGGAAGCGGGATTGACTGCTTGTGAGGGAGCAGGCTTCTCTTCAAGGTGTGTGGACAATGCAGTTATTCTCAGACAATACAGACGACTCCTTGGGCTCTCTCGGGCAGCACTCCAAGCCCAGTACCTCCTCTGTCAAAGCAGAAGCCTCACCCCGCACTCTCTGCTGCTGAATTGAGTCGGGAGTCTGAAAATGGACAGTCGTGCCCACTTGCGGGAGAGTGTTCCCACTCAAGAGCATTGCCCTCTTCTGTCTGAAACATCAGGCACTCTGTCTTTTTGGGCCTCACTCCCGCAGTACGGACTCCAAGAGCCCCTGCTCCTCCTCTGGTCATGAGCTCAGCTCACATCCTCTCTGGCTGTGGGGTGGTACCACCAAACACCCTGCATCCCCCAGAGCTAGGGGCTTTAAATGAGAAGGGCTTCCAGCCTGCCCTGCGGATGCGTGCCTTCTATTGATCCTCTTAAAAGCCAGGATCCTAAAATGACATATGGTGGGAGTGACTTAGGGAAAGGGTTGACAGTAACTACGCAATTTGCTTTGACTTTGTTCTCCTCTTTCAATTATAAAAGTAGTATGTGTTAAAGGTTCTTGTTTGTTTGTTTTTAATGAAAAATGGCTGGCAAGATGGCTCAGTATGTAAGTGCAATGGCTGCCAAGACCGATGACCTGAGTTCAGCCCTGGGGACTCGCATAGTAGGAGAAGAGAACTAAGACTTGTGGGTTGTAATCTGGCCTCCGTAAGCAGGACAAGTGCACTCACATGTACAGGCTTACACACCCCCATCCCAAACACAAAAGGAACATATTATTTTAAAATTGCCGAAAGCTCTGGGAGGTGGTGGCGCATGCCTTTAATCCCAGCACTGGGGAAGCAGAGGCAGGCGGATCTCTGTGAGTTCAAGGCCAGCCTGGTCTACAGAGTGAGTTCCAGGACAGGACAGACTCCAAAGTTACAGAAACCCCTCCCCCCACCAAAAAAAAGTGGAAGCTACTCAGATTTCCCAGCATTACTTCCCAGAGTGTGGTGGTGATGGAATCCACTTGAATATTTGCTTTTATTATTCTCATTATTCTCTCCTTTAAAGTTTGTTATTTCCTGGCTGGGGATGATGGGTCATGTCATGTCTACAGTATCAGCACTCATGAAGCAGAGGCAGGAGGATCTTAAATTTGAAGTCATCTTGGCATGGCTTCATAGTGAATTTTGAGGCCAAAATTGCTTATGGTCAGCAAGATGGTTCAGCAGGGTAAAGCACCTATCACCTAGTCTGACCATCTGAGTTTGACTGTTGGGACGTACATGGTAGAAGGAAAGAAAAGGCTCCCAGAAACTGTCAACTGATGCACACACATGCACACACACACTACTGTGACAATAATTTAATCGCTTATTTACATTACAAAACTGGTATGAATTTATCTTAGAAAATAGAGACAAACACACAAGAATATATGAAGCTTAGTTCTAACCTGGATGCCCTTGTTCGTTCTCCATATAAGCCTTCCAGTTTTTACTCTGTATGCACACCCATGAAACATCCAAAGTTGGGGCCACATTATAATTCTGGGTTCCAATGTGTCTTTTCTTCTTTAATTTTGTTTATCATTTATTTTTATTTTATGTGTGTGAGTGTTTTACCTACATCCGTGTGCATCACACGCATGCCTGGTACCTTCACAGGTCAGAGGAGGGCATCAGGAACCCCAGGAACTAGAGCTACAGCTGGTTGTGAGGTACCGTGTAGATGCTGGAGACCAAACCCAGGTCCTCAGCAAAAGCATTCGGTGTGCTTCACCACTGAGCCATCCTTCCAGCCCCAAACTTAGCCGTCTTTACTTAGAAGTAAATTTATCCCACCGAACATCAGTGATGTTTCTCATTTTTCCTGTCTTCTGTTAGCTGGTGTGTTACGTTTTTTGCTTGTGTAACCTTAAGATGCCTTGTACAAGTAGAATTATATGGTGTTAGTTCCCCTGGGATTGACGTATTTCACTTAATGTCTTCTCGGTCCATCCAAATTGTCACGAATTACAGTATCTCCTCTTCCTTCTTATCCTTCATCCCTTCTTCCCCTTCTCCACTTCTATCTTCCCCTCCCCCTCCTCTACTCCCATGGTTTTCTTTTTCTCCCTTTTTCTGAACTTCTCCTCTTTCTCCTTCACTCTCCCTTCTCATCTTCTACCTCACCTCCTCTTCTCTTTTTCCCGTCCATCCATCTCCTCCTCGTATTCCTCCCCTTTACCTCAACCATCGCCTCCATCTTTTCCTTTTTCTCCATCTTTTCCTTTTCCTCCATCTCCTCCTCCACTTCCTCCATCTCCACCTCATCTTTCCTCTCCTCCTTCAACTAAGCTCTGTAGAGCCCGAACTGGCCTGAGGTCATGATCTACCTTCTTCTGCCCCCTTCACAATGCTGGGATTCCAACATGTGCCACCATGACCAGCTTGGATTTCCTAGTTTTTAAAGACTTCTTGATATTTTGTTGCATGTTTAATACCACATTCTGTTTATCTCTTAATCTGTCCATGGCCATTTGGGTTGTTTCCACTCCCTTGGCTATGGTGGAAAATCCTACAGTGAGCACACACATGTATACAAATAGCTCTTGGAATACTGCTTTGAATTTCCTTAGCTATATACCCAGAAGCTGGAGTTCTGGATCATATCATAATTTTATTTTTAATCTTTTGAGAAGCCTCCATCCTGTTTCTGTGGAGGCTGCACCATTTGGCTCTTCCACCCACAGTGCACTGGGGTTCCCTACAGTTTTTCCACATTGTCAATGCTTTTTTTCTCCCTAGTTCTTTTGATGGGTGTTGGGGAAGAAATCTGAGTAGTTTTTTGTCTCATTGTTTTTAATTTGTGAAACACTCTGGTGATGTGGAACTCTTTATATCCCTTACTGGCCTTCATGGTAATCCCCCTGCCTCCACCTCTTGAGTGCCAGGATTATGCTGACCTTACTATAGTTTGCATTTGCATTTTATTGGTGGATTTGCTAATGCTGAGCATACTTTTATTAGTTGGCTGGCCATTTCTCAGCCTCTTTTTTTTTCTTTGCAGGTATGTGTGATGTGGGTGTGGGTGTAGTGTGCATGCGTGCATATGCATGTTAGAGTGGGGAAGCTCATGTGTGGAGGGTGTCCTCCTGGATCGCTTGTACCCCGAGCTCATCAATTCAACTAGTCTAGCTGGTCAACTTGTTGAGGCGGTTCCCTGTCTCCACTTCCAAGTGCTGGAAGTACAGGTGGGTTGGCACACCTGCTTGGCATTGCCATGGGTGCTAGACTAGAACTCAGGTCCTCAACAAGTGTTGTGCACATGGAGCCATCTCCCCAGCCCTAAGCGCTTATTGTTTTCCTTCTCTTGTTCTTTCTTGAGACAGGGTCTTATTATGGACCACCCCCGTGCCCGATTCTAGTTTCCTTTTTAGAAAGAAACTTACTATATTATTATCCAGGCTGTTCTCTAAATTTTAGGCTCCGGCTATCCTTTTGCCTCTGCCTCCCAAGTGGCTGGGACTGCAGGTACTCAACATCACCTCAAAACTCAAATATTTTTTTGTTTGTTTGTTTGTTTGCTTGTTTGTTTAATTGGTTTTTCGAGGCAGGGTTTCTCTATGTAGCCCTGGCTATCCCAGAACTCGCTTTGTAGACCAGGCTGGCCTCAAACTCACAGAAACCCACCTGCCTCTGTTTCCCAGGTGTTGAGATGTAAGGCAAGTGTCACCAGACCAGACCATTTTATAGTTTTTCTGTTCTATCAACTGCCTTGCTTTTGAGTTTTACCATTAAGATTTAAATGACCTTTGGATCTGGCAGAAGCAACTGGCTGAGGAGCTCTGGCTTGCTTTCTCCATGTTCCTCTGCCTCCAACGAAGCCCATTGTCTTGCTCTGCTATTCCTGCTAGCTCTTCCAGAATCCAGTGAGAAACGGACCTTGAGTAATAGGAGGTTATTTGCAAGTGTTGTTCTGTTTCCCTGAGCACAACTGCTCCCTGTTAATAAGTGAAACTGATTGAAAACTCTTTGGGAACCCTCAGGAGTAGGCAGAGTTGGGCTGTCTGTTCCCAGCCACCAGTGGTGACTGATGAAAACAAGAAAATGGCCCCTGGTCAGCCGGACAGCCCTCCTAAGGGGCGCTCTTTGAAAAGTGAGGGTTTCATCGTTCCTCCATGTGTGCCTTCCCATGAGATGGAAAGTTGTGACCACCTTGAAGCCCAGCCACTCACAGAGAGCTGCTTCAACCTTCTCGTCGTCAGTGAGCCACTCTCCAAGCGGAACCACCAGGCCTTCCCTGATGACACTTCAGAAGTGACAAGGACTGGTGAGGAGGTCGCGAGTCCTCATGAGTGATTCTTTTTACTTTTTTAAATATTTTACTTTTATGTGCATCGGTGTTTTTTGCCATGAGTGTTAGGTCTCCTGAAACTGGAGTTACAGGCAGGCATGAGTTGTCATGTGGGTGCTGGATATTGAGCCTAGGTCCTCCGGAAGAGCAGACAGGGTTCTCAATCGCTGAACATTTCTCCAGCCCATCTTGGTTTTGTTTGTTTGTTTTTAAATATATGCATTTGGGGGAGGGGCAGACGTGCCACAGTGTGTGTGTGGAAGTCAGAAGACAACTTATAGGAGTTGGAATTTTGTTTGTTTGTTTGTTTTTCAAGACAGGGTTATGTCTGTATATAGCCCTGAGTGTTCTCCTGGAACTCATTCTGTAGACCAGGCTGGCCTTGAACTCAGTGATCTGCCTGTCTCTGCAGCCCAAGTGCTGGGATAAAAGGCTCATGCCACCACTGCTGACCAAGCAATGGACTTGAGGAGGACCACTCCTCAATGTGTTGTTATCAGCAGACCTACTTCGTATCTGGTTCAGTCCAAATTTATTATGAAAAACATATAAACTGTATTATGGATATTCTTTAAAGATTTATTTATACAGTATCCTGCCTGTAGGCCAGAAGAGGGCACCAGATCTCATTATAGGTGGTTGTGGGCCACCATGTGGTTGCTGGGAATTGAACTCAGGACCTCTGGAAGAACAGTCAGTGCTCTTAACCGCTGAGCCATCTCTCCAGCCCCCAGGATATTCTTACAAAATATACACCACGTGTGAGGAATTGGGTGTCACGAAGGACCCCAATAGGATACAAAGACAAACCCCAAACGGAATACTCTGAAGAGAGAAAAAAAATCACCACAAGGTAGCCTGCGGCTCTGCTCACTATTAGGGCCCAAGGGCAAGAAAAGACTTTCCAGGACTCCAGAAAGGCCTGTGGGTAGTGTCAAAAGGATGCCTGAGGGAATGAATTCAAGGCTTCTGCAACCAGAGGGATGAACCTTGAGAACAGGTGAAGAAGTTAAAAGGCCAAGTGTTGTGTTTTCATCCATACAAAAGGATGTATTTTTATTCATACAAAAGGCAAAGGGACAGTCGGGCCGGGCAGTGGTGGCACAGGCCTTTAATCCCAGCACTTAGGAGGCAGAGGCAGGCAGATCTCCGTGAGTTCAAGGCCAGCCTGGTCTACAAGAGCTAGTTTCAGGACAGGCTCCAAAGCTATAGAGAAACCCTGTCTCGAAAAACCAGAAGGAAAAAAAAAAAAAAAGCAAAGTGACAAAATGTAGATTCATGGATGCTGAGAGATACGGAAAAAGGAAGGCTAGGGACTTCTGACAAGTTCTTTGAGGGTGACAAAAATGTCCTGGAATTGGGGCTGGAGAGATGACTTGGTGGTTAAGAGCACTTGCTGCTCTTGCAGAAGACGAGCTCAGTTGCCAGCTTCTACATAGCCGTTCACAACATCAATGCTCCAGTGCCAGGGACTCTGACACCCTCTTCTGACATACAAGGGCACTGTACACATACAGCGCTGTTGTGGCTTTGTTTTTGGTTTTGTTTGCATTTTGTTTTTTGTTTTTTTGTAAGGCAGTGCTACTATGTATAACAGCCCTAGCTGTCCTGGAACTACCTCTGTACATCAGGCTGGCCTCGAACTCACAGAGATCACCTGCCTCTGCCTCCCGAGTGCTAGGAGTAAAGGCATGCGCCACCACTACCTGACTCCTTCCTTCCTTCTTTTATTTGGTTCAGTTTGGTCTTTTGGGACAAGATCTTGCTATATGGCCCTAGATGGCCTAGAACGTGCTGTGTAGACCAGGCTGGGCTCCTCAAACTTGTACCAATCCTCCTACCTCTCTCTCTGGAGTGCTAGAATTACAGGCCTGTACCACCATGTTTGATTAAGCCGTAGTTTCTACATCTGTAAAAATGGGAACAGTTTTCAGCTGAGCATAGCAGTACACATTTGCTTGATCCCAGCACTTGGGAAGCAGTGGGAGGAGGATCTCTGTGAGTTCAAGGCTATCCTGGTCTACATAGCAAGTTCCAGAACAGCCACAGTTACATGAGACCCTGTCTTGAAAACAAACAACCAAAAAGAAAAGAAAAGGACTAGTTTTCTTTTTGAATCTTGGATTTCATGTATCCCAGGTTTGCTTCAAACCCACTATGTAGCCAACCATCGTGTCTCTACCTCCCAGGTGCTTAGGTGACAGGCATGCACCACCACACCCAGCTTATGTTTCTATACCAGGTACTGAACCCGAGACCATGCACTCTGAGCAAGCACCGGTCCCCCTGAACTCCATCTCCAATCTCTCCATCCTCTCATTTCATTTGCTTGATTTAAATGTAGTTATTTATTATTATGGTGTCTACATATGCATGCTGTGGGAGGCGGCACACGTGAAGGTTCACACGTGACGGTTAGAAACCACTTCGTGGAATCAGTTCTCTCCACCCACATTTTCGTGGGTTCTGGCGATTGGTCTCAGGCCACCAGGCTTGCACAGCAAATGCTTTCTCCTGCTGAGCCTCATCATTACAGAGAAGGAGAGGGAGGCCCTCAGAGAGCCATGCACCACGTGGTCAGAAGAAAACTGCGTGAGTCAGGAAAAGATCTCAGTTTGCCGTCTGAGTGCCCCCACGGAAGCGTTCGGCAGTGGCCCCCATGTTTATGTCTGCCTTGGGCAGCCCAATCAGATTACAGATGGGACGAGAGCAAAGGCCTCAAAACCAGGTTGTGCTATGCATACAGCAGGTGTTAATAAGTGCTCCTGGGTGCACTAGTGAGTTACTGCCTTTGCCTAATGGACCAGGAGCTCCTCAGGGGCTAAGTCTGTGCCGGATTCCTCTTTGCTTTGCCAGTGCCTGGCATAGGCGCCTGGCATAAATAAAGTGTTTAATAAATGTTTTATATGTATTAATAATTAACACCTGAGGCTATTTATAAATATCTCTGTGGGAAAAGCCCAGTTGGGATTGTGGCCCGTATCAAAAGTTAAATTCTCAGCTCATTTACCAAAGGCTGTGTCAACACAGGCTTAGGATCTCCCTGAGAAGCCTAGCTTTGTTTAGAGTGATACAGTAGTGTCAATATTGTCCATTTAAGGGAACCATTTTAAGTAATTTCCACTTTTCATGTCTGGTGAGCAGAATGCGGTGAGAGTCAGGTTCTAACTCCTGGCCCATATTTGGAAACAGAGTCTTGGCAGCAGTAACCAAGTTCAGGTGAGGTATTTCTGAATTAGTAGGGAACCTCAAGCTGGAACTGGTGATCATCTAAGGGGAGAAAAACAAGACGCCGACACAAACCCAGGTAAGTGGTCACGTGACACAGGCAGGTACTAGAACAGTGTGTCCACAGGCTGCAAGGGCACGGCGGACGGATGGACGGAGGCAGGAAAGATCTTCCCTGGGCTTTCAAAAGGAGAACCATAGAGACCTCCGACAGTGTTTCTTGCTTCAGGAACTGGAAGATAATAAAGATCTGTTGATTTAGGCACACGGTTTTGCTACCTCGTTACCCAGGAATAAGCACAAGGACCCTAGGACTAGACTATGCCGAGAGTTCTGAGAAGTGCACAGAACACATTCCAGAACACACCTTTTCTCACAGGCTTCCCTCCTATCCATTACCTCCCTGTGCTTCAAGACAGTCAGAGGGGTGAGTGGGTGGCATCATCTGGCACTGGAGGTGGATAAAGCCAAACGTAGAATGTGGGGCTACCCTATGCTACAGGTATCTGCTGAGGTGTGAAGGGGGTGAGCGTCCACCCAGCTGTTCACTGCACCTGCTGCGGAGATCACAGGTAGGGCCAGACAGTTACGGAGGGGAGCAGCAGCCACAGAGTTACAGAGTCAACAGCGAAAGAAAAGACAAGACTCTTCTTAGTAACTATCAATCATTTTTGTCTCGGAGGGAAATATTGAGACAGGCTCTCCCTAAGTAGCCCCGGTCATCCTTCTATTTGCCATGTAGTCTAGGTTAGCCTCACATTTATGTGGCTGCTTCTGCCCCCCATGTGGGGGAATTACCACGGTTGGACTAAGAATTTCAAGACAGTAGTTGCAGGGCATTAAAGCAAACATGGGGTATTTCTAAGAATGGGGCTCCGTGCACTTACGTAGGCAGAGCCCAGGGGAGCTTGCTCTAAGCACCGTGCACCCCACGCCATGCTGATGCTTCACACATGCAGTGAATGGTGGCATTACCAGCTGGAGCCTAGTTTGTACAGCGTTCCTCTGCAGTAGGAATGGATTTGGAGAGGTGGATGTTGTTTCTCAGCTAAGGAGACCCCAGACTGACACTGGGACTTGTATGTAATAGCTGAGAATCACCTGGAACCTAAATTACACAACATTCAAATTGTTTTTGTTTTTTTTTTGAGACTCTTTATATAGTCGTGGCTGTCTTGGAACTCACTATGCAGACCCACTGACCTCAAATTTACTGAGACCCGCTTGCCTCTGCCTCCCAAGTGCTGGGATGAAAGGCGTGGAACACCATGCCCAGCTCACAGTACTCAATTATTGTGCAAGGGTTTCCCCCAAAACCTCAGTTCTGTGTGAACACGGAGGTTCAACTTTCCTGCCCGTCCCCTCTGACATCCATGCTCACAGACCTGACAAGCAGTTGGTACTTAGCATGGGCTCAGCTTCTGCTGCCTTATTCAATACATGTCTGTCCAAATGCTACATTTATCTTATAATGTCTTTTTTTCCATTCATAGGAAATTTGAAATGAATGGTCTGGGGACTGGGGCTGTAGCTCAGTGGCCAGAATGCATAGCTAGCATGCACCACACAAATCAGACTTAGCAGCAAACTCATTGGAATCCCTGCTCTTGGGATGTGGAAGCAGAAGAATCAGAAATCCAAGTCAGCCTATTAAGAAATGTGCTTAAAAATGAGGAGGCCAAAGAGAAGGCTCAATGGTTAGGAGCACTTGTTGCTTTCACAGAGGACCAAGGTTCCAGCCACATGGCAGTTTATAAACATCTGTAACTCCGGTTCTAGAGGACCTGGCACACTCTTTTGACCTCCACAGACACCAAGCATCTACATGGTGTGCATATATACCTGTAGACAGGCACCAGTCGTGCATGTAGTGCGCATGCATACATACAGACAAAACGCCAACAAACAAGGAGAGGAGGACAGGGGAATATGCTTTCAGATTGCTGACTTTGCATTTTTCCTCTTGCCCAGGCAGTACTTTCTATGGAGCCTGGAGAAAGGCAACTCCATTCCTGAACTCTTGGCTCAGAACTAGAGCCACCTACATCTTGCAAAGAAAAGTAAGAAGAGCCGGGCGGTGGTGGCACACGCCTTTAATCCCAGCACTCGGGAGGCAGAGGCAGGCGGATCTCTGGAAGTTCGAGACCAGCCTGGTCTACAAGAGCTAGTTCCAGGACAGGAACCAAAAGCTACGGAGAAACCCTGTCTCGAAAAATCAAAAAAAAAAAAAAAAAAAAAAGAAAAGTAAGAAGGCACAAGGCTGCTGGGTGGTGGCGCATGCCTTTAATCCTAGCACATGGGAGACAGAGGCAGGTGGATCTCTATGAGTTCCAGAGGCAGGTGGATCTCTATGAGTTCAAGGCCAGCCTGGTCTACAGAGCAAGTTTCAGGACAGGCAGAGCTATTACACAGAGAAACTTTGTCTCTATGGGACACCAAGAAAGGCATTCAGAAGTCTACTTTATCTAGTATTTAAACTCAATTCTCAAACCAGCTGAGGTGCAAGAACTTGAAAAGATTAAGGACTTCTTTCCATACCAGGTCTACCCTCTGTGGCTGAGGGATCTTAGGCAAAACACTTCATGCTCTAAACTAGACATGGTGGCACAGGCCTGTCATCCCAGTACTCAGAAAGTAGACATGAATAATTCTTCTTCAAATGCATCAAGAACTATAGGGGTGCCAGGTGCTGGTGGCGCATGCCTTTAATCCCAGCACTTGGGAGACAGAGGCAGGCAGATCCCAGTGAGTTTGACTACAAAGCAAGTTGCAGGACAGCCAGGACTGTAACACAGAGAAATCCTGTCTCAAAAAACAAACAAACACAAAAACAAAAACAAAAACAAAAAATAAAAGGGAAGAAAAAGAAAGAAAGAAAAAGAATTTTAGGGAGCTGGAGAGATGGCTCTGCAGTTAAGAGCACTGGCTACCCTCCCAATAGGACCCGGGTTCAATTCCCAGCACTCACAAGGTAGCTAACACCTCCTAGGGATCCAGCACCTTTTTCTGGCCCCCATGGAAACTAGTCATATACACGGTATACAGGCAAAACATTGTACACATAAATACAAATAAATCTTTAAAAATAACAAAACAATTTAGGGGTTAGGAATGTAGCTCAGTTGGTAGACTGTTTGCCAATCAACCTGAGTCCAAGCCCAGCACTGCATAAACTGGTTATGGTGGTTTATGCCTATAATCCCAGCACTAGGGGGTGGTAGAGGCAGGAAGATCAGAATTCAGAGTTCATCCTCAGCCACACAGCAAATTAAAGGCCGGCCTAGGCTACGTGAGACCGAGTCCCGGCAACAGCAGAATCAAATGGGGACCTTCTGAAGCATGCATTACTAAGTCTCACGTGTTAGGATGCATGCAGGCATCTGTACTAGCCTGCCCTTAAGATCTCTGAGTTTGAGGCCGGCCTGGTCTACAGAGTGAGTTCCAGGGCAACCAGGGCTGCACAGAGAAACCTTTTCTCTACCCCTCCCCGACTGAAGAAAGAAAGAAAGAAAGAAAGAAAGAAAGAAAGAAAGAGAGTCCAGCCTGGGTCCGACACAGAGCTGGCAAGGTCCACCAATGTGCTGTGTTATATAGCAGTGTTTCAGTGCGTCTATTTTTCTGCAAGTTACACTACAGATTCATTCATGTCCGTGGATCTGCGTGGTTGTTTTTTGTTTGTTTGCTTTTGGTTTTTTGAGACAGGGTTTCTCTATGTAATCTTGGCTGTTCTAGAACTCACTCTGTAGAACAGGTTGGTCTTGAACTCACAGAGATCCACCTGCCTCTGCCTCCAGAGTGCTGGGATTGAAGATGTGCACCACCGCCACACCTGGCCTGTGTGTTTGTTTTTATTTACAAATAATTTATGTAGTATGTGCTGAATAACTTGGATATCCTTCCATATATGATTTTTTTTACATCTTAATATTTATTTTTATTTATTTATTATGTATACAATACTCTATCTGTGTGTATGCCTGCAGGCCAGAAGAGGGCACCAGACCCCATTACAGATGGTTGTGAGCCACCATGTGGTTGCTGGGAATTGAATTCAGGACCTTTGCAAGAGCAGGCAATGCTCTTAACCTCTGAGCCATCTCTCCAGCCCCATATATGATTTTTTTAATAACTTGGATCTTATGGATTTTTTTTTCTTTTTGTTTTTTTGAGACAGGGTTTCTCAGTAGCTAAGAAGCCAGTCCTGGAACTCGCTCTGTAGACCAGGCTGGCCTCGAACTCACAGAGATTCGCTTGCCTCTGCCTATCGAGTTCTGGGATTAAAGGCATGCGCCACCACTGCCTGCCTGGTTTGGATCTCACATTCAATGAGTGATATACCCTTTTACCCAATCTATCTTTCCAAACGTCCATCTACCCATCCAGCCCATTCACTCATCCATCCACTTACCCATCTACCCACCCGCTCCTCTAACCTTTTACCCATGCATCATCCATCTATCCATCCATCCATCCATCCATCCACTCATTTGTCTATCCCTCTGCCTTTTCCCATACCCACACATCCATTAACCCTCCCACCCACCCACCCATCCAAGCAATATCCCAAGTGCCTCTGAGGGGCCAGACCTACTAACAGATGAAATCATCCTAGTATTTCATGCTTGCAAACCACTGGGAACTGGGGAGAAGGCTCAGTAGGTAAAGCACAAATGTGAAGACATGAGTTCAGATCCCCAGCAGCCTCAGAAAACAGCCAGACGTGGTAGTGTGTCTGTAATCCTGGTGCTGCTATAGCAGGAAGAGAAGAGAAAATATAAGAGTCCCTGGAAGCCTGGGCTGGGCTGCCTGAGCAACATGAGATCATACTTTAGTGCTGCCCCCTAAAAAAGTTATTTTTTCTAAATATAATTGTATATTACAATGTATATTACAATTGTGTATTTACAATGCCTTTTCAAACACCACTAACCATCCCTCTCCCACAGCAAGTACAGAAAGGGTTTGTGGCTTCATTGAAAATAGTACTAGAGCCGGGCGATGGTGGCGCACGCCTTTAATCCCAGCACTCGGGAGGCAGAGGCAGTCGGATCTCTGTGAGTTCGAGACCAGCCTGGTCTACAGAGCTAGTTCCAGGACAGGCTCCAAAGCCACAGGGAAACCCTGTCTCGAAAAAAAAAAAAAGAAAGAAAGAAAGAAAATAGTACTAGAAGGCGGGTGGTGGTGGGATATGCCTTTAATTCTGGTTTTAATTCTGGTACTTGGGAGGCAGAGGCAGACGGATCGGATCTCTGATTTCAAAGCCAGCTTGGTCTACAGAGTGAGTTCCAGTACAATCAGTGCAAAAAACTAAAGCCAATAATAATAATAAATAGAAAAGAAAAAGAAAGGATTAAAGACAGACAGATGGAAAGAAAAAGATAGAAAGAAAGAAGGGAGGGAGGGAGGGAGGGAGGAAGGGAAGGAAGGAGAAAATAGTAATAGAATGGCTGGCATCCTTAGGCAATGAATTTAATTTTGAACTTCCTGTGAGTCCAGGTAACAATGAATCTGGGTGAAGGATCTGTTAGAAAGCAAATTCATTAACTCTTCAAGAGAGATGCCCTTTGTTTCGTTTGCTTTTGTTTTTGAGACAAATCTATTGCTACATAGATTCGGTTGACCTGGAACTCACTAAGTAGGCTAGACTTGCCTCTGACTCACTGAAATCAGCCTGCTGGTGCCTCTCGACTGCTGGAGTCAACCCCATCTGCACTTTGTTCTCTTGTAGGCAGCAACACAGAACAGAGGTTACCAACATTCGCCAGCAGGTGACTGGTTTTAATTGTTTTGATCCCCCCCCCCCCCCCAAGGGTTTATCTGTGTAGCTTTGGCGCCTGTCCTGGAACTAGCTCTGTAAGCCCGGCTAGCCTCGAACTCACATAGATTCACCTGCCTCTGCCTCCCATGTACTGGGATTAAAGACATGCACCACCACGGCCCAGCTGGTTGTTTTTATTTTTTTATTTTTTGTCAGTGTCTTAGGTAGCCTAGGCTGGGTTTGAATTCCCTATGCAGCTAAAGATGACCTTGAACTTCTGATCCTCCTGCCTGTGGTCTAGAGGAGTGTGGGATTATAAGTGTGCACCACCTCCTTTTATGCCAGGTGTTGACGAGTCTAGCCCAGTGCTCACTGCCCCTCCTTCCCTTGGATACCAGCAGGGAATGCAAAAGCATGATCTAATGGCAAACCGTGAGAACATCCTATCCCCACTCCCTTTCATTGAGGCCAGATGGACCCCAAGGTTAGAAGGAATAGAATAGGCACTGCAGAATAAGAAGATGGCACCACCAGCGGTGTTGGTGACAGCAGCAGGCACAATGCTTCCTTCCACCTAGTCCAGGCACACCTGCCTTCATCTTGGAGCCATGCGTCTCTACCAGACCAGACCTCTTCATGCAAAGCTAGAACGCTTTCTCCTGAGCCCCAAAAAGAAGAGGGAATGGATATCCCTGTAACAAGGAAAGAAACTTTGGAGGGAGAGTCTGAACCACGTGCAACCAACCAGGAAAGGTGGAGGTCAACCAGGAAAGATGGAAGCCAGGGGATTGGAGAATCCTTGGCAAAAGAGCTGAAGCCCACAGTATACCCAGTGCCCTTGGGCATTACAAGTCCTCAGAAGCTTGGTTAATGGCATGGCCCGAGAAAAAGCAACACTCTTGATTTAACTCAGACCATTAGGCAAAAGAGAATAGAGAGTCTGCCTATTGAGGCAAGATCTTACTTTCCAGTCCTTGCTTGTCTGGAAGGCCAGGCTGGTGCCCAACCTACAGTCATTCCTTGCTCCAATCTCTCAAGCGCTGGACTTAACAACTGTGAGCCACCAGCCTAGCCTGCTCATAAATACTATGAGGGAAAAAAAATGTTTGCTGTAACCTTTGTGAACTCATGTTACTTCCTTTTAAATATGAAAGCACACGGAGCTCTTATTTCCAGTCTGTCAGAATTCACCTCTGGCTTTCTCATCAGCACGACTTTGCCAGTGTGCAGAAACTGCACCTGGGGAGCCACCCTTCCGTACCTAACTTTGTCTCCTCACCTTCTTCTTCTTCTTCTTTTTTTTTTTTTTTTTTTTTTTTTTTTTTTTTTTTGGTTTTTCGAGACAGGGTTTTGGAGCCTGTCCTGGAACTAGCTCTTGTAGACCAGGCTGGTCTCGAACTCACAGAGATCCGCCTGCCTCTGCCTCCCGAGTCTGGGACTCACCTTCTTTTTCCCATTTCACAGCAGTGTCTCACTCTGCCACTCAGGATGGACTAGAATTCATGGCAAACCTCCTGCCCCAGCTAGAACTGCACATGTGAGCCACATCTGCCTTTGTCTTTCCTGCCCTGTAAAAAAAAAATTTTTATTGTAATTTCCAGTGTGTATGCATGTGGTGCTGGGGCTCCAGCCCAGGTCCCCAGGCTTGCAGGGCTGCAAGTGCCTCACATGCTGAACAATAATGCCAACGCTGTTTCCTTTCAGTTCCCAGTTGCCACTGCTCTGCTTTTTCTGATTTTGCTTCTTTACTTACTACGTGTAAACGGAGTTAAACATTATTTGTCCTTTGCTTCACTAAGCCTTTTTTTCAACATTTATCTATACTATGACAATTCAGAATTTCCTCTTTTTAGTGAGGTGCATGCATGTGTGTGTGTGTACAGCTGGGCATGCCCACGCAACTGCATAGGCCAGGAGAGGATGAGGGTGTCCTGCTCGGTCACTCTCCACTTTTACTGAAGTGGGGGCATTTTTTTTTTCTCCTAGACTAGCTGGTTATCAAGCCCTAGTCACTCTCTCATCTCTCGCGCCACTATACCCCACTCCAGTGCTAGGCAGCTATCCTGGCTTTCTATCTGGGTGCTTTGGATCTGAACTCAGGTGTTCACATGTGTGAAGCAAGTGTTCTTACCCACTGTGCCATCTCCCTAGCCCTTTATTCCTTGGTTTGAGACAGGGTCCCACTATGTGTTCCTGGCTGTCCTGGAACTCATTATGTAGACCAGGATAGCCTTGTACTCACTGGGATCCACCTAACTCTGCTCTCCACGTGCTGGGGCTAAAGGTGTGCAGCACCCCACATGGCCCTTTATTTGTTTTTTAAAGGCTGAATAATAAATAGTCCGTATTTCATTTATTCATCTGTCACTGATAGACACTGTGCTGTTTTCACCTTTTGCTTGTTGGAGATAATGTTACTATGAATATGGGTATATTCACAACCATTTAAGCTTCTACTTTCAGTTCGTTGGGGACCAGTAATCAGAGATGACATTGCTGGACCATATAGCAATTCTACGTTAACTTTCTGAGGAGCTGCCACTCCCACCGTGGGGAACCAGTCACACCCCCATCAGCACTGCACAAGGGCTCCCATTTCTCCACATCATTTCCCCTTCTGCTGATGACAGTCACGCCAGTGGATAATTAGTGCTATCTTACTGTGGTTTTCATTTGTAGTTCCCTAGTGACTGAGGCTGAACATTTTGAGAGCATGCTTCTTGGCCATTCGCACATCATCCTCACAGAAGTATCTATTAGAGTCTCTTTATATTTTCAAAATTTAAAAGGGGCTAGAGAGATGGCTTAGCGGCTAAGAGCATTGGGCTGCTCTTTCAAAGGACCCTGGTTCAATTCCCAGCGCCTACATGGCAGCTCACAACTCAAGTTCCAGTGGATCGGACTCCCTCACACAGACACACACACAGGTCAAAATACCAACACATGTTAATAAATAATTTAACATTTAAAGATTTTTATTTGAGTGTGTATGTATGCACACGCACGTGGGCACCCTTGTAGATCAGAAGAGGGCATCGGATCCCTCAGAGCTGGAGTTGGGAGTGGCTGTGAGCCACCCTATGTGGTTACTGGGAACTGAGATCAGATCCCTCTGGAAGAGAAGCAAGTGCTCTTAGCTGCGAAGCCATCTCTCCAGCACTGGGTTTTTGTTTATTTTTATTTTGTGTGGTGGGCATGTCATTCATGATACATGCATGGTGACCAGAGGACAGCCTGGAGGAGTCAGTTTGCCCTTTCTAGGTTGCCAGGCTCAGGGGCAAGTGCTTTACACACCGAGCCATTGTGCCAGCGCCAAAGTATTACCTGTGTCAACACCATCTAGGTGGCTGCCAGATTCGCCTGTTCCAAGGAGCAAGGGATGAACCTGGGACCTCATCTAAGTGTTCTGCCCATTGCGCTGCTTCCCCCTGCCTGGGCTTCATATTTTAAAAAGCAGGCTGTCAGGCAGAAGTTTGGAATAATTTTTAGTTCTGAAATCTTTTTTTTTTTTTTTTTTTTTTTTTTTTTTTTTTTTTTTTTAGTTTTTCGAGACAGGGTTTCACTGTGGTTTTGGAGCCTGTCCTGGAACTAGCTCTTGTAGACCAGGCTGGCCTCGAACTCACAGAGATCCGCCTGCCTCTGCCTCCCAAGTGCTGGGATTAAAGGCGTGCGCCACCACCGCCCGGCTTAGTTCTGAAATCTTAAGAGGGTCGTGTTTTCCTTTGGTTGTGTGAATTGTGATACATGTGCAGGGGTCTGAGGACAACTTTGTCCACTCTTTCCTTTTCCTTTCACTAGGCATTGGGGATTGAACTCAGATCCTTGGGCTTGGCAGTTCCTTTGCAGACTCAGCTAGCCCGCAGGGTCCACCATAGTATTAAAATGGAATTCAAAATTAGACTGGAGGAAAGCTGAGCAAGCAATAGGAAAAGCCAGCGGGCCACGGTTTCTCGGGAAGAATAAAAGACCACCGAGGGCAAAGATCTGAGAAACAAAGAAGCAGGAGCTTTCACGACCATAGGACCAAGCAACTCACAAGGCAGGAACTGGTGGCACAGAAGCCTGGGGTATGCCGCAAGGTCAGTTTACAAGCAGGTCTTGGGCCCCACAACCTTGAAGTGAAGCTGCTGGAGATAGCAGTGAACTCTTTAGAGGAATCCCTGAGAACACAAAGCCCTGGAAGACGGAGGGGTGAGGGGTGGGTGCACACCTGTGAATTCTCTCACCGAACATCGGGATGGTGAGTTACTTCGTGACTGACCAGCCCCAGGCCTATTAGGGGCACATAAAACCAAGACAGGTATGTTTGAAAGGGACCTTTCCTGCACTGCCATTCAGAAAAGGTTTGTAAACTAGTTTAAAAACCAGTAGGACTATAAAACAATCATAGAAACCCTACAATGCCGGTCTTGCGGGCGGCATCTGGGTGTGCACTTTAGCAAACAGGTCGAGATAAAGTGCTCTCCAGGACGCACAGCGCTGGGTTCAAGGACTCAGAGGCCTCACGCGGCCCACGTCCGCTATAAATTTCTCCGGTCCGTAGGCCACACCGCTAGAAGTGGTTTTCTGAATGGCGGTCCCTGTGACCTTCAAAGTTGTGACATTAGACCCCCTCCTCTCGAACGTACAACCCAACACCTCAATTCAATCGCTAGCACCCCAAAAGATTGAAAAACAATTGCACCCAAGGGCTCTGCTCAGCGCCACAGGGCTCCTTAGAAGCCGCGCGCCAAAAGTCTTGGGAGGCCCTGGGCGCAAGGAGCTGGCTCCCTTCCGGGGATAGCGCTCGGGTGTCGCGGGTCATGGCCAAGGAATCCAGCCCAGATGTTGTCTAGGTTCTCGCGGCCGCAGTGCCCCATCCTCGTTGGGAGTCCAGATTCCAATCGCAGAACACCGAGACACTTGTGGACTCGTGAAAGGGCACCGCGCAAAACGACCCTCGGGACCCCAAGGCCTCAGAGAGGCTGGGGATCCGACCCAAGGCAAGGCTTTCAAAACAGCCCCAGCGACATCCAGACAGCAGAAAGACAAAATTTTTAAATGTGTAAAAACATTTGGCTTCTCGTAGCGAACACACCGCGATAAGTTCCAGTACACAGATCGGTCTCCGCGCGCACCCACAGCCGGCATGGTCTCCCTGATCTGGGATCGGGGAACGCAAGTGCCCCCTGTGGCCGGCCCGCGCCTGACCTCGCGGGCCTGGGACGGCACCGGTGGCCTGCGCAGGGCCCAAGAGGAAGTTGGAGCCTCGGGGCCGAGTAGAGGGCAGGTCGGCTGCGCGGGCGTGGTGGGGGCCCTACCGAGCCGGGGCCACCCTAGGGACCGCGGCGAGGCCCGCCGGAGCTCGCGTCTCCCCACGTGGCGGGCCCCACGTGGAAGGGGCGGAGGAGGAAGGAAAGCGAGGGCGGGTGGAGTCACCGCACCGGCTTCGGGACCCCCGCGCCTCCCCAGAGCCTCTAGGGTGGCGTGGGGTTGGGCCGGGGAGTGTCTGCCTTGCCCGGCCCCCTTGGCTGCCCGCTGCGCCAGTGTGCACTTTCGCGTAGCCGCTAATCCCTGGAGAGAGCCGATTTGTAGTGAGAAGTATCTGTAGGGGCGAGACCGGACCATGTGGGGTTGTGTCATTGGTTTGCAAAGAGAGACCCCGCCTTTGGAAAAAAAAAAAAGCCAGCGGGCAAGGACCCTCACCTCGCCTCCCGCCTCGCTCCTGCTCAGCCAGAGGGCACCGGAGCAGCGGCCCGCGCCGCTTCCGTCCTTCCCTTTCCTTTTCTCTGCGCTTTCCTCCTCCTTCCCGGGAGGAGAAAACAAATAAAGAAGAGCAAATAGCCGGGAGGCGCTCTGCTTCTAGGACCTTCCCTCCCCGGATCCAAGTTGCAGCCAGCATCCTCTGGGGGGTGAGCGCGGCGCAGCGCGGGCCGGGGACCCCCAGCGCAGACCCTGCCTGGCCGCGGGCCGGCGAGAGGACGCGCGGCCGGGATGGGGGGGGGGGTGGTTGGGAGCCGGTGGGCGGGGGAAGGGGGTGGGGTGGGTGGGGAAGTAGGAAGAGGCTCGGCGGCGACGGGAGGAGGAGGAAGGGAAGGGAAGGAAGGGAGGGAAGGGAAGGGAAAGGAAGGGAGGGGAGGGCGGGAGGGGGTGGGGCGCAGAGCTGGAGAGATTAAGTTTTTGTGTGTGTGTCTCTGTGTGCGTGTGTCATTTTAAGGTGGCTCGGGAGCTGACCAGAGGAGCCAGCGGCGGCCAGAGGAGCGGGAGACCAAGCTGGGAGCCATGCCGCGCTGAGGGGGGGGGCCTCACCGCCAGCGCCACCACCACCACCGCCGCCGCCGGGTGGGGTGGGAGGGGCGGGAGCCGCCGCTACCGCCGCCGCCTCCCGGGTGGGCGCCCTTCTCCGTGGACGCCGGCGACCCAGGACGAGGTAAGGGGGGGTCCTCGGGGAGGGCTGGGGCTGCTGCCGCCCCCGCCTCACCTGCGGCCGCTGGCTGGGGCGCCGTGCCCGCGCCTCACTGCGCCACTCCGGGAGGAGGAGGAGGGCGAAGGACACCGGGCCAGCCAGCATCCGAGGACATCTTTGGTCAGCGCCCCCGGCCCCGTATCCGCACGCCGCGCTCGGAGGTGGACGCCCGCCTGGGGGGGAGATATTGCCCGCCGCCCCTCGCTACCGATTGCGCCTGCTGCCCGCCCTTTGCGCCAGGATTTTTGTTGTTGTGATGAGAGTTGATGAATGCGAAGTAGGCGGTCACCTTCCTTCCCATCAGGATTGGAAAAAAAAAAAAGGAAAGAAAAACCCAGAGCGCAGCGGCGTCCGGAGGGCAGCGGCGGCGGCGTCTGGCGACGGTTTCCTAGGCGCCCCCGGCTTTCTCCTGGAGCCCGGTGGGTACGCGCGCGGGGGCCGCTGGCGATCTTGGACGAGCGCGCGGCGCGCCGCGGGGACAATACGGCCGGATCCCTGGGGATCAGGAGTCCGAGCATACCGGGGTGCGGCAGGCCTTGCGCCTATGAGGCGGGCGGGCGGGGGTGGGGAGAGGAGAGACCGGGGTCGGCGGGGACAAGTCGGGGCGCGCGTGGCTCTGGGCCCCTGGGGGCGCGGCCCCTGTCGGCCCGGGACCCCGCGCGGCTCCCCGAGAGTGTAAGTGAGAGGCCGGGAAGGAGGCGAAGCGGATCCCTTTTGTTTTGCCGGCCCGGCATTGTTGGCTCGTTGGGGCAGCCGGGGCCACATCTGCCGCCGCCGCCGCCAGTGGCGCGCGGGGCTCGGCCCGCCAAAGTCGCGGCGGGGCGGGGGGCCGGGGCGGGCTGCAAGGGCGGGGGCGGGCGGCGCGGGCATTTCCTCTGCCCGGCCGCGCTCCCGCGGGCACCACTTCCTCCTCGTCCTCCGCGGGCTGTCCTCGGCGCCCTCGCCCGGGCCGCACTTTTCGGGTGGGGCGAAGCAAAAAAGAAACTTTCGTAGAAGGGGCTGACTGGGGCGCGCCTTGGGCACCAGGCACCCAGCGTGGCGTGGGTACGGCCGGGCCATCTCGGTCGCCTCCTGCTCATGGTTATGCTCCGCGGAGCCGGACCGACTCGCGGGAAGAGCCTTTCTTCTCCGCCTCGCGCCCTCCCCAGTGCCTCGGGCGACCGGGGCTAGGCAGCGCGGGAGTGCCGGCGCGCCCAGGCCTTGCTCCTGCGGGAGGCCCCGCGGCGTGGCCGGTCGCCTGCAGCCCATGTTGCGCCCATGGGCTCGGAGGCCGCGGGCCCGAGAGCTCGGCGCGGTCACCGCGGGCACACACTCGCGCGCACACACTCCCCCCGGTGGCTTGCTTTCCGCTGGCGACGATGGTCGCGGACACCAAGGGTGCGACTGTGCGCGTGTTTGTGGTATCCCCTACCCAGCCCCCAGCCCGTACTTTTCCCTGAGGCGGTCCAAGCAGCAGTTGGCTCCAGGGAACCCCCACGTTTGGGGTTTTGTAGAGGAGCGGGGAAATAATTTATGAAATCTCTGCGTGCTTGGAGACTGCTGGCCTACGTTGCCACGCCAGGCTCCCCAACCTCTGGCAAACAGATAGATCTTCCTGGATATTTGCCCTCTTTTTTTTTTTTTTAAATCAGAAATGGGGGGGATCTTCTTAGTCCTCGGTTGTGAATGACTTGAAGGGTAGGTAAGAGAACTCGATACGTTGGAAATTTAAAATGCTCAACACCTTTATTTGCGATTCTTTGGGATGTGAGCGTTTTTATCTGAGGTGGGTGATTTTTGAGGAAACATTGCATTGGGGTGGGGGGTTACAAAAGTGGTTCTGCTTTTTTTAAACTTTGTCGGCATGCATCAACTATGGGACCTCTTTTCGAAGGAGATGGATACCGCCTTCTCTCCTCGTGCTGGGTTCAAAGACAGTTTAGAGTTACCTCGCGTTCGGCTCCTGGGGCTGCTGTTTGCCTTCAGATAGATTCTTAAAGAACTAGTTTCCATCTGCTTCTGAGAGTTCTGGTTTGAAACATTTTTCAAAATACATCTTTTACATCTTGAGTAATGGGATTTTAAAAGGATCTTGTTTTTCCAATCACCTGATTTCAAAGAGTACTTTTTAACAGCAATTACAAAGTAATATTTTAAATTCTAATTCAACATTTTCGGCCCCAACAACTTTAATGAAAGAAACAAGGTTTCCTTTTTACTTTTCTAAATAGCAACTGTATCTTAAAGTTGAAACGTTGAATATCCTTTTGTCTGGCTCTGACACACTCCTGGAAAAACCCCCAGTGCCCTTTTTATAGCCCCCCAAAGAAAAGTTAATGAGCTGGTAGGTTTCAAGCAAGAAGCAGGTCCTCCCTCTTGCAAAATATGCTTATAGTCGCCATTGAAGTTTAATGTTAGCCGTGAATGTACTAGCCTTTAATGAAACCAGTTTAATCGTTCACACTTGATCAAGTATAACATGACCAAACAAAGGAAATAAGCCAGCATATTTCTGTAGAGCATTGAAGGGTTTAGTGTAAGTGTTGATGTTGGGTCGCCCCTCCCCCACCGCCCCAGTTCAAGAGAGAGGGTTGAAAGCTAGGGGGATTTATGACACTGATTGGTTTTTCTGTGCCCCAGGGGTTGGGGACCAGGGTACGTCTCTGTGGAAAGCAGCCATATTAGAGGGAATTAAAAGATAGCAGGTTTGGAGCTAGTTCCAAACCTGACAAGGTGTATTTTGGTTTCTTATTTGGGGGAAGATACCTAAGGTCAAGGAGTACGTATATCCACCCTCCCTCCACACACACCTTGTAATGGCACGTTAATAAGGGGGAGTGGAGGGCAGTGTGGTGTGCCCTGCTGAGGGGACCTCACTACCACGTGAGTTATTTACGGTTTCACTTGGGAGCTTTGAAACTGGCCCTTGAATGGGTGTTCTTGTGGGGGAGGGGCAGGGTAAATTACCTTTTCTTCGCTGTGATTAAAAAAAAAGCCTTTGTCCTTCACATGCATTTCCTTGCTAAGCTTGAGTTGCAGTTTGTGTGGGATTTAGTCGTCAACTTAAGTGAAGAAATTGAAAAATGCAAGAGTGTCACTTCAGAGTTAAGAAAGTTAAAAAGTTTAGATACCAAAAAAAACAAACACTGTCACTGTAAAAAAAAAAAAAACAAAACAAAACCCAGCACCGGTGACATACTTTGTGAAATATTTTGGCCTTTTAAGACTCAGGCACACCTGTTCCTGTCCCCGCTGAGTGCTTTGCTTTCCCTGGCGTTGTTAATGTGGCTCTTGTACACAAGATGAAACAGTAAAACTTGCTGGTGGAATAATTATTAACTACTCCATCCGTTACCCTTTCAGGGAATAATCAATAACTTCACTCTTGACTTGAAAAGCTCCAAACAGAAATGCTACTCCTGTACGTCTAGAAAGTGCTTTAAAGAGAAATTGAATTAGCACAACACACAAGTGGCAGCAGCAAAAACTATGAAAAACCTACACGTACCGTTTTTCCTTGTTCTGAGAAAGCAGTCGGTAAACGTTGGTGTACTGAACCAGCAACGTGTTGAATTTAGAAAAATATTGTCACTAGAGAGCTTTAAAGCAGTAAAGGAAAGTGAGTCCAGGATGGCTTGTTTTGTTAACCTTTTTTTTTTTTTTTTTTTGAGCCAAGGTCTCTACATAGCCCTGGGTGTTATGCTGTTACAGAGGTCACCAGGCTTAGAACTCACAGAGAGACCTGCTGGCTTTTTCCTCCCCACATCCTGGGATTAAAGGCTTGTGCCACCACACCCTGCCTTTCCCATTCTTGTTATTGATTTTTTTTAAAGGACATCCAAAAGGACACCTTTCAGGGAGGGCTCCTGCTGCTTGTGGGGTGTGTGTGCCACCCTGGCGTCCTGAGTCATTTTGGAAGGCAAAGTTATCTCCCTTCCCCTTCCCCATATTCAGTGCTTTTACTGAGTGGAAAAAGAAATTTAAAGAGTTTCCAGCATTGCTAGAATGGTGGCCCCAGCTGTCTTTTTTTTTTTTTTTTAACCACCGCCACTTCAGTACAGAGGGACTGTCATGTATGTGAGTTCAATCAGGGTCCCACTGGTAATAATCTATCAGCTGACAGCAGAAGGCCCAGTGTGGCAGGTGCCTGGTGCAGGCCACATGGCAGTGTAAGCATTCACACAGCACAGGGTTGGGCAGGGATACTGCCCATCTTGCTGGGTATGAACAACTCAGTTAAATTTCCATGTCCAGCTGATAACACACTTTTTTTTTAGTCTTCTAAAAAGTATAGTGAGCTGGGCGGTGGTCGTGCACACCTTTAATCCCAGTACTGAACTGAGGCTGGTGGGTCTCTGAGTTCAAGGTCAGCCAGGTCCACGCCTAGAAACCCCCGCTCCTACCAAAAAGAAAAAAAAATACTGTACTTTGACCCTTTGCAAAAAAGTCCTTGTCTTTAATAGCGGTGACACCTTTTGGTGACATCTTGGGATATCTTACTAATAGTCTTTCTGTGAGCTAGTAGCTCAGGGATGCTCGGGAAGTTTGTGCTGAAAAGTTTTTGGGGTACAGGAATGCTTGGTGGGTAACTTGTGGATATGCTGGTAAGCGTGTCCTTATTTACTTCGGCTGCGATTTCAAGTTACAGCCCCCTTGGAAAGCAGGGGAAACTTGAGGCTTTCCCCATCCCTATGTTTTGAAGCTAATTTTTATCCCCGTCTGGATTTAATGGAATATGTGTCATAGAGTCATGAAAGGTTTTTTTTAAGCCCTATCTCCTCGTTTAGAAAATTATATTTAATAATCGCCAAAAACTTCAGAGCCATTTTTAAAGGTTTTCAGTGGCTCTTTTGATCATGGTTTAATGAAGAGTATCCAAAAGCCAGCAGTGTGATGCTAATGATGGTCACAAATGACTGTTTGGGCCCAGTCTGGAGTTTGCTCTTAGATGTCATTATTAATGCTGAGGCCTAAATTATGGTTGCACTTGGGCATTCAGAACCTCTCCTATGAAAAGAAGGGCTGTGCTCATTGTGGAGAGGGGGGATTCACAGATGAATATAGAGTGTAGAGTGCGAGAGAGCCAGGCCATTGTTGGTGTGGAATGCTGACAATGGGAGCCAAGGGGGCAGTTTTGCCTTCTGCAGGAGAAGGGAACGAGATGGGAGCCAGCCTGGCATTCATCTGCCTTGGTCAGGCATGGAAATTTGGCCAGCTTCCCTTCCTGAGTTTTTCTTAGAAGGTGGTCCTACTGGACTCCTAGGGAATGCATGCTTTGGCTTCTTAGCAATCTGCATTCTTTTTTAGGAAAGATTACAAGAGCAAATAGAAGCTTTTCCAAGAAAAGCGTTAAGAATCCAAACTTCTTCCCCCTCCCCTTTCAGATTTGGTATTAGGAGAACAATATATATGCCAGACATGGAGGCCACTGAAGTCCCAGGAAGGAGCTGTGTTTATTTTTAATTCCTCCCTGTGCCTTTAGGGACAGTCACTGTAGGTCCCGTTGGTAGCTCCTATTCTTTCTTAAGGTCTTCTTGCGTTCTTCATTTTCAAAGCCTTCCCTCCTCCCACTTCCATGTGGGGCCCATGATGGCTCAGGTGACAGGCATTCCTGGTACCTCGTAAAAGCCTCCATCCAAACTGAAATCGTGTGGGTAATTGTCTATTCCCAGGGCTGCTTCTATTTGGTGTTTAGCAATGCGCCGTCATAACGTGGAGGCCCCTTGGCAGTTTCCATCCATACCTAACTAGGTCTCTAGTGGGTGCTTAGAAATGCCCTGCTTTAGCTGTGACCTAACTCAGATTGAACAGATGACTCCTAGAGTGGACTGAAATGCCATAGAAATTGTGATAAAACGGTTGGCTTCTGACTAATGGGGCCAGCAGGCATGTTAGTTTTATAGGGAATTATGACTTCTGTCCTAAAGTAATAATAGCACTTTTTCCCCCATCCCCTAAGCTGGGTGGTGGTGGTGGGGATGTTAACCCTCAATACCTGGTGGCTACGTTTTTTGCCTTGGTCAGTGGCCAGGAGAAGCCCTGGTAAAGGGAGGGAGGTGCTTTTTATTCATTCTGCTTATAAAAATCCTTTTTATTTGTAAACTACAGAAGGAAATATACTTTATTTGCCCTGTTATATTTTGGGGTCTTGGCTCATGTTGTAGCACAGGCTAGGCTTGAATTCATTCCTGGTCAGTGCCATGTAGTGTACCACCACACCTGGTTTATGTTGTTGGTTTTATTTATTTATTTATTTATTTTTCTGGATTCTGGTCAGCAGAAGTGTGCTTCTTGCATTACAACATCCTGACTCAAGACTGAAATTGCCTGGTTTAAAGACTTTGCTAGGAAAGAGAGCGGCCGTGGCTCTGTGTATTATGGGAGGCCCTCCCTCTCTGAGGATGTGGAATACAGCGCCAGGCCTTGTAAGTTCATCCTTTTTGTGGCTCTCTGCTCCTCTCACGCTTGAAATTTGGCCTCTAGCTATCTCACCAAGCTCAGGACAAACAAAACCTTCATTATTGGAGTCATGGAATCCTAGGAAGTTTGTCTGGAAGGAACTAAGAGACCTGGCTTATGACCTAGTGGGGTACTTTGTTGTACTTCTTGGTCCTATTATGACAGTTTATAAAAAGAAACACCTTTATGGATGCAAGCAGGCATAATAGAACCTGGAAGTGTATTTACTGTGCCTCGTCTCAGAGCCCAGAGGAGAGTACTGGGAGGGGTAGGAGGAGCAGGTGAAAATGCCTTGTTGGAAAGAGGCACCTTCCCTTTAAGTGAACCCTAGTTGCTGATGGAGAACTTTAGTATGGTCTGCCCGGTAGTTTCCGACCCAGCTGGGCCCGAGGAAAGGTGGGAGTAATGCCTCTCGCACCCTGAAACTCTGGTGTCCCACCTAAAAGCCAGGTGAGCAGGGCCGAGAGAGCTCTGAAAACCAAGTCTCAGGGGATGGTTAAAGGAAAGAAGTTAACATTCTGAACCCTCAACCCCCACTTCCAGCCCAACAGTGCCCTCGGCGATCACGTGGCCTGGTATTACTCAGGAACCCAGCTAATTCCACGAGAGAGGGGGTGCCGTTGTTGGAGCTGGCAGACCAGATGGGACCGGACCGTGGAGGGCTGCCGGCAATGGCAAAACTTAGTGACCACTGGGGTCCGAGTTTGGCTACTAGTTTCCAAACACCGGAGGCCCAGGTGGAGGCCGCGGCTAATAGGATTCCTTAGGAAGATGCCATTTCATTTTCTTGACGAGTGTGGTGGATGACAGGTATTTTTCAAAGTTTTGTTTTCCCAGCCTTCTTCAGAAGTTCTACCAGCCTGTGCCGCTGGCTGGATAGCTTGCCTGCCTTTTGGGGGAGGCTGGAGCAGGTGGCTCGTGTGGGTGCCATGGTCAGATACTGGTGATGAAAGTCATTTGGGAAAAGTGGTATGGAGTGCATCGGACATCCATCCATGTATGTATATGAGTGTCTACAAGTAAGAATATTTTTAATCTTAAAAAGTTTACAGCCATTAATCTTAACGAGGCTTCTGCGAACTGGGTAAATACAGTAATTTCTGTGTATTTGTGAGAAAGAACAACTGAGTCGCTTCCTCCAAGTCACAAAGGAGTTTTTTTTTTTTTCTTTCTCCCCCTAGTTCCTGCAGCAGAGTTGGGGAGGTGGATCGGGCCACCCGGGACTCTGCCTTGTGCCCAGCCGGACACCGGGACGACTTCCGGTGTCCCGCGCGACCTTCCAGGCGTTGAAGAGGGGCTGGGTCTGAGAGCAAGGCCTTGGCCACACCTGGCCCCGCCCCTCATACGGGGCGGGGTCTGGCTGGGGACCCAGGGGAAGAGGGAGGGAGCCTCTTCACGGTTAGGCTTTCTGGGATCCCAGGACCCGAATCGCACACAGGTGGCTGCTCGTCCCCGGGGTGCGTGCACCTGGAGGCCCGCCCGCCCGTCTCTGCGCCCGGGATGGGGCGCCTGAGACCGGGAAAACTACCCTTGCCCACGCCTTTCACTTGCTAATCCGAACAGCAGGGAAGTCCTTAGGTGACGGACGTGGACCCTGTTTCCCAGCCCCCACTTCCTTCATCCTGCTGGCTTCTCTCTCACCAGCTGGCCTCCCTGGCGGGGATGGTGCTGCCAAGTGACTTTGAGAGACATTGGGGGGGGGGACGCCCAATGGGGCCTCCACCTTCAGCTCTACTGAGCCAGGTGTATGGCAGGACCTGACCCCACTTCTGCCCACAGTGATCCTGGCCTTTTAATGTCCCGGACTTGGACCGTGGTGTCTCTGGCTCCTCCAGTGAGGTTACTGGGAGGTTCATTGATAGACTGCCTGAGGGCGAACGCCCACAGGGGCACTAAGCTTACAATGGGCTTGTGGTGTTTTTCAGTGCTGTTTTATTTGTACCACAAACAGGAAAAAGGGCTTGACACAAGTTAACTGCCGGGACCGAGGTCTGCTACCATTACCCCAACAGCTGGGGTTTCATTATGGTGGCAGTTCTGGGGCCCCGAGGTTTATGATTGGAGGTGCCTGGGCATTAAGAGGCAGCAGGATTTTTGAATTGGGGGTTATCCCTGGTGAAACAGTCTGAATGCTTGGCCTTCTGTCTTTGAAGACTTCATAACCTCAGAACTCCTTGCAGCATTGTTTCTTTTGGTAGAGTAACAATTAGATAGTGAATATCTGTTGAATCCTCACTTGTATCTGCTGTGACTGGTCTACACTAGCCTTTGAGTCTCCCAGGGTGGAATGATGGCTGACCGAGGAAGTGCTTTGAGGTGACTTGCCTATGATCTGCCCACAGAGCTGGGACCCTGAAGTATGAAAAGTTCACACTTCCTGGTTGGAGGGTCTTCCTTCTCCCTGGGTGGAGCCTCCTCCCACCCTCCTTTGCTCTCTGCCTTCAGAGCAGAGGGGAGGAGCAGGTTCTATGTTCTTCCAGAATTCAGACAGACATCACAGAAATAATTCCATCTCACCCTGCCTCCACCACACAGGTTTCCCAGAGCTCATGGAACTGAGACGTTCGGCCTATTTTCATTTTGTTCTTTGGATGATCGTTTCGTTAGAGTAGCACAGTCTAAAACAGGGAGGGCTTTCTGTAGGCTCTCCAGGCCTTTAAAAGTTTATTGCACTTAAAAACATTTTAAATCAATGTATTTGTGTGGGTGCGGGGTGGGGGAGAATCAGTGTGTAAGTGTGCATCACCACCTGCTGGTGGTTCATTGCACTTTTGTGCTGGAGCTCTAACACAAGCTAGGCAAACACACCCCTTTTCTCCTTAAGATGCGCAGGCTGGCCCTAATACTCACTCTGCAGCTTCAGTCGGCTGAGTATCTAGGGTTCCAGCTGCTCAGTCTCCTCTGTACTTTAAAAATAACACTTATTTTTATTTCATGTGTATGGGTGTTTTGCCTGCATGAAAGTCTGTGCCCACAGTACATGCAGAGGCCAGAAGAGGGCATCTGACCCCCTGGAACTGGAGTTAACGGATGAGGTTTTGTAGCGATTTATTACCTGTGCGTGCTGGAAACTGAACCTAGGTCCTTTGGAAGAACAGCCTCTTAACCATTGAACCATCTCTTCAGCCACTCTTCGCTGTAATTGGAAAGTGACTCTTCAGGCCTGGGAGGTCTCTGGGAGCTTGTGGCTGTGTGGATAGAATTCTCTCTGGATTGTAGACTCACTGTGGACCTCTGTCTGCCCCACTCCCCTAAAATTATGCCCCCCAGGATGACAACTAACTGCTGGCACTCACTCTGTCAGTAGTTAAGACTTGAATTCCCATTTTGAGCATGGTCTCAAGTCTCAAAGTAGGCACTACCATTCTAGGGAGTACCCTTGGGGGGTGGCTTGATTGGCATGAACCTGACACTCCACTGTTCCTCAATTTCTGCACATAGATACTTGGAGGAAGCTGGGCAGGGGTCTACCCCCTCCCCTCCTGGAGGATGGGATCTTTCTGCTCAACTCCTGTAAAACCAGTACGAACTTCTTTCAAGGAAGTTCTAGGTTACAGCCTTGGATTTGTGTAAAGCTGGCCTTAGTCAGGAATCTGAGTGAATTCTCCAGAACAAAAGGATTAGTCTTCTTTTCAAAGTGGCTACCAGAACTGAAAAGGAATGGCACGAAGTTGGGTGTGTCCTAAAAAAAAAAATCCAGAGCCTCGCCCCTCCCCTGTGGTGATTAACTCACCTCAAAGGCACCCAAGGCAGGAGCTCTGGACCTAAGGTCCCCTTATGGTGGGGATTTTCCTGAAAAACAGGCTTTCATTCAAAGAGTACCTTCCTGTTCTGCAGCCCTTTCTACCCTGTGGAGAACAGGTGTGGGCCTGTGAGCCGGGGAAATCCCTTTAGTTATGCTGGGGAGGGGTATGAGCCTCAAAGAGCTGGGACTGGGGACACAGTAGGTTGGACCCTGACTGCGGGTGACCTGTTGGAAGGTGTCTCTTAACAAATTACTCGTTTACCCTGGTGCCCTGGCTCTGCTCCAGCTTGGGTAATGATTATATTACTGTCTGTTTTAAGGTCCCGTCCCCCCCGTCCCCCCCCCCCCCCCCCCCCCCCCCGTTTTCAGACAGACCTCCATTGTGCTTTTACAGAAGAGGTCAGTTGCAGGGTGGGAGAGTGCGGATCCTGTGTTGGCTTTAACTGTACAGGTAGAGGTGAGGGATGGGACCTGAGAGGATAAAAGCCTCCT